>NC_059196.1:5464248-5794873 GCF_020615455.1 Coregonus clupeaformis
CCCCCAAGCTATAAGACTGCTGAACAATTAATCAAATGGCCACCCAGACTATTTACATTGACCCCCCCCCCCCTTTGTTTTTACACTTCCGCTACTCACTGCATATTTACTTTACCCCTACCTTCATGTACAAATTACCTCGACTAACCTGTACCCCCGCACATTGACTCTGTACCGGTACCCCCTGTATATAGCCTCGTTATTGTTATGTAATTTTATTGTGTTACTTTTTATTTTATACTTTATTTTATTTAGTAAATTACATTTACGTCATTTAGCAGACGCTCTTATCCAGAGCGACTTACAGTTAGTGAATACATATATATATATTTTTTATACTGCCCCCCTCCGTGGGAATCAAACCCACAACCCTGCCGTTGCAAACGCCATGCTCTATCAACTGAGCTACATCCCTGCCAGCCATTCCCTCCCCTACCCTGGACGCTGGGCCAATTGTCGCGGCCGGCTGCGACAGAGCCTGGATTCGAACCAGGATCTCTAGTGGCACAGTTAGCACTGCGATGCAGTGCCTTAGACCACTGCGCCACTCAGGAGTACCATATAAGGTAAATATTTTCTTAGCTCTATTACTTGAACTGCATTGTTGGTTAAGGGCTTGTAAGTAAGCATTTCACAGAAAGGTCTACACCTGTTGTATTCAACGCATGTGACAAATACAATTAGATTTTAACATTTGTGGTCCTCTGTAGCTCAGCTGGTAGAGCATGGCGCTTGTAACGCCAAGGTAGTGGGTTCGATCCCCGGGACCACCCAAACACAAAAATGTATGCACGCATGACTGTAAGTCGCTTTGGATAAAAGCGTCTGCTAAATGGCATATTATTATTATTATTATTATTAACATTTGATTTGAACTCCTAACCCTAACCTTAACCCCTAACCCCTAGCCTAGCTAACTTTAGCCACCTAGCTAACGTTAGCATTAGCCACCTAGCCAACATTAGACACCAAATTGGAATTCGTAACATATCATAAGTTTGCAAATGTAATAACATATTGTATGAATTGTAATTTGTAACATATCATACAAATTGTTATGTGTAACATATCATACGAAATGGATGATAGACATCCACAAATTAATAAATACCATACTTAACATATCGTTCTAATTAGTTTGTAGATTTATACTTACTATGTTACATCTCCCCCTGAGTCCAGGTTGCAACATGGGTGCGCGTGTGTGAACATAACCTACATACTGAAATCCACTGATGAAATAGTTGACAAGGCTCCTTTTTGTTTGCCAATAGCAAATATATTTCTTCTCATAAATCACCCATGACATAGTACACATACTTTTGTTTCTTTGTTAGGCGTGGAAGAACGATTGAAACCTGATCTCTGATGTACTAGTACAGCTGAGGGCACTAGGATTAGTATAATTTAAGGAATCATTGAATTTGGCTGCGCGTACGCGCCCAGCCTGGTTTTGCGCGCCCACAGCGTCGGGTGCAGAGCATAGGAGGCTACGGGTTCAATACCGTGGTCTCTTTTTTAGGACATGTTCACGGACGAATCCCTGATATTCTCAAGCAGTGTGAACTGGGCTTCGTAGTGCGATGGTGAAAAATCAAAGTAATTGCTGTCGAAAACCTCAACAGTGGTGAACTGCGCGGCACACTGCGACTCGGAGAAGATAGAGGAGACGCGTGTTGGTTTGTCCTGCGGTTACAGGTATGTTTAAAAGACCATCTCAAAGTGTTACCATCGTCGTCATAGGCTGCTTGTGGTGTGTTGTGTTGTGCTGTGCTGTGTATTCGTTTTAGGTGAGTGAGAATGTGAGTGTGTGAATGAATGTTGTGGCTTTTGAAGGTTATGAGATATGTCTGTTGTATGTAATTACAACATGTTAACTACATAGAGATCCTATTAAATTACTAGAGGGGTTATGACATAAACCCTAAAAGTTCCATAATGGAGCGAAAATGGCAGCCATGTTGGTCAGGGAGAAATCCAAAATCAGTCTAATTGGAATGAATGGCATAGGTGATGAATTTTCTGCTTTTACTTATGCAGGAAAATACAAGTAAGGCATGTGATGTATCATAAATTGTGTAATGTAATTATAGTCAACCTAAAATATTGTCATGTAATTATAAGTACAGGGTCGTTCCATGTCATTTCAGCAAGCCATGACTCCCACCATCTCAGATTGTAAAATGTATTATGCAAGAAATTGCGGTGGAAATGTCTATGTGCAGATATTGATATAATAACATATCGAAGTAAACTTGGAGACGTGATGATATGGTGTGGTCCTCACACTACAACTCGGGAAACCATTTAGTTTATTAGGCTACGGATGAAATATGTTATGAACTTCACAGGGTGGTGAAAGCTTTCATCTAGTTGTCAGAACCTGGTAATATCAGGATGTAGGATGGGGCATTAACCTAACAAATTCAATGACTAATTTCTCTGAACAGGAAAAAAACAACATAACCAAATTCACTGGGAATATATTACATCAACTGATTTAAGCAAGTGTATGGCTGTGGATTGACTGCATTGTTTGAATGGAATGTTGGCATATTGGCAGTTAATTTGAAAATTTATGGAATCATTCCTCTAAAACTGGCCAGCTAGCTAGCTATCAAACATACAGTGCAGATACATTCATCACGTTCATTATTTTACACAGTATTTTATTACAGCACTGGCAATCCATGGTTTACCAACTCCCTGACCAACATGGCTGACCTTTGGACATCATAAGAAGGTTCATGTCCATTCTAATTTCTAATTCTATGTTTGACTATAACATACATCAGGGACCAAGGCAAAGTTTTAATTGATTCAAATTGGCAAAGTTAAAAAAACGTTGCTCTGTCAGCATTCGGTTGTACAGTGACTTGCGAAAGTATTCACCCCCTTGGCATTTTTCCTAGTTTGTTGCCTAACAACCTGGAATTAAAATTGATTTTTGGGGGGGTTTGTATCATTTGATTTACACAACATGCCTACCACTTTGAAGATGCAAATTTTTTTTGGGGTGAAACAAACAAGAAATAAGACAGAAAAACAACTTGAGCGTGCATAACTATTCACCCCCCCCCTTTCCTTTTGCAGCAATTACAGCTGGAAGTGTCTTGGGTTATGTCTCTATAAGCTTGCACATCTAGCCACTGGGATTTTTGCCCATTCTTCAAGGCAAAACTGCTCCAGCTCCTTCAAGTTGGATGGGTTCCGCTGGTGTACAGCAATCTTTAAGTCATACCACAGATTCTAAATTGGATTGAGGTCTGGGCTTTGACTAGGCCATTGCAAGACATTTAAATGTTTCCCCTTAAACCACTCAAGTGTTGCTTTAGCAGTATGCTTAGGGTCATTGTCCTGCTGGAAGGTGAACCTCTGTCCCAGTCTGAAATCTCTGGAAGACTGAAACAGGTTTCCCTCAAGAATTTCCCTGTATTTAGCGCCATCCATCATTCCTTCAATTCTGACCAGTTTCCCAGTCCCTGCCGATGACAAACATCCCCACAGCATGATGCTGCCACCACCATGCTTCACTGTGGGGATGGTGTTCTCGGGGTGATGAGAGGTGTTGGGTTTGCGCCAGACATAGCATTTTCCTTGATGGCCAAAAATATCTATTTTAGTCTCATCTGACCAGAGTACCTTCTTCCATATGTTTGGGGAGTCTCCCACATGCCTTTTGGCGAACACCAAACGTGTTTGCTTATTTTTTTCTTTAAGCAATGGCTTTTTTCTGGCCACTCTTCCGTAAAGCCCAGCTCTGTGGAGTGTACGGCTTAAAGTGGTCCTATGGACAGATACTCCAATCTCCTCTGTGGAGCTTTGGAGCTCCTTCAGGGTTATCGTTATCTCTTTGTTGCCTCTGTTTAATGCCCTCCTTGCCTGGTCTGTGAGTTTTGGTGGGCGGCCCTCTCTTGGCAGGTTTGTTGTGGTGCCATATTCTTTCCATTTTTTAATAATGGGTTTAATGGTGCTCCGTGGGATGTTCAAAGTTTCGGATATTTTTTTATAACCCAACCCTGACCTGTACTTCTCCACAACTTTGTCCCTGACCTGTTTGGAGAGCTCCTTGGTCTTCATGGTGCCGCTTGCTTGGTGTTGCAGACTCTGGGGCCTTTCAGAACAGGTGTATATATATACTCAGATCATGTGACACTTAGATTGCACACAGGTGGATGTTATTTAACTAATTATTTGACTTCTGAAGGTAATTGGTTGCACCAGATCTTATTTAGGGGCTTCATAGCAAAGGGGGTGAATACATATGCACGCACCACCTTTCCGTTATTAATTTTTTAGAATTTTTTGAAACAAGTTATTTTTTTTATTTCACTTCACCAATTTGGACTATTTTGTGTATGTCCATTACATGAAATCCAAATAAAAATCAATTTAAATTACAGGTTGTAATGCAACAAAATAGGAAAAACGCCAAGGGGGATGAATACTTTTGCAAGGCACTGTATCTTTAGAGTTAACAGGGATACCAAAAATACATATTTTCTCTTGCTTATAAAGCTTTGCAACTGTAAAATCTGGACTAATCAATTATTGATAGTTAGAGATAATTTATTGCCCTACATTTCTGGACATGGAGATGCCCAATGGCACAGTATTATGGCCCAAACGGTCTACTGTTGAAGCAGCAGGATGGATCCTAGTTTTCCTCATGATGATGACCATGGCCTCATTATAGACTGGATCAGATGGTCACTCACTGTGGAAGGTCAAAGGTGACTATAGTCTATGTCGAGTCTGTGTGCAAAATTGTTAATGATCAGGGTTAGGGGATAGGAGAATATGCCACGGCTGTATCTCTCTTGAGTAAAACCATATCGAAGGTAGGCCTATATTGAAAATGACTCCACAGGCAGGCTCATTAGAAAAGGGCAGAGGAATTGGGAGTTATATTAAAGGACCCCCCAGAGGAAGTTGCCGCTAATGATTAATGAAACTTGATAGGAAAAGACACCACATTCTCACGGATTTAGGGAAATCCTAGCCACAGATGGAAACCACTGGCCTATCTTTAACTTCGTTATCTCCAAAGTTTTGGTATCTTCCATAAATTGCGGCTGCGAATCCGCCATAAAAATGGTTAGAAAGAATAAGATGAAGCTCCGGTAATAGATGATAACGATTACTGATATGCGATTTTCTACGTTTTAATGGACACTGTGCAACCTTTGGTAGGTAGGCTGCTGGCACGCTGCGGTACAGCAAAGCCAAGTCAGCCCATGCTCATGGTTCTCACAGGGGAAGTGAAATAATAGGCTGCAATGACTTTGCTCATGATCATGCACAATGCATATGTCATGTAACTATAAGTTCCTTGAATTTTCTTTTGTGGGTGCCTTTTCATTATCTGGATAGACATGCGTATTCTTTTTTTTTTAGCAAACACATCATAGCAGTGGACCATGTAGTCAAGCAAAACTTGGGGCGACGGGGGCAGATATCATATCACGTAATTGTACAATTTATAAAATGCGCATATATATTTTTTAATACAGACTATAAAAAAATATTTTGAAAATTGACATCCAATGGATTATGATAATTTTCTGGTTAAAGAAAGTGGAGGTGCTAAAACATATGTTTGCACCCCCAATTTTAATTTGCTCCATGGCTCAGGCGGCCAAGTGGACACAAGGCTGTTTGGCTCATCTCAGTTGCGAAGAGGTATACAGCAGTTTCTGATTAATAAACAATGCCATGCTGGTGGGTGGTAACATTCAAATAAAACCCAGCCCTGAAACGAAATGTAGGCTGAAAAGAGTTTGTCATATCATAGGAGAAGACACTGCATTTCTTATTTATTATTGTCGAGAAGGAACCTGCAAGTAAGCATTTAGTTGGACGGTCTATACCATGTGTATCCCATACATATCACTAATGAAACTTGATAGGAAAAGACACCACATTCTCACGGATTTGCATTAAGTGGGCAGTTCGGATGTGTCACTTCAAGCCCAAATACTGTTTATCATACTTTGACTAAAACGACGACTTATTGACTTAAATCGTTGTGCAACATCATGGGTAAGGTCTAGCCATAGTCTTTCAGCTGGAAAAAGTGTATTTCTACTGGTGTGGGCGTTTAAACGTTACTACCAGCACCAAACCTATGCCAGCTAAGCTTAAACAGTTCCTCTCACATACCTAACTGATTACATTTGAACAACATGCAACTAGGCTTACAGTAGGTCCTTTGTTGACTTGCTTTTCTCAATGGCAAGAAACTGTGTGTAAATGAATGAATTTCAGTTTGTTATTCTCCTCTACCCTCGTCTATGACCTTTATACTATATGTGTGTGTCTGGAATGGGACAAAGAATGATTATACAACTATGGAATTTATCATGAGATGGAACAAAATTAATCCCACTGTAGTAGATGTAAATCAGATTATAGAATCGTATGATTCTCCTCCCAGAGAAGAATAGCATTAATCAGGTTTTTAAACCCATAAACACAATCACCACTGTACTGTATACAGTATTGTCATAGTACAGTATTGTACAGTTTTGTCATCATAATACATAGTTTCATTTCCCTTTCCTGCTACCTCATCAGTCGAGAAGAGGAGCGGCTCACAACCGGCAGGTTGCCATAGCAACCCCAGGCCTTCTCCACTGCATCTAACTTTATGACCACATTCCAGAGCTCCGAATGAGAGCGTGAAACTTTCCCCTCAACTGCCAGATGGAAACATACACTTGGGAGCGCCTCTATCAAAACCCATGGAGATGTTGTTGAGGAATACAGTACTGCCTACACCCCTGTGTGTGTGGAGCTCAGCTGTCTGGGTGGGGGCTGCTCAGTGACCCCAGAGACACTGAACAACATAACAGTATGAGGTGAAACAACAGTCATTTCTCTCTTCCCAGCGACTCCCTAAGCCTCTCACTTAGATATATAACACCACATATCTTAAAGCTTTTGGCCTACATGCATACAGCACAGCACTGTAGCAAATGCATTAGGTTAACATGTTGTGAGTGTATCTAGCTTTAGAGGCTCATGGCATGAAAGTCTTCTCTTAGAGATAATGTGTGGGCATCAATTCCTCACTCCAGCCCATTAATTCTAATACAGGTTTCATAAACGGCATGCAGAATTGCGTAGGCTGCCCTAGTTTTCCTGGAATACCATTTAGGCCAAAGCCAGATCAGAGCTGTTTCTGTCTCCTGGCAGCAGAAATAGAGCTTCCTTCAAGTGGTGAACAAGATGTCTTGTAGCTACCGCTACTGTACATTATAGGCTGATGGTTTTACTATGACTAGTCTGGTATGACTGACAGATAAGCAGGGGAAAGGTTATGTCCCAAATTATACCTTATTCCCTATATAGCGCACTACCTTTTGAACAGGACCCATAGGGCTCTGGTCAAAATAAGTGCACTATGTAGGGAATAGGGTGCCATTTGGGACATTACCAATGCCTCACATTTGGTATGGGTTAACATGTCAAGACTTTTCAGGAAAAATCTGTGTCCTCATTAAATTGAGTAGCATTGCCATGTTATCAATATCCTAAATGAATGGATGTACCTTGTCATGTTGCCATAAGGCAGTGCTGAATGTGTCTGCTACACAGCAATGTGAAGCACAGGATGTCCTTATCTGAGACTAAACATTCTCCATTCTGAACAATCATCAAGGTCAGGCATGTTACATTTTATCATGGAATAAATGCAATGTAGTGAAAAGATTTACAGAGCTTTTGAAAAGATTACTGGACAAACATAAAGTTGGACCAAACATTCTGATGGGTGACAGATTGCCAGACTATACTGAATGGCAAAAACATTCTGTACATGAAAACTGGCGTATTACATTGTTCATCTTCAAAGTAATGTAGCCTATCCCTGGAGAGACTCAGGACAGCTTTGGGACTTCAGATAAATCGTTGCTTGTTTTTTGTCGTCATGCTATCCTCTCTCATTAGATACTAAATATTTGTTGTTGTATTAATGTTTGATAAGATATCCTCTAGAAAGGCTACAGCTGCCATTGGAGAGATGAGGTGAGAGTACAGTAGAATATAGTACATCTGTGCGTGTGGAGTGGGTCTGGTTTGGCCTGTGTCTCTGGCTGGTCACATTGTGCTGAGTCAGAGGGCTGTATGGAACTCTCTCAGCAGTGAGCACCACTCTGTGGCTACGGGCCAACGGGCTGCCTCCCTCTGCCTGCTCTCTTGGGGAAACTGCTACCCTGTACTGTAATGGCTGGCCTGATGTATCTATCTACTACTCCTTACTCCAAACATCTCTATGGTCATCATTACAGCTTCTGATTGGAGAAGAGGAAAACTCCTGCTTTACTACCTCAGTATTGATAGGCTGGGGAGTTTTAGTGCTGAGGTGTATAACCGAGGTACTTAGAGTGCACAATGCACATACTGTAGCACTCCACGACCAGGGTTGGTTGGTTACCACAGCACTGTGCTTGCCCAATATCTTACCAGATGTGAGTTCAGCTCCCAGCACTGCCTTTCATGAGGGCTAGTTATGGAAAGATTGGAAGGCTGTGTGGAGGTGTTTTGTTTCGCTCTGTCAGATCATTCCTTTTATTTGTTGACAGTATATAATGAGCTTTATTAGGGATGATGGTTCTGAGTCCTTGACACATATCTATGTCCTCATTGGGGCTGTCACAACACTCCCATGCTGGTTGGGTTGGTTTCTGCCTCTCAGAATGGTGCCAAACAGATACATGTTGACGGAAGGAGAGTCCCAAAGCTTCCATTTAGTGCTCCTCCTAGACCTGTATTGATTGTTTTGAAAATAGATGTTCTCTAACTGTAATGTTTAAGAGGTTGGTATGTACTTGTTGGGATCCCTTCTGAGGTCTCTTCACAACAACACTCATCATGAAGGGTTCGTTTCTACCTCTTAGGACCATACCAAACAGTCACACATACAAGTCCCAATGCTTTACTCCACCTACAGTATGGATGGATTCCAGAATGTTCAATATTACCTGTTTGAATTAAACAATTTGACGTGTAGGAAGTGTGTATTTACTTGTTTACTGAATGCCTGTCTTACTATAGACACATTAACCATTCATCTTTTAAAGGGCGTGAAATGATTCTAAAGAGAGCAAGCTGCAGCTAAGAGTGGGTTAATGTCTGGCAGCTTCCCAGCTAAGGTTCACTCTCCTCGCTCTCGCTCTCCTCCATCTCTCTCTCTCCTCCATCTCGTCAGTCGACTGTTGCAGTAAGACAGTATGATGGAAGCTGGCTCTGGGGTTGCCGCGGTGATCGGGAATGCTGCCTCAGGAGCTCAGGGAGAACCAGGAAGTGGTGACGTCCTTGAGGGGTGAGTTACTCTCTCACACACACGCTGCACTGTACCATACTGCTGCTATGTCAGCTGACCAGGACTCTGCAGATATCACACCCAGAAATGTAAAGGAGACGTGTTGAGGGTGCGTGGGTGATTGTACGGGCATGTGTGTGTATTATGTGTACGTGAGAGATTGACGGGGAGGAAGAGAGTGATAGAAAGAGAGGAATTCTAAAGACATTAGTGATGGCTACAGTATGTCGTCCTATTGTAAAGGGTTGTGATGACAAACAAATGATCTCTTCTCTATCTACTGTAAGTATGCTGGAAAACAACCAGGCCTAGATAGGATAGGATGGCTCTCATTTAATCACATAGATCTCCAGCAGATGAGATGAGCTCGTTCTTTCAGTGCCAGTGTTCTTGTCCTTTTTAGCAGATCTCAGGAGCGCTAGCCTATGCATCACTTAGTCTGTGTCTGAGCCCTGGAAGGAAGGACAAATCTCAGGCATCCACTCTTCTTCATTGTCCCTGAGAAAAGTTGGTCTGAAAGGACTTTTCTCCCTCTGCCTAGCACACTGACTCAGATTTCAGCTGCAGGTTTTGTGAGGCGCTCCCTTGTGGGCGGATTGCATTCGTGACTTACTCAAAGGAAAGGCTTTGCTTACCCGAACATACACAAAAGCCATTATAGCTTTGTTTTGGTCCTACCAAGTGTGAGATGCTTCTTTTGTAAGGCTAAGTATGTTCTTTCCCCAGGATGTGTTTACTGTATGTAGGCTAGGCTATACTCGTCTCTGGAGCTTTCTGTACCAGTCAGTAGCCATTTGAGACTGTGTGCAGTTATGTGCTACCACCAGAATAACAAGGATGTAAATACCACAGGGTACATTATGTTTTCTGGGCCACTGGCGTATTGTCATGATTTGAGCACCAGAAACATGATGTAAATATATTTGTCTCACTCACTGGCTCCCTCTGGTGGCTTCTATGGAAAATTGTTTTTTATTTCAAGTACAGTACCAGTCAAAAGTTTGGACACACCTACTCATTCCAGGGTTTTTCTTAATTTTTTTACCATTTTCTACATTGTAGAATAATAGTGAGGACATCAAAACTATGAAATAACACATATGGAATCATGTACTAACCAAAAAAGTGTTAAACAAATCAAAATATATTTGAGATTCTTCAAAGTAGCCACCCTTTGCCTTGATGACAGCTTTGCACACTCTTGGCATTCTCTCAACCAGCTTCATGAGGTAGTCACCTGGAATGCATTTCAATTAACAGGTGTGCCTTGTTAAAAGTTAATTTGTGGAAATTATTTCCTTCTTAATGCGTTTGAGCCAATCAGTTGTGTTGTGACAAGGTAGGGGTGGTATACTAAAGACAACAATAAGAAGAAGCGACTTGCTTGGGCCAGGAAACACGTTCAATGGACATTAGACTGGTGGAAATCTGTCCTTTGGTCTGATGAGTCCAAATTTGAGATTTCTGGTTCCAACCGATGTCTTTGTGAGACACAGAGTACGTGAATGGATGATCTCTGCATGTGTGGTTCCCACCGTGAAGCATGGAGGAGGAGGTGTGGGGGTGCTTTGCTGGTGACACTGTCTGTGATTTATTTAGAATTCAAGGCACACTTAACCAGCATGGCTACCACAGCATTCTGCAGCGATACGCCATCCCATCTGGTTTGCGCTTAGTGGGACTATCATTTGTTTTTCAACAGGACAATGACCCAAAACACACCTCCAGGCTGTGTAAGGGCTATTTGACCAAGAAGGAGAGTGATGGAGTGCTGCATCAGATGACCTGGCCTCCACAATCACCCAACCTCAACCCAATTGAGATGGTTTGGGATGAGTTGGACCGCAGAGTGAAGGAAAAGCAGCCAACAAGTGCTCAGCATATGTGGGAACTCCTTCAAGACTGTTGGAAAAGCATTCCTCATGTAGCTGGTTGAGAGAATGCCAAGAGTGTGCAAAACTGTCATCAAGGCAAAGGGTGGCTACTTTGAAGAATCTAAAATCTAAAATATATTTTGATTTGTTTAACACTTTTTGGGTTACTACATGATTCCATATATGTTATTTCATAGTTCTGAGGTCTTCACTATTATTCTACACTGTAGAAAATAGTAAAAATAAAGAAAAAACCTTGAATGAGTAGGTGTGTTCAAACTTTTGACTGGTAGTGTATGTCAAATGTAAGGTATTTATGGTTTCTGATTCTTCATCTTTCTCTCCCTGTCTCTCTCTGTCCTTCCCTCCCTCTCCCTGTGTAGGGCCTTGTCACCGTGTATTACACCAGATGAAGAAGAGAACCAGCCTGATCCACACAAGAGCACTACTCCAACAGATAAATCCCCACAAGAGAGCACAACTGACATGGTACACAGTCTATAATCACTAATTGAGGCCTGATACAAGCACTGTAACCTTGGAATAGCAGTCTCTGAACTCTACTACTATGTAGTCTTGTAGATACTGCTAGTATGGGTTTCTTTTTAGTATTATTGAACCAGAAAATGTCAAGTGCCGACTGTCTTGTAATTGGTTTACATGTCAGGAATGTTGAGTATTGTGTGTGTTGATTGGCAGATATTGTGTGTGTTGATTGGCAGATATTGAGTATTGTGTGTTGTTGATTGGCAGGTACGGAGTGATGAGGTCACAGAACTTCCTGCCGAGCCTGAGCCCACCCTGCGTTCCTGCGTCAGCACAGCCAGCATGAAGGTCAAAAACGTGAAGAAGTAGGTGCTCCCGTCCCCACGGAAACGGGCTATTATGGGCTGTAAAACGGGCCTCTAAACCAGGGCAGTAAAATAAAGTGCAGTAAAATGATGGGCTGGGGCCGGGCAGAGACTCACTCTCACACTACTATCTCCCCCTTCTCTCTTTCCCTGCCCTCTTCCTCTGCTCTCCCTCCCTCTCTCTTTCTTTCTCTCTCTGCTCTCTCTCACGCTCACTCTCTCCTCTCTCTCCTCACTCCTCTCCCTCTTTCTCTTTGCTCTTTCTGCCTCAGTGTAACAGCCAGTAGAATACTGATGAGGGGATGCTGTTGTATTTCAGGCTGACGTTCCCCAGAGGTCATTTTCCCAGGCTGGCTGAGTGTGCCCACTTCCACTATGAGACCGTTGACTTTGGCACTGTGCAGGTGAGGCCCGGCCCGGAACTGAACACACATACATTATATGGAGAACAGAAATTATTTGTTGCTGGCAGTTTGGTAATTGTGTCCTTGGCTCAAGTTCATGTGTAGCTCAGTGGACATCATGGTGAATTGTTCCCTTAATGGAACCGAGCAGTCTGTCCTAATCATCCCGCCCGACCCACATTCCACTCTTAAATTTCACATATTTGAAAAAAGTACAGATGGAATTTAAATTATCTCATTCATTAAAGTGATACTTCGGGATTTTGGCAATGAGGCCCTTTATCTACTTCCCCAGGGTCAGATTAACTCATGGATACCATCTTTATGTCTCTGTGTCCAGTATGAAGGAAGTTAGATTTAATTTTGTGAGCCAATGCTAACTAGCATTAACGCAATGACTGGAAGTCTATGGGTATCTGTATATTTAAAATGTTGTTTATGAATATTTCATCCAGTGTGTGTGTTAATCCACTAAGTAGCATTCATTCCTCTCTGATCCGCTCAGCTCAGGGTAAACCTGCAATCCTCAGTACTTGTTGGATTAAGCTGATGATATCAGCCAGAGAAATAGTGTGGTTTTCTGGGTAGACAGCATTACTGTAGGAGCATCCACAGGCGGTCAGTACTACTGTAGTAGAGAGAGAGAGAGAGTGAACTGTGGCAGCTTTCAGCTTCCAGGCGGTGGCAGGAGAGAGCAATTATGTGCAGGGAGTTATATTTAACACTGGAGAATGTAACCGCACATTTAATTGTATAAGATGTTGTTTTGTTTGCTTAGCTTGCACCTGTGATATCATCCCATAGCCTCATCAGGTGGTCTGGTGACACTTTAACTATAGATTCATTGCCATTAGAGACGGCACAGATTCCAGAGGTTTGAGAGTGAGAAATTGTTTTGTCTGTGGTGATAATTAGAGTCAGTCAGGCGGAAGCGATTGCTCACTCATTTGTGAAAGTGGCTGTTTATTGCCTCGATAATTCCAGTGTAATTCTGTTGGCTTGACAGCAGAGAGCAGTAGTCATCTACTCCTTCGCACACTGATGCTTTTACTACAGTTTCTAAACCCAGAGGCCCAACATCGCGAGACTTCCGGGAACGCTTGCGAAGCAGACAGACCAGACCGGGGTTTGAGAAGTGAAAAATTATTCCCTTGTAGAAGCAGTTTCTGCGTATCTTCATACTAAACCATCTTTGCTTTTACCGTTGAGAGAGCGTCACTGAACCGCTATGTTCGTAGCGTGGTATAACATGACCTATTACATGTATGCTAAGGGGAATGTGTATGTGTGTGTTTGTGTGTGTGTGGGAGCTATAGCACAGTGCATTGTAACTATAGAATAGCTGACCTACTGTAGCTGTGGCAGCTATGATACATTAGATGTGTGGCTGGGGCGTAGCTACTGAACAGAAGTGTCTGTCTGTGACCTTGAGATCTTCCTACAGGGGAAGATGAGCTGAGCTAGGAGAGAAATATCACTCTAGGGAGAGACCAGCCATGCCTCACTCGGACATTAACAGACCACACCCATACACACACTTAACTGTTTTCTTAAAGGCCCAGTGCAGTCAAAAGCGCAATTTTCTGGTGTTTTATATATATTTCCACACTGAGGTTGGAATAATACTGTAAAAATGTATAAACGATGATAAGCCTCTTTTTAGAGCTATTTGAAAAGACTGCCTGAAATTTCAGCCTGTTTTGGTGGGATGGAGCTTTGGCCTTTCCATGGTGACATCACCACGCGGTAAATTAGTTAATAGACCAATAGTAAAGAGTTCCAAACGTATCTGCCAATAACAGCTAGTTTTCAGTGTTCCCCTCTTCACTCAGACCACTCCCAGACAGTCCTAGCAAAATTATTGCTTGAGAAATTGCTCTTTGCTAAGAAGCTATTTTTGTTTCTTTTTGACGATTTTAATTGAAAACAATCACAGTAAGGTACATATTGCAGTTGAGTCACTAACCTCGAATCAGTCGAGTCACGAGTCCCTATGGCTGAGTCCCAGTGCTCGAGTCTGAGTCACTGGGTCTGAGTTTAACAAAAAATACTACATTTAATGTTGGTTTATGTGTACATAAAAATATATATATTTTGAAAGCCAAACAAATGATTCGGGGTTCTTTAGACATATTTTGTATTTTAGTGCTGTTTTTTTGCTCGCTTGGATTGCTGGCTCGATGCTCGTCTGTTGCTAGATTTGCGCCTCTATTGATTTGGCTCGGATTTAGTAGAATAAATCTGCCCAACAACAACTAGTGGCAGGCTGGTGGGAAGATTTTCATGTGAGCATTGAAGTAGCGCAAAGACTTTCCTCCTGTTGCACAATGGTTATAATTGCCTGCAATATACAATAGTCCTTCATACACAGTCTCACACACATATTTTATTTTAATGTTCAATAGTTATGTCAAATAAGTAATGATGTTTTAAAGGGATGAATGGTCTCTTGACGGAATTGGCTATTCCTCCTGTCAGAATGACCAGATTATTTGCTACTTTTTTGTAATCGCCCACTGATATTTGTGTAGGTTGTTTTATTCCAGAGTGAAAACTAAACGGAGAAAGTGGGAGGGTAGAGCGAGATGACAAATTCAAAGACAGACTACTTTTAAATACTCAAGGGGAGAGAGGGAGACAATAGCTATACTGTTGTTTTACTATTAAACTCAATACTATTGTTTTCAATTTCGTAAAGCAGCTTGTGTTTTTTTACCAGGCAAAGCTAAATAGTAGGCTGGTGACTGGTGGTTACGGGGAAGCAAGAGAGTCGCTTGCGCGATTTGTTTGATCGGAGCCAGAGTGGAGCCTTCCTGCTTGTCTGCCCACACTCATAGCTTGCTCCCCCGCAGCTCACCAGCTGATGTAGGCTGCGTGTGCCAGTGTGGCGCGCCCTTCCCAAGGCTACCTAGAGAACAGAACCCTCCCTGCTCTGCGCACCCAGTGCTGCTAATATTCTGCTTATCATAGTAGCCAATCCAGTCAAAGTGCAAATACAAGTCACGGGAAGGTGAGTCCGAATCACCAATGGTCGAGAAGGCGAGTCCGAGTCACCAATGGTCGAGTAGAAGTGGAGTCACAAGCTATGAAAATCAGGACTCGAGTCCGAGTCCTGGACTCGAGTACTACAACACTGCTTAATTGTTACCCAGAAATTATTTGATATTGAGATAAAAACAGCTGCATTGGACTTTTAACTGCTGTTATGGTGTTATAATTTACATGCTGACTTAGAGGTAGTGTCATAACATTGTCCCTGTGGTGGGTTTCATGACTCGTGTGCTTGTCCTAGAACTCACATAAAAGACCAGCAGGGATATGACTGATCAGGTCTCAGACAGAATGACAACATGAGGACAGCAGCCTCTGAAACAAATACAGTGGACTGGGTTGATTCTGCCTAAGATTACTTCCATTCTCTACAGAAGCACCATTTTGAAATGGAGATGCCTGGGTGGTCTGTGTCCTCCTGCACCTCTGTCTGTATGTCAGGCTTACGTATGGGTGTGTGCTAACTGCTCTGGTTTAGCCTATATACTGTAGAGCTCCTTTGTCACGAGAGGATGAGGGAAGGTAGAGGGAGGGAGGGAAGGTAGAGGGAGGGAGGGAAGGTAGAGGGAGGGAGGGAAGGTAGAGGGAGCGAAGGAAGGAGAGTGGGAGGGAGATTGAGATGAGGAGAGGAGGGGATGGGAGGGACCAAGGGAGAGAGAAACAGCGGGATGCTTCCCCTATTTCTATTCTCTGCTATTGTGGTGTAATTGAACAGTGAAAGGATGTTGTGGATCCACCTTGTGGTGAAGGACAGACTGAAGGGGAGCATTTTGATTTAACATGAGGGACAGATGAAAGCAACCAGCATCTGTTTAACGCTGCTCAATCCAGAGGCAACTCCACGCTTTCCTCTGTCCTAAATATACCAGCCAGTGGTAGGAAGCTAAGTGACTTCTATCTGGAGACACAGGACTGCAGTTGAACACTGTCCGGGAGACATCCAGCTGTGTTGTTAACCTGACTTAATAGCTGAGGAGCAGTAAAGAGCCTGCACTGGCAGGTACCAGTATGCGATTGTGTATTCATTTCTGTTTCTGGGTCCAGATGTGTGTATTAATAGTTAATGACTGCAGGCATGTTTCTATTTAGGGATTTGTGCTGCGCCGTGTGAGGTTGTCCGTTTTAGTTGCTTGGCTAAAATGCGTTGGTAAAAAGAGTTGGGGGATAGATAGAGCGTAAACAAAACATAAGTAGACATGCAGTCATTTTACTCAGTTTAGTTTGCAGTGTTAAATGACTCCGCTCCATGTGACTGTGTTTCTCTGTCAAGACATCCTCTTGACATATTGTTAATCATCATTGATTCATGTTTGTTGTTGTCTTATCATGCTAACCATCCATCTTTCCCATCCACATGACCATAGGTAATGTTATTGTTTAATTCACTCATTGACTCATGATTATTCTTCCAGACTGTATTAATTGTTGACATCCTCCAAACAATATTGACTATTTTATATTCTATTTCATATGTTAGCTTTGTAATAAGGTATTTTGCATTGATTCATTACTCTCTGTATAGCTACGTGTATGAAGGAGCTGTGGTTTACCATGTTATTGAGCAGTGATGGGTAACTAGGTCATATTGTGTTGGGTAACTCTAGTGTATCTAGATTAGCTGTTCACTGTTATAAATAACCAAAACCTCCCCTGCCTCGCAGGTCTTTGAAGTTATGCCTGTATTTGATATCAATTTATTCCACTAACTATTCCTGAGGCTTTGATCTCCTCTTGGTGTAGGAGTTTATGGAGTTATATGGGACAGAGGGGGGATTTTTGGTACATTTCCATAGCCTCTCAAACGCTGAAGGGGTTCTAAATTGCTTATATATTATTCATATACTACATTATATTTTGGGTTGAAAAAGCACATTCACACTTTCTTAACCTCCCAAGAGTTCTTTCTTATTGTGCATGAAGTCAGCAACTCTCAAGACCAAAGGACCTCAACACATTTTTTAAAGGGGACTCTGTTCTTTTTGATGTATTATCTAGATGTTTCTGGTCATGACAAACTAACCAATTTCTAAACATGATAGTGTTACCTAGTTGGGTATACTGTCTATTATTGATAGAGTTTGGAGAGTGGGCTAAGTGACCGAACATGAATTTGGTATGGGTTTTACTTTCACAGTAGTTCAGAAACAGAAAGAGGTTGCTGTATTAAACTCCTACATTATTTAGAGTGTGGTGTTCCACACTATTTTAATCTCTCTGTACCCATTCCCCTGCAGCTGTCCTTTGCAGAGGAGCAGACTGAGGGGCAGAAGGCTGGTCTGGACTCCAAGGAGCCACTCTTCGTGGTTCAGATCTGCTGCCAGGTATAGTGGAGCTTGAGGGCTAGGCCCTAGTTTCTGACCAATAGAAAAATCTGGAACATTTATCTGAAGCATGCTATTCATATATTTTAGCCCTGAACTAACACACCTGATTCAAGTAGTCAAGGGCTTGATGATTAGTTGACAAGTTGAATAAGGTGTGCTAGCTCTGGACTAGATCAAATACATGGAACGGCTGGGGGTCCAGGTGGAGAAGTTTGAGACAGGCTGGGATAATCAATTTTGCGCCTTTTGTACAGTAGCTTTGTCCTAGATTCCTTCACTGTTTTTCTCAGTCTGGTCTCATTTCAGGCTTACTCTTGTCTCTGTGTTTGTGTCTCAGAGTCGGAGCTGGCTGGTGAAGCGATCCTATGAAGACTTCCGTGTGCTGGACAAACACCTCCACCTTTGTATCTATGACAGACGCTTCTCCAAACTCACTGAGCTGCCCCGCTTTGACTCTCTGAAGGACACAGTAGAGGTAGGAGTCAGTCAACAGGACTAAATCTTACTACTGGGAATATTTTACTATCTGCTGTGAATGAGACCGGTTGTATCCCAAATGACACCCCATTCCCTAAATAGTGTACTACTTTTGACCAGTGCACAGGAAACTGGTCAAAACTAGTAGACTACTTAGGGAATAGGGTGCCATTGGGACACTTCCACAGTCATAGTTAGATTACATCAGTTATCTCCCCTGGCGTTGCATTCAACCTAACTCATTCCTGCTGGTTATATTCTCCTCAGGAAATAACCAAGATGTTGGCAGCCTACCTGTCCCATCTCTCAGCCATCGCTGACAACAAGATCAACTGTGGTCCAGTGCTGACATGGATGGAGGTGGGCTACTCATGTTTCTCTTTATTCAATTAGACCATGCAGAATTCAATTTTCCATAGATAGTAATAGATCCATCTGATGTCTTTGCTAAACTCCATTATGTAGTTTTTTTAGTATTTTGTAGACTCAGCCTGTGTTTTTGTCTCTCAGATTGATAACAAGGGCAACCACATGCTGGTAGCTGAGGAGTCCTCCATCAATGTTCCTGCCATCGCCGCAGCCCACGTCACCAAACGCTACATTGCCCAGGCCACAGACGAGCTGACCTTTGAGGTGACCTGTCTGGGCATCTTTGATTGGACAGGAAAGGGGAGGGGTTTAGGGAACAGTGGGGAGATATGGGGATACATTCACTAGGGGATTTGTACACATTCTGCCGTGGTTGTTGATGTTTTTAAACCCCTTCAAACTGCTATACTCTCTGAGTTGTCTTTTCTGTGTTGTACCTGTTCTAGGTAGGGGACATTGTGTCAGTCATTGACATGCCTCCTAAAGAGGACACTGGCTGGTGGAGAGGGAAACATGGTTTTCAGGTAAAACCCCTCAAATAAGTCAGTGACTCAAACAGCTTTGTCTGTCCCTTCATACTAGTGACCCATTTTCTGCATCCCACACCCTACTGTACATGGAGGTTACTATCACTTACTCTTCCTTAGATTGTATCTGGTGCATATAGAGCGCAGGAGAGTGTTACTATTCCTGCTTCTGTTTCTCTCTGTGCAGGTTGGCTTCTTCCCCTGTGACTGTGTGGAGCTGATCAGTGACAGGATTCCTCCCTGTGTATCCAGCTCTGTGCCAAAACCAGGTACTGTGACCTGTTTTACAGCAACAATACGTTGTCCTCCCTCTTCTCTATGATTAATGTATAATTGACTGGAGGGGACTCTTAAAGTGTTTCTGAAAGAATGAGGTGAGTCTGGCGTGTGTGTGTGTGTGTATATACAGTGCATTCGGAAAGTATTCCGACCCTTTCCGTTATTCCACATGTTGTTACGTTACAGCCTTATTCTAAAATGTATTAAATTAAATGTTTTAATCATCAATCTACACACACTACCCCATCATTTCTTTGTAAATGTATTACAATTTAAAAACAGAAATACCTTATTTACATAAGTATTCAGACCCTTTGCTATGAGACTCGAAATTGAACTCAGGTGCATCCTGTTTCCATTGATCATCCTTGAGATGTTTCTACAACTTGATTGGAATTCACCTGTGGTAAATTCAATTCATTTGACATGATTTGGAAAGGCACACACCTGTCTACACTACGGGTCAAAAGTTTTAGAACACCTGCTCATTCAAGGGTTTTTCTTTATTTTTACTATTTTCTACATTGTAGAATAATAGTGAAGACATCAAAACTATGAAATAACACAAATGGAATCATGTAGTAACCCAAAAAGTGTTAAACAGATCAAAATATATGTTAAATTTGAGATTCTTCAAAAAGCCACCCTTTGCCTTGATGACAGCTTTGCACACGCTTGGCATTCTCTCAACCAGCTTCACCTGGAATGCTTTTCCAACAGTCTTGAAGGAGTTCCCACATATGCTTAGCACTTGTTGGCTGCTTTTCCTTCACTCTGCGGTCCGACTCATCCCAAACCATCTCAATTTGGTTGAGGTCGGGGGATTGTGGAGGCCAGGTCATCTGATGCAGCACTCCATCACTCTTCTTCTTGGTAAAATAGCCCTTACACAGCCTGGAGGTGTGTTGGGTCATTGTCCTGTTGAAAAACAAATGATAATCACACTGATTTCACACAGTCTCGTCTAAACAGTTGATGTTGAGATGTGTCTGTTACATGAACTCTGTGACGCATTTATTTGGGCTGCAATTTCTGAGGCTGGTAACTAATGAACTTATCCTCTGCAACAGAGGTAACTCTGGGTCTTCCATTCCTGTGGCGGTCCTCATGAGAGCCAGTTTCATCATAGCGCTTGATGGTTTTTGCGACTGCACTTGAAGAAACACAAGTTCTTGAAATGTTCCATATTGACTGACCTTCATGTCTTAAAGTAATGATGGACTGTCATTTCTCTTTGCTTATTTGAGCTGTTCTTGCCATAATATGGACTTGGTATTTTACCAAATAGGGCTATCTTCTGTATACCCCCCCTACCTTGTCACAACACAACTGATTGGCTCAATTGCATTAAAAAGGAAAGAAATTCCACAAATTAACTTTTAAGAAGGCACACCTGTTAATTGAAATGCATTCCAGGTGACTACCTCATGAAGCTGGTTGAGAGAATGCCAAGCGTGTGCAACGCTGTCATCAAGGCAAAGGGTGGCTATTTGAAGAATCTCAAATATAAAATATATTTTGATTTGTTTAACACTTTTTTTGGTTACTACATGATTCCATATATGTGATGTCTTCACTATTATTCTACGATGTAGAAAATAGTAAAAATAAAGAAAAACCCTTGAATGAGTAGGTGTCCTAAAGCTTTTGACCAGTAGTGCATATATGGTCCCACAGTTGACAGTGCATGTCGGAACAAAAACCAAGCCATGAGGTCGAAGGAATTGTCCGTAGAGCTCCGAGACAGGATTGTGTCGAGGCACAGGTCTGAGGAAGGGTACCAAAAAATGTCTGCAGCATTGAAGGTCCCCGAGAACACAGTGGCCTCCATAATTCTTAATGGAAGAAGTTTGGAACCACCAAGACTCTTCCTAGAGCTGGCCGCCCGGCCATACTAAGCAATCGGGGAGAAGGGCCTTGGTCAGGGAGGTGACCAAGAACTCGATGGTCACTCTGACAGAGCTCTAGAGTTCCTCTGTGGAGATGGGAGAACGTTCCAGAAGGACAACCATCTCTGCAGCACTCCACCAAACAGTTCTTTATGGTAGAGTGGCCATACGGAAACCACTCCTCAGTAAAAGGCACATGACAGCCCACTTGGAGTTTGCCTAAAGGCACCTAAAGACTCCCAGACCATGAGAAACAAGATTCTCTGGTCTGATTAAACCAAGATTGAACTCTTTGGCCTGAATGCCCAGCGTCATGTCTGGAGGAAACCTGGCACCATCCCTACGGTGAAGCATGGTGGTGGCAGCATCATGCTGTGGGGATGTTCTTCAGCGGCAGAGATTGGGAGACTGGTCAGGATTGAGGGAAAGATGAACGGAGCAAAGTACAGAGAGATCCTTGATGAAAACCTGCTCCAGAGCGCTCAGGGCCTCAGACTGGGGCAACGGTTCACCTTCCAACAGGACAACGACCCTAAGCACACAGACAAGACAACGCAGGAGTGTCTTTGGGACAAGTCTCTGAATGTCCTTGAGTGGCCCAGCCAGAGACCGGACTTGAAACCGATCGAACATCTCTGGAGAGACCTGAAAATAGCTGTGCAGCGACGCTCCCCATCCAACCTGACAGAGCTTGAGAGGATTTTACATTTTAGTCATTTAGCAGACGCTCTTATCCAGAGCGACTTACAGGAGCAATTAGGGTTAAGTGCCTTGCTCAAGGGCACATCGACAGATTTTTCACCTAGTCGGCTCAGGGATTAGAACCAGCGACCTTTCGGTTACTGGCACAACGCTCTTAACCACTAAGCTACCTGCTGCCCCGTACTGAGTAAAGGGTCTGAATACTTACGTAAATGTAATATTTCAGTTTTTTGTTTTTAATACATTTGTCATTGAGTGTGTAGATTGATGAGGGGGGGAAAAACAATTTAATCAATTTTAGAATAAGGCTGCAACATCACAAAATTTGGAAAAAGTGAAGGGGTCTAAATACTTTCCACTGCACTGCATGTGTGTGTAACAGTGTTGTATGGGTTAACTCTGAAGAGAGGACCACTCTGGGCTTAAGTGTTTTTACTCACTAGGATTCAAATGAACATCTATTGTTTTATTTACAACCAAAAACAACATTTTATTCATTCAGTGTGTGTTTGTGTCCATCAGTGTGTAAGAAGCACGGAAAGCTGGTGACGTTCCTGAGGAGCTTCATGAAGTCCCGTCCACCCCCTCAGAAGCTGAGGCAGCAAGGGATCCTCAGGGAGAGGGTGTTTGGCTGTGACCTGGGGGAACACCTCCTCAACTCAGGACATAATGGTCTCTGTCCCAGCAGCCTTATCTCTCTATAGTTAGTACTGTATAGAGAAAGGTAGTCTTCTCAGTCAATATTTTCGATGTTACTCTGTGTTGACGGCCCTTCTCTTCTCCTTTCTCCAGTCCCCCAGGTGATCAAATGCTGTACTGAGTTCATTGAGAGACATGGTGTCGTGGACGGGATGTACAGACTCTCTGGGATCTCCTCCAACATCCAGAAACTGAGGTAAATCCTTGCGTCACTTCTTAGCATCAAATAATGTACAATCATCATGTCAGTACTGCTTACGGACTTTTACTGTGTTGACTGTATGTGATGGTCTGATGTTGAGCGTTAACAAGTGTCTTCTCTGCTCTGTTTCCCCAGACATGAGTTTGACTCGGAGCAGATCCCAGACCTCAGTAGAGATATCTTCAAACAGGATATCCACTCCGTAGGGTCCCTGTGTAAACTGTACTTCAGAGAGCTACCCAACCCTCTGCTCACCTACCAGCTCTATGAGAGATTCTCAGTAAGGAGCAGAACACTGGATTGGGACTGGGACTGAGGGGAGAGATGGGGGCAGATTGGGAAAAAATTAGTGGAGGAGATATTCTTAATAATATAGTCATCTTGGAATAAAACATGGGACATACTGTACTAATAAATAAGGGACAATTCTTAATCAGAAACATCCTCGTAGCACAGTGGGGTGTATTGAAGATAACCGTAAAAGGGGGAAACGACATTAAAGGACAGAATTCTCCTGCTGGCCTAGTTATCAGGCTCTGGTGTTCCCTCCCTCCCTCCACAGGAGGCTGTGTCTGCAGCTACTGATGACGAGAGGCTGGTGAAGATCCACAACGTTATCCAGCAGCTTCCTCCTCCTCACTACAGGTCAGTGGGAGATTAACTCACAGCACACCCTAGTGGCTCCTGCGATACTGCATTTTCTGTATTCACTACAACGGTGTATATAGTCACCACTGAACTGTAGGTGCTAAAGCGCCATCTGTTGGCTAACAGAGAGCATTGAAGAGTCAAAGTCTTGTTATTGTAAGCTGTCAGTAAAGACGGGTGTATTCCACATGTCTGTGTTCTACCTGATCTGTAATACTCTCTGGTCTGCGCTGCAGGACTCTGGAATTCCTCATGAGACATTTGTCCCAACTGGCCACCTTCAGCCCTATTACCAACATGCACACCAAGAACCTGGCCATCGTCTGGGCTCCCAACCTGCTCAGGTATAATGTAATGTTCCAACCACCAACACTGTCATTAGTATTTACTGCGAATATACACTGTTTTGTAACTGGCTATGGCTGGCCATGAAGTTGAATAGGACACAACTGTGTTTCAGGTCCAAGCAGATTGAGTCGGCTTGTTTTAGTGGAACAGCAGCCTTCATGGAGGTGCGTATCCAGTCAGTGGTGGTGGAGTTCATACTGAACAACACAGAGGCACTCTTCAGCCCCAAACTCAACGCCCTCATCCGGGAGAGCACAGGTACAGCATTACCCTGGCTTAGGCAATCATTATAGGGAAGTTATGGGGACATTATGGGAACTTCAAAAACATTTCTCTCTCTGCTCCCAGGTACCTGTACCCTATCCAGGCCCAAGTCTCTGCTGGTGTGCTCTCCCTCCACTAAGCTCCTATCTCTGGAGGAGGCCCAGGCCCGTACCCAGGCCCAGCTGGGCTCCCCTGTTACTACCCCCGTTCTGTCCCACAGCGAGTACATCGAGGTGGGGGAGGGACCCGGGGCACTGATGGGCAAGTTCCACACAGTCATTGAGCTCCCCACTGAGAGGTAGGTTGTTGTTGGTTCTTCTAGAAACTAGTAGCCTACAGTACATTGTAGTTGTATAAACCATATATGTCTCTGACCACCATGTATGGTCCACTGTAGTCATGGGGGATGTTGTGTTATAGTAAGAGGGCTCCTGGGAAGGTGAAGAAGTCCCCAGTGGGAAGCTGGCGTTCATTCTTCCACCTGGGCAAGTCCTCCTCCATGACCTCCAAACGCAAGCTGAAGCGTCACCCCAGCGAACCCAATGAGATTAAAAGCATTGCACTGCCAGGTCAGGCCTCAACCAGCACTACATTGTCACCATCCAGTACTGTACACAACCACAAGGACCCTCTTCAGAGCCATGTTATAAAATACCTCCCAGTCATGTCTCTGTGGTTAAATGTATGGGTGTTTATTCCACTTGGGTGATGTGATGAAGTCATGTTTTTTTGTTAAGAAGTCTATTTTCACCTTCAGTTTGTACTTCCATATTATTCAGGTGGAAGAGGGGATAGTGGGACACTGCGCTCCACCAAAAGTGAAGAATCTCTCACCTCTTTGCACAATGTGGAAGGTAAATATGCCCCCAGTCACACTTTCAATCCTGTCAGTACCTGTGTTTCATAATAGGTGATAAACAAATTTAGAGGGATCATTTGTTTGTTACCTTTATTTTTGTGTTGTCTAATGTTGAAGTCTGCCTCTGAACGGTAATGCATACTATGTGTCTGTCCTAGGAGAGGCCCAGATGTACCGCCCCCCTAGACCACGCTCTACCAGCGATGCCCTCTCCACCACATTCAGGGTTGACCTGTGTGATGCCAGGGTCAAAGGCGACCGCTACCACAACCAGTCCAAGGAAGGCCATAAAGGTGCTGATGGTCCAGCCTATGACCCAGCTGACATGTCCCCTCCACATCAGGAGGATGACCTTGACCTCTGTCTTCCAGCCCCTGGCATGGCCTTTCTGGACTTTGACCCCATGTCCTTCCAGTGCAGCCCACTGAGCCCACCAACAACTAAATCCGCTCCTCAACGCAAAGCAAGCGTCAACTGGAGGAAGAATGTCGGGGGTTCCAGTGAATCAGAGCCCATCTCCTCGTCCCTCAAAGTCGTCAGTAACTCCCAGTCCCCTGACATCAGCCCAGTCCATAGGAAAGGAGGGGAGAAAAATAAAGTGTCTCGGGTCGTCTCCCCCAAACTCAGACGGAAGTCCTCTAAGTCCCCCCCTGTGGTTGAAGCAGATGTGCACATTGTGTGTGCCTCTGCCCCACGCTGTGTCTCGGACACCCAGGGTGGTGAGTCCTCGTCCCCTCCACCTCTGGATCTGTGTGAGGCACCCTGCCGGCCCCCCAGCCCACCAAGCTTTGCCTCAACTGTCACAGACAGCCTGGCTTCACAAAACCCTCCGGATCCAGGTCAGTGGCACATTAAAAACAAATTCAATTTTTGTTCATTTTATTTGTAAAGCCTTTTTAAATCTACAGTTTATAATTAATGTGCAACAATGTTTAACATGGATATGTACAGTTCTTATTGTGTTTTCTTGTTAGCTTAAGTTCTTATGGTATTATTCTATGTGTTGTCCTCTCATGTCTGATCACAGCGTTGTTTGTCCTGTCATACTGTAGCAGCATTGTTTGTCTTATGCCTCCCCAGGAACAGATAGGCTTGTGAATTCAGTGTCTGTCCTCCCTCCTCACCCTCTGTTGACGAGTGCTGCCCGCAGGCTGGCCCTGGCACTGGCTGAGTCTGCCCAGAAGGCCACCCTAACCTCCCAGAGGAGGAGCACCCAGCCCCCCTACCCTCTCCATAGACAGGACACCCCGCACCCCCTGGACAGACCCCCACGGCCCTCTGTTCTCCAGCTCCAATCTTGCTCCCAGGATTACGGTGACCTCAAGGTCTCTTCTCCAGTCCCCCTCTTACCCTTGGCTGGTACACCAGTTGAGAGTCCTTGTGGCCGTTTCCCTGGCCATGAGAGAAAACAGGCCCCTGAGGGACAAGTGGCCATGAGTAACTTCACTGCCACTGTCAGTCCCTTAGAGGCTGGAGCTCTACTGCAGGGCAATACAGAGGTGAGGGACCAGAGGGAAGGGAGAGACAGGCCCCTGGGAGCTGTAAGACCTGTTCACCCTCAGATGGTGTCCTCCTCGTATCTCAGTGGTAGGGTCTCCCCTCCCATTCAATCAGTCTGCTCCATTCAGAGCCAGTTAGCCGCCGCTGTCCTCGCTAACACTGACTCGGTCAATGCCTATAACTATCGGACTGTTCTGGCTGAGGCGTCCATGCCAGGGTCTGTGGAGGAGATCCCTCCACGTCCTCCTCTGCCGTCCTTAGTCCATCAGTACAGCTCTGATGAAGAGAGAGCTATGAGGGAGGCTGAAGACGTGTACAGACATCATCGGGTCAAACCAGCAGGACAGGTATCTGGACCTCACCATCCTCATCCTCGGCCTGACTGTCTCCCTCCCCACCTGGCAGGGCCCAACAGCATGTACAAACCCACGTCTGACAGCCGCTACAGCACTTTAGGCCTCCTGCACCACCCATCTTCCTCCCCCCAGTACAGAGGTCAACCCCAACCCAGGGAGGAGTACAGCTCCAGCGGCCACCATAGATCCAGGGGACAATGGCATAGGACTGAGGATAGAGCCCTGGGGTACCCGGTCATCCGTAGGGCACGCTCCTTCCGTTCCCAGCAACCTAGTAGTGTTCAACTGGCAGAAACTGAGGTCCTACCACCAGACATCCTGTTCTACGTCCAACGTCCAGCTGTCCAGGAAAAGGAGTACCAGAGGCTAGTCCAGTCAGATGTCCAACCCCTGCAACCGTACTTTGAGAATGGACGTGTTCAGTACCGCTACAGCCCGTATTCAGACGCAATGCCTCTAGAGGAGTCTTACTACAATGTGGACCCTTACAGGACGAGCCGCATCCGACACAGTCAGTCATACACCATGCGCTCTACCAGGGATAGTGGACATCCTGGCTACCACTATCACCCTTCAAACAACATCCCACCTGCAAAAAGAGAACTCTTCTTGGAGAGCAGGGATCTAGAGCGAGTCATTTACGAGTCCTGGGACCACCCAGAGGGTTGTGACAGACTAGTCTATCACCCAATCAGGAAAGAGAATAGAGACAGACAGAGGACCCAGGGCCCTATCATGTCTCCTTATGAGAACCTGGATCCTCCCGTCCCACAGAGTGACATCAGGGGCAGAGATATTAGTCACACCAGAAGCAGGTCAGACCCAGGTAATGCCTGCCTGCTGGCCATCGACAGAGTGGACAGCCAACGTGAAGTACCTGCTGTGTCCCCAATCTCCCCTGGCCAGCAGCTTTCAGACCCTAGTGATTACATCAGGCACCAGAGGGGTCATTGGCCAGGTGAGGAGCCAGTCCCTCCCAGGAGAGGGAGCTTCTCCAGGAGAACCCAATCCAAGCAGGGCACCTCCCAACGACATCAACCACAGCATTGCAATGTCCCTATACTCCTAGATGTTAAGAACATGGAGCAGGGTAAGGGTGGTCCTAGTAGAGGTTGTGACCAGGACAAGGTAATGATGGGTAACGCTGCTAACAGCTACTCTGCCCGATTAAAACCAAGCGTCTCCAGGAGACAACGATCACAGAGCATCAAAGAGCCTCGTTACTACCACCATGTCAAATTGCCTGTGGAACCAGATCACCCTGGGTCCTTCTCCACCCAGCCCCACAGGAGAACCCAGAGCACCAAGGCCATGCCCTCTCACTATGATAACCTGGAGGGGTACTACCCATCTCCCAAGCCCAAACCCTCAGGGTCTGGTAAGGCCATGCAAGGGCCGTTCCCTGGCCACGGCTGCATGCCCCCACACAGCCACAGACTGCTTTCCCAGGCCCTAGGGGGCCACAGGGCCTTCCTGCAGTCAGGCCTCAGGCCAGAAGCTGGAGTCTACGCTGAGTGATTCAGTCCTCTAATCACACCAGAAGAGGCCAGGTTGGCATACATCACAAACTCAAAAGATTAATGTTGATGTTTATAAAAATGGAAAAAAATGCATACAGGTATAAACCTTCATAAACTGTTTTTAAGAAAATGTAGAATTGACATGAATGGGTGGGCCATACTCTTGGTAACATGTAGATAGCAAAGAAAGAGGTAAATTATTTTCTCATAAACTACAATGGGACTGCAAAAGGTAAGATTTTGAAAGCTTGTTTTGTGAAATGGTTTATGAAGGTTTTGTATAATTGTTATGTCCAAAGGATAATTATAATTTAATGTCCGTGAGATAATATTGTCCAACAAACAGAAAATGCAATTTTAAATATCTGCCAAATATTGTTAATCTTATGAGCAATAATAAGATAGAATGTCTTACTGGGCATACTGCCAACGTGATATTGTTTGCCTAGTTAATTTAGATAATTTACGGCCTAACTGAAGAAACATGCACTTTTTAAAAGAATTATAGTAAATGAGAACCATGCATAGAGCTCTTTTGACTTTTATGTTTTGCAATTCCACTGATTCTTCACTGAAGGTCTTTGGTAACATTAGCACTTTTGGTGTTATTTAGTTCATACAATAATGGAAGACACAGAGGACATTTCTTCAACGGCACTTCTCTCACCTTCACAAAACAAGACACTCAGACATGGAAAGATTAAGGAGGACTGTGACCACAGTTAGGGTCCATCTGTCATCTTACCAGAATAAATAAATTCCAAATGTGTACGTGTGCTGCAAATGTGAAAGAAGTGTATGTCAATGCACTCCTCACATTAACAGGAAGCTGTGATGCTTTATGACATTGTGGTGTATTATGAGAGGACATTAGTTTCTCTCTTTGTAGGGATATTTTAATGGTATGTCATGTTTTAACTGTTGCTTTACTCTTTTGTTCTAGTTTTTTATTCATTCAATATGTTATTTCAAACCCAACCCTCTGTAAATGAGGAGATATTGATAAGACATTTTTCTTTTTTCATGAGAATATAAATTAAAAATACATAATATTGTATAACATGCTATGGAAAATTTGGCTGAATTGATTTGATATTTTGGAATGCACATCTAATTAAGTAATTGGTTGGAGCAAAAATGCATACTCACTGGGCTTTGCATTTGCTACTGTGCAGATTCAGATAAGTTTAAGCATTAGACAGCAGAGGGCACTGCAGTATTGCAGAGAAAGTGGTTCACTAATAATGTCTGAATCTCTAGTGGAGATAGAAGTCATGTTTTTATTTAATTTTTGATAATCACTTTAAATGAGTTTGTCATGAAGTCTGTCTCGTTCCTTTAGACGTGTAGTGGTACTATACACACAACAGTAACTGTATTTATTTTCCAAATAGTATCTCATTAGCATAGACAAATCTGACAACCTCCGAAAATATTGTATTTTTATTAATGCATCCTCTCCCCTTGATCTGTCATCCATATCCAAGGAAACTGCTAGTGCAAATTTAGGAATAAATCATTCAGCAAACCGGGAACACTTCCTATAACCTAATGAAACATTCTGGGGATCTTTAAAGAACAGACAATGTGTTCTGGGAACGTTCTTGTAACGTCAGACGAATGTTGTAGACAACTGGACAGTTTTTGTGTTATGAGAACATTTTCCGCAACCAACTAATATTTTGGGAACTTTCACAGAACCAATTTTGGTTTGCTGGGTGTTTTGTTGTAAATGAAGAGAAAACAAGCCTCCATCAAATCACAGCTGACTGATAGGTTTCCTTGCACTGTGGCAGAAAGAATTAGTGAGACCTGAGAAGATGGAGACATCCCTCCTGTTAGCTCAGCGTTGCCCCGGGAGCAGCCATCCCACAGTACCATTGTTTATTCATTGCTGCATTGACATTCAATGCGCACCCGTACCACGCCCTCTCATAACCAACAAGTTGCAATTTCTATGCATGTGAACGTTGGAGGGGAAATTATTTATGGGAGATGACTTTGGTAAAGTGAGCTTTTAGCAAAGCGTTTTGCGCTGCGTCCAGACCCAGAGCGATCCGTTTTTGTATTGAATGTGCTGGATCACAGCGAGGTGTGCATGCATTATTCAGCTTTACTGTGGTGGGTCTGGGCCCCAGCTAGACGGCCATCTGCTCAGTGGACATTGTGATGGATTTGGGACATGCTGCCTTTCAGCTTCAGGTTTACGCCTCATCGTTCAGTGGGGAAAAATGAAATGAAGGGGTAATGGTTTCCTATAATAATGTCCAATGTCATTTTCTCAAAGTTGGCCGCCCTTTTCCCCTAACCAAAGTAGAGTTTTAGTTAAGGGGTAGAGAGGGTTGAGTTGAGTTAAACTGTGAAGGGGAAGTCTGAACCCTCTTCACCTGCTTGCTTGGAGAATTATTCCTGAACCGCTGTGCCTGTCTGTCACGATCGTCTACCAATGAGGAGGACCAAGGCGCAGCGTTGAAAGCGAACATATTTATTAAATTGGAATGATCACACGATCAAAACAACAGGCGATAACGTGATGTCTACGGTTATACACAAACCAAAATAGAACAAAATCCCACAAACCCGAATGAAAAACAGACAGTTTAAATATGGCTCCCAATCAGAGACAACCCACGACAGCTGACACTCGTTGCCTCTGATTGGGAGTCACTCTGGCCAACATAGAAATAAACACCCATAGAAACAAAACCCATAGATCTACACACCCTGGCTCAACATAACAGTGTCCCCAGAGCCAGGGCGTGACAGTACCCCCCCCTAAAGGCGCAGACTCCGACCGCGTCAACCAAAACCCATAGGGGAGGGACCGGGTGGGCACTCCGCCTAGGCGGCGGATCCGGCTCCGGACCTGATCCCCGCTCCCTCTCCAACCCCCCTAAGTACCCCTGGTCCGGTCTGGCCCCGCTGGCTGGAGCTGGACTGTACACTGATGGAGCGGATTGCTCTAGCTCCGACGTGAAGCCTCTGACCGGTGCCGGACCAGCCACCGGTGGAACAGGCACGGCCGCGCCGACACCACTGGCTCATAACAAGGCCGGCGACGCACACCACTGGCTTGGTGTGGGGAGCAGGAGCGGGCCGAGCCGGGCTGTCGAAGCGCACCCCTGACTTGGTGCGGGAGCAGGAAGGCCGGCCGGACTGACGACGCACACCACTGGCTTGGTGTGGGGAGCAGACGCGAGCCGTGTCGAGCGCACCCGACTTGGTGAGGGCCACGGCTTGGTGTGGGGAGCAGGAGCGGCCGAGCCGGGCTGTCGAAGCGCACCCCTGACTTGGTGCGGGGAGCAGGAACGGGCCGAGCCGGGCTGACGACGCGCACCACTGACTTGGTGCGAGTGGCAGGAACAGGCCGGACCGTACTGGGAACACACACCACTGGCCCTACGTGGGGATCAGGAACAAGCCGGACCGGACTGGCAACACACGCCAGTACCTCTCGCCGTGCCTCTACAACCTCCTTCCCCCTGGTGACCAGTGACTCCCGTAACCTGGCGTCCTCCTCTGCCAATCCGCTGGGCCGCGGTCTCCTGCTGGTCCGTCGTCCACGGCGTTAGCCCCCCCCTAAAAATGTTCTGGGCGTCTCCCCTACCCGTGGACCAGGTCTCCATGTCCCTCGCCAGCCTTTCGCCCTTCTGCCACAAGGTCAAGCCCTTCTCCTCCTCACTCGGCTTGACCCAGTCGAGGAGGCGAAGGTGATCTGTAAGGGATCTCCCTGGCGATGGCTCCTGGACACGCTGCTTGGTCACATCTTGGTGGGATTTTCTGTCACGATCGTCTACCAATGAGGAGGACCAAGGCGCAGCGTTGAAAGCGAACATATTTATTAAATTGGAATGATCACACGATCAAAACAACAGGCGATAACGTGATGTCTACGGTTATACACAAACCAAAATAGAACAAAATCCCACAAACCCGAATGAAAAACAGACAGTTTAAATATGGCTCCCAATCAGAGACAACCCACGACAGCTGACACTCGTTGCCTCTGATTGGGAGTCACTCTGGCCAACATAGAAATAAACACCCATAGAAACAAAACCCATAGATCTACACACCCTGGCTCAACATAACAGTGTCCCCAGAGCCAGGGCGTGACACTGTCCAAATGCAGAGACAGCAGTTTGGTGCCAAGCTGTGCCCGTTGCTGTGCCCGTTTGGTGGAGACAGCAGGTGCCTGGCGGTAGGACCCCTCTCAGGGGGAAGTGATCTGTAATCTGCCCTATGGGTGTGACTGTTGTCTGGGAAAGAGCGTGGGTGGCTCAGCACTATAGATACCTGTACAGAGACACTGTCCTTGGGGATAATACCAGGGGGAAAGTAGGTTTATGGGGTGTCACGCAGACGCTAAGGAAAAAGGCCATGGTGTTATGCACTCAAGGTTGACCCTATTGGAATCCCTTCAATTGCTTCTGTCAAAGGGGTAGTTGCCGTTACCAAGGGAAACATAAAGCTTAAAAAAGTATTTGCATCCCTCATAATCACCTCAACAATAGGGTGCTAAATGAATTAGTGACAACCCCAATCAACAGAACCTTGTTAGTGCTTGAGGTTTCTAATGCTGTAACCTTGGATACGGATGGAATAGAGGAGGCAATCAGTGGCTTTCACCTTCTTGGTGATGGAATGGAGGAATAGGGGTTGATGGGATAGAGGAGGGCAGAGAAACAATACTGGGCTGATTAAGTGGCTGATTAGACCTCACAATTACATTAGGCAACAGCTCTTCACTGAGCATCAACCCCTACACGGCCCCTCTTCTATTCTGATATTCTCATGTGGATTCTGTATTATATTCTAGTGGAGTTGATTGTGGTTGAGAAAAAGGCGTAGTTGGACTGTGGACTGATGCCAAATCCCAGGTGTCACTGTCACAGCTGATGATGAAGCTTTTGACCCTTCCCTGTAGGTGACCGATCCTAAATGATAATGCCCTACCTGTCACCCTAGCAAGGTAGGCAATTATTCAGGAAAATACTGTGGGTACAAAGGGTAATTGTTATACTTTTGATATTAATTAGTTGTGTACCACTAATTATCTGCTGTACGTGGCAGTAGTCAGTACCTAACCTCGTCCCCAGGCTCAAGTGCTAGAGAGCCAGCTGACGAGATTAGTCAGTACCTTATAATACAGCTGGTATTGGGGGATTGTCTTTATAAGGTGTAAGGGGAGGGTTAAAGGGTTTAGTCCATAAATGGCTGTTTATTTTCTGCCTCCCTTTGGATCACTTAACCTTTATGGATCAGTCATAGATGTTATGTGCTTGAGTCACTTGTTCCCCATCAAATGAGAGACCAAAACACGTGCGCACACACACACACACACACAGTCACTGTGCTAAAAGGCAAAACAACGAATGCCACTCTTCCATGACTGAGTGAATGTGCAGTACAGAATCAAAGCCTATTCTGTCATTGTATTATTTGATGGAGAGAACCTGGGTGTATTGAATCACATGGTTTATGGTTCTCCCCCTGAGAAGCCACACACAGTCGAGCTAAGATGGTAAATAGATCTGAAATTCATTACCTCTTGGAGTTGGAGCTCAGGGGAGCATGATTAAGACGTCATCTGATGATAATATGATAATAACTGCATGTTCATCTTGCCACCTCTGTCTTAAAAAGGAAGCCGATGACTGTGCAGGAAATAAAATTAAAGTAGTTTATATCTTCTGAGGCGAGCCGCTGGCCACTAGTGTCAGATGGATTTTTCTCTGGACTCCAGTCATCTCCTCAGAGGCAGACGTGTGTGCACTATAGCAACATACCCACACACAGTCAATAATAAACAGGTAGCTCGTTGTCGCTATTAGAATAATTTAATGTGGATGTCATTAACGTGCTTTACGACATGAAGGAGTTGAGGATGTGTCATTATTATAATTCAGTTGATTGGCACACTCATTAATCTGGCAAAAACAAATAGAAACACAAATGAGGAGGTAAACAATGTAAAGAGCAATTACTGCTGCCATGTCCTACAGCTGTATCAGACAGATTGGGCTTGGCTCTAATCGCTTTACATTCAAAATGACACATAATGGGGAAAATATTACTTTGTCCATCTTCATAAGAGGTATTTTACTGAATTGATGAACTTTTGCGAGAAACATTTCTGAGTAACTTTAGACTTTGGCCTCAGACAATAGGCCCATTTGGCCTCTCTTTCATACAATACATTTTCTCCTCTTTTATACAGAGCCAATTTTCCACTGTTCACATCAGTGGTTCTACTGATGGACACAGCTTATTGATAATCTGCTCGTAGAGATAGTGGGAGTTCTACTCTCGAACTTCAGATACTTAGCTATGCACTGCCTTTCATGCCTTTGGAGAATGAATAGCCTTTGATAGCCGTTGAATTCTGCTCTTGGTGATGACTTTGCTCATCCGCATTCCACTGCCCGCCTCTCTGTCTGAGTGCTCCATCGTATGGAGACATGCTGTGTCACATAGAGCATGAGGACGCCACAGGCAATATGCTATACTATATTATATGTGTGTTATACATCTGTTTATAACAAGATTCTGCAAGAAACTCAACAATAATACGGTGTACGGTATCGATGAGCTATGCAACATTTTGGCATTCAAGAGCATTGAATGTACGACTTGATGTACTACATGCTACATTACACTTCACAGTCTAGTAGTCCATATTGACTCTTTAAATACACAAATAAACTTCCTCTGGCAGTCGATTTTACATATAGCCATTGGCAGCTGCTTGCATACAAACACAAGATTCTGTCTCTCTAAAATGTTTTTCCACACCCACCCAAAGGAAATGTAATTTAAGTTGAATAATGTGCCACTAACCTTTTGTTTTCTGATGGAGTCCTATAGTGTTTGAATTCATGTCTATTTAATTAATTCATGTCACACTTAATTACCAAACTAATTAATGTAACAAGGCAAATGTGTCACACTGATAAATGATTGGGGAGGAAGTAAGCAGTGTTAGTCTTTAGCAACTCCCTCCCTGCATCAACAAAGCCTATTTCTAATGGCTTCTACTAGTGTCATCAATAAGCCTGATTTATCCTCTAGTTTACTGTTATTTTACTCACTGGTCGATCGACAAAAAACAGATTATACTTTACACACTGTTAAGTAATGTAGACAGCCCTTTATGAGGTTGATTGGACAAACAGTGTTGAAGGTTGACACAGTTTATACAGTCATTTGTGGTGTTGCTGAGCTGCTGCTCTCCTCATGGTAGTTGAAGCAGGAAGACTTGGGGTCATGTTTTCTCTGTGTTTTTGTCCAGGACCCAAGAGGAGCTAGAGGGAACTAGTGGGAGAGATGTGAGTTCAGGCAGCAGATAAGATGTCCACTATACTGAGGTTAGGTAGCTGTCTGTCTGTCTGTCTGCCTGTCTAACGTTAGCATAACGCTCATTCAGTCAACAAAGTAATTAGAAATAAACCTCTCTAGCTGTTAGACTGGCACAGAAAAACAACTTTCAATTAAATAAACCTGCCACAGAAAAGTTCTACAAGTATTTCCTTAGACTTCAGTTAGATGTTTTTTTTTACTGACACTAAAAAGTAAATCAAATCAAATCAAATTGTATTGGTCACATACATGTGTTTAGCAGATGTTATTGCGTGTGTAGCGAAATGCTTGTGTTTCTAGCTCCGACAGTGCAGTAATATCTAACAAGTAATATTTAACAATTTCACAACATATCAAAGTAAAGCAATGGAATTAAGAATATATAAATATATGGACGAGCAATGTCAGAGCGGCATAGACTAAGATACAGTAGAATAGTATAGAATACAGTATATACATATGAGATGAGTAATGCAAGATATGTAAACATTATTAAAGTGACTAGTGTTCCATTTATTAAAGTGGTCAGTGATTTCTAATCTATGTATATAGGCAGCAGCCACTAATGTGCTAGTGAAGGCTATTTAACAGTCTGATGGCCTTGAGATAGAAGCTGTTTTTCAGTCTCTCGGTCCCAGCTTTGATGCACCTGTACTGACCTCGCCTTCTGGATGTTGGCGGGGTGAACAGGAAGTGGCTCGGGTGGTTGTTGTCCTTGATGATCTTTTTGGCCTTACTGTGTCTTGTGGTCGCCTAATTGGACGAGTTCGAAAGGAAAACAAATTAAACATATATCTGCTAACAAAGTTAGAATATAAACTCAGCAAAAAAAGAAATGTCCCTTTTTCAGGACCCTGTCTTTCAAAGATAATTAGTAAAAATCCAAATAACTTCACAGATCTTCATTGTAAAAGGTTTAAACACTGTTTCCCATGCTTGTTCAATGAACCATAAACAATTAATGAACTTGCACCTGTGGAACGGCCGTTAAGACACTAACAGCTTACAGACGGTAGGCAATTAAGGTCACAGTTATGAAAACTTAGGACACTAAAGAGGCCTTTCTACTGACTCTGAAAAACACCAAAAGAAAGATGCCCAGGGTCCCTGCTCATCTGCGTGAACGTGCCTTAGGCATGCTGCAATGAGGCATGAGGACTGCAGATGTGGCTAGGGCAATAAATTGCAATGTCCGTATTGTGAGAAGCCTAAGACAGCGCTACAGGGAGACAGGACGGACAGCTGATTGTCCTCACAGTGGCAGACCACGTGTAACAACACCTGCACAGGATCGGTACATCCGAACATCACACCTGCGGAACAGGGCTTGTAGGCCTGTTGTAAGGCAGGTCCTCACCAGACAAAACCGGCAACAACGTCGCCTATGGGCACAAACCCACCGTCGCTGGACCAGACAGGACTGGCAAAAAGTGCTCTTCACTGACGTGTCGCGGTTTTGTCTCACCCAGGGGTGATGGTCGGATTTGCGTTTATCGTTGAAGGAAAGAGCGTTACACCGAGGCCTGTACTCTGGAGCGGGATCGATTTGGAGTTTGAGGGTCACAGCATCATCGAACTGAGCTTGTTGTCATTGCAGGCAATCTCAATGCTGTGCGTTACAGGGAAGACATCCTCCTCCCTAATGTGGTACCCTTCCTGCAGGCTCATCCTGACATGACCCTCCAGCATGACAATGCCATACTGCTCGTTCTGTGCGTGATTTCCTGCAAGACAGGAATGTCAGTGTTCTGCCATGGCCAGCGAAGAGCCCGGATCTCAATCCCATTGAGCACGTCTGGGACCTGTTGGATCGGAGGGTGAGGGCAAGGCCATTCCCCCCAGAAATGTCCGGGAACTTGCAGGTGCCTTGGTGGAAGAGTGGGGTAACATCTCACAGCAAGAACTGGCAAATCTGGTGCAGTCCATGAGGAGGAGATTCACTGCAGTACTTAATGCAGCTGGTGGCAACACCAGATACTGACTGTTACTTTTGATTTTGACCCCCCCTTTGTTTAGGGACACATTATTCAATTTCTGTTAGTCACATGTCTGTGGAACTTGTTCAGTTTATGTCTCAGTTGTTGAATCTTGTTATGTTCATACAAATATTTACACATGTTAAGTTTGCTGAAAATGAACGCTGTTGACAGGACGTTTCTTTTTTTGCTGAGTTTATTACATTTTAGTAGACACTCTTATCCAGAGCAATTAGGGTTAAGTGCCTTGCTCAAGGGCACATCGACAGATTTTTCACCTAGTCTGCTCGGGGATTAGAACCAGCGACCTTTCGGTTACTAGCACAATGCTCTTAACCACTAACCTACTTGCACACAAAGACAGAAAGTACATACAATGGGGAAAAAAAGTATTTAGTCAGCCACCAATTGTGCAAGTTCTCCCACTTAAAAAGATGAGAGAGGCCTGTAATTTTCATCATAGGTACACGTCAACTATGACAGACAAATTGAGAAAAGAAATTCCAGAAAATCACATTGTAGGATTTTTTATGAATTTATTTGCAAATTATGGTGGAAAATAAGTATTTGGTCACCTACAAACAAGCAAGATTTCTGGCTCTCACAGACCTGTAACTTCTTCTTTAAGAGGCTCCTCTGTCCTCCACTCGTTACCTGTATTAATGGCACCTATTTGAACTTGTTATCAGTATAAAAGACACCTGTCCACAACCTCAAACAGTCACACTCCAAACTCCACTATGGCCAAGACCAAAGAGCTGTCAAAGGACACCAGAAACAAAATTGTAGACCTGCACCAGGCTGGGAAGACTGAATCTGCAATAGGTAAGCAGCTTGGTTTGAAGAAATCAACTGTGGGAGCAATTAACTGTGGTCCTCTGTAGCTCAGCTGGTAGAGCACGGCGCTTGTAACGCCAAGGTAGTGGGTTCGATCCCCGGGACCACCCATACACAAAAAAAATGTATGCACGCATGACTGTAAGTCGCTTTGGATAAAAGCGTCTGCTAAATGGCATATTATTATTATTATTATTATTAGGAAATGGAAGACATACAAGACCACTGATAATCTCCCTCGATCTGGGGCTCCACGCAAGATCTCACCCCGTGGGGTCAAAATGATCACAAGAACGGTGAGCAAAAATCCCAGAACCACACGGGGGGACCTAGTGAATGACCTGCAGAGAGCTGGGACCAAAGTAACAAAGCCTACCATCAGTAACACACTACGCCGCCAGGGACTCAAATCCTGCAGTACCAGACGTGTCCCCCTGCTTAAGCCAGTACATGTCCAGGCCCGTCTGAAGTTTGCTAGAGTGCATTTGGATGATCCAGAAGAGGATTGGGAGAATGTCATATGGTCAGATGAAACCAAAATAGAACTTTTTGGTAAAAACTCAACTCGTTGTGTTTGGAGGACAAAGAATGCTGAGTTGCATCCAAAGAACACCATACCTACTGTGAAGCAGGGGGGTGGAAACATCATGCTTTGGGGCTGTTTTTCTGCAAAGGGACCAGGACGACTAATCCGTGTAAAGGAAAGAATGAATGGGGCCATGTATCGTGAGATTTTGAGTGAAAACCTCCTTCCATCAGCAAGGGCATTAAAGATGAAACGTGGCTGGGTCTTTCAGCATGACAATGATCCCAAACACACCGCCCGGGCAACGAAGGAGTGGCTTCGTAAGAAGCATTTCAAGGTCCTGGAGTGGCCTAGCCAGTCTCCAGATCTCAACCCCATAGAAAATCTTTGGAGGGAGTTGAAAGTCTGTGTTGCCCAGCGACAGCCCCAAAACATCACTGCTCTAGAGGAGATCTGCATGGAGGAATGGGCCAAAATACCAGCAACAGTGTGTGAAAACCTTGTGAAGACTTACAGAAAACGTTTGACCTGTGTCATTGCCAACAAAGGGTATATAACAAAGTATTGAGAAACTTTTGTTATTGACCAAATACTTATTTTCCACCATAATTTGCAAATAAATTCATTAAAAATCCTACAATGTGATTTTCTGGAGAAAAAAAATCTCATTTTGTCTGTCATAGTTGACGTGTACCTATGATGAAAATTACAGGCCTCTCTCATCTTTTTAAGTGGGAGAACTTGCACAATTGGTGGCTGACTAAATACTTTTTTTCCCCACTGTAAATACTGAAAGTAGTTGAAGAAGCAGGTAAGAAACTGCACATTTCTTACTGTAACTGCAACAATGGGATCTTCAAGCTATTCAAGGCCATAGAGATAAATATGAACTGCTATCTAACCATTACATTCAAATTGAAAGTTTAGAATACGAATTATGTCTCAACAAAACTAAATAAGATGCAGGACTGATATGCATTAAAATAGGAGTAGATAAGGTACCACTACTGGGAAGATATAAATACAGTTAGGAGTGTGAGCTAATTGGTTCTCAAGTTTCGATTGTCTCTAGCTGTAACTGTGCAACAATATAACTTTTTAGAGAGAAAAGGAGTCACCTTGAAAATGAGTTTGAGGGAAACTTGATGGAAATATCTCAGAGTGCTAAAACAGAACATTCTGGAGACCTCAATCTGAGGAAATTGTCGTTTTCTGTGACATTCTTTAATTTAGTCTATTTTCTTAGAGAAGGAAGAGGAGTAAGGTATTATTATAATTGTGCTGTTTTTCCATTATCAGCCATATACAAACTGAACATCAAAATCCAGCACATTTTCCCTCTGGTAAACCTCAGTGTCTGATTAAGTACTAGGCAATGATTATTAAACCGAACATCAAGCAATAGCATCTCTGACTTATGAGCCTGTAGTGCTGTTCACAGCATCTTTTAGGCTTAGAGTTAATCACCTCCCAAACACAAGACTCTTCTGTCTGCCACTCACACACAGGATTAGCAGGGCTTGGCTATGTGTTTTAATTAACCAACATCTCTCCTCTTCATAGGAGGCTGAGATAACGTGCTGTCTTTCTGACTGATCAGACGATTCAGGTGTTTGTCATTGAGATTCAGCATTTAGATTTATTTGTAAAACTATAACTTTTTAAAGTTGTGGCTATTTTGTTTGTTTAAATATGGGGCTTTGCTTTGTAGTTTTCAACTTTTTATGAGGTCTGTTTAGAGCATTTGTTCCCTATTAAAAGTTTGAAATGGGTACCAGTTTTGCACTCAATACATTCCAATGTGTGCCTTTGCTTATGACCAAGCTCTGACAACAACCTCCACAGCACTTCTGGTCAGAATGATATTCTTATTCTAGTGAGGCAGCTGCTGTCCCGCAACAATCAATTATCTCCACTATTGGTAGTGTAGATCTCTTGTACAAAGCATGTCCCTGAAATAATCATGTGTTTTCTTCTTGGCTGTTGTGTGTATTCCCACTGAATCTTTTGTAACAAAGGCATCTCTCCTGTGTGGAAAAACTAGAGGACATCTCCTCTAATGAACACTGAGAATTAAAGCTTTGTACAGAAGGCTGCTGGGTAGCTGGAGTAAAGATTAGTTTGTCCTCCCCAGTCATTGTCCACTGATGAATCAGCCATGGCCTGTGTGTGTGTGTGCGTGTGCATCACAGGAGGTTGGTGGCACCTTAATTGGGGAGGACTGGCTTGTGGTAATGGCTGGAGCGGCATAGGTGGAATGGTATCAAATACATGCCATTCCATTTACTCCGTTCCAGCCATTATTATGAGCCGTCCTCCCTTCAGCAGCCTCCACTGGCTGTGCGTGTATGGTTACACAGTACCTGGAATTACGCTAGCAGCCAGAACCTGTCGCCCCTAGCTGTCTCTGTCTCTGCTCACACACATGGATCTATTTATACTTACATCATTTAATTAGGCCGCAGCCAAGCAAAGTGATACATGCCATCAATCTTAATCAATAAATTAGCCAACTAAACAAGCCATGCACTGACACTCATTCACTCTCCAATCGTTAAATTTTCATTTGCAATGCCATGTTTAAGTGTAATTAGCACAGTGGAGAAAACACTGTGCTAATTACACTTAAACATGGCATTGCAAATGAAAATGTAACGTTTAAATTGAACTAACATCATCTTAATGAAACATCATACCGTAACGTTCATCCATTCATGTACCTGTGTACTCTGTTTCATTCTATACGTGTGTATGCTTACAGTGTGCATATGTTCATTCATATGTCATCATTTGCATCATTAATATTTTCACATTGTTGTCCCAAGCTCATACCATGTTTAGATCAGATTGTTTCAGTTATTTCCACACTAGGGTAGCTTGCAGGCAAACTCGTCATAATTGTGTAGAGAACATAGAGATGTAGAGTGTAGTGTAGAGATTATAAAATACATTTACAACATATTAAATGATCAGACATTTAACTCAAGAGGGGGTATTACATTTTCATGATCCTGTGGATAGTGGAGAGAAATGTCTGGTTTCTAAGGTTAAAACATTTCCATTAAAGCTTGAATAATGCTGCTGACCTTTAGCTGGGATCACTTCAAATAATGGGAAAAGGCTGCTGTGACAGAATTATGATGACAGAATTGTACATGCTAATAAATTAGGACCTGTTCTTGAACATGCCTATAATTTTTTTAAATCAATGTTAACATCCAAAGGCTGTGTCTGATATCTTAACATACAGTGGGGGAAAAAAGTATTTAGTCAGCCACCAATTGTGCAAGTTCTCCCACTTAAAAAGATGAGAGAGGCCTGTAATTTTCATCATAGGTACACATCAACTATGACAGACAAAATGAGATTTTTTTTCTCCAGAAAATCACATTGTAGGATTTTTAATGAATTTATTAGCAAATTATGGTGGAAAATAAGTATTTGGTCACCTACAAACAAGCAAGATTTCTGGCTCTCACAGACCTGTAACTTCTTATTTAAGAGGCCCCTCTGTCCTCCACTCGTTACCTGTATTAATGGCACCTGTTTGAACTTGTTATCAGTATAAAAGACACCTGTCCACAACTTCAAACAGTCACACTCCAAACTCCACTATGGCCAAGACCAAAGAGCTGTCAAAGGACACCAGAAACAAAATTGTAGACCTGCACCAGGCTGGGAAGACTGAATCTGCAATAGGTAAGCAGCTTGGTTTGAAGAAATCAACTGTGGGAGCAATTATTAGGAAATGGAAGACATACAAGACCACTGATAATCTCCCTCGATCTGGGGCTCCACGCAAGATCTCACCCCGTGGGGTCAAAATGATCACAAGAACGGTGAGCAAAAATCCCAGAACCACACAGGGGGACCTAGTGAATGACCTGCAGAGAGCTGGGACCAAAGTAACAAAGCCTACCATCAGTAACACACTACGCCGCCAGGGACTCAAATCCTGCAGTGCCAGACGTGTCCCCCTGCTTAAGCCAGTACATGTCCAGGCCCATCTGAAGTTTGTTAGAGTGCATTTGGATGATCCAGAAGAGGATTGGGAGAATGTCATATGGTCAGATGAAACCAAAATAGAACTTTTTGGTAAAAACTCAACTCGTTGTGTTTGGAGGACAAAGAATGCTGAGTTGCATCCAATTAACACCATACCTACTGTGAAGCATGGGGGTGGAAACATCATGCTTTGGTGCTGTTTTTCTGCAAAGGGACCAGGACGACTGATCCGTGTAAAGGAAAGAATGAATGGGGCCATGTATCGTGAGATTTTGAGTGAAAACCTCCTTCCATCAGCAAGGGCATTGAAGATGAAACGTGGCTGGGTCTTTCAGCATGACAATGATCCCAAACACACCGCCCGGGCAACGAAGGAGTGGCTTCGTAAGAAGCATTTCAAGGTCCTGGAGTGGCCTAGCCAGTCTCCAGATCTCAACCCCATAGAAAATCTTTGGAGGGAGTTGAAAGTCCGTGTTGCCCAGCGACAGCCCCAAAACATCACTGCTCTAGAGGAGATCTGCATGGAGGAATGGGCCAAAATACCAGCAACAGTGTGTGAAGACTTACAGAAAACGTTTGACCTGTGTCATTGCCAACAAAGGGTATATAACAAATTATTGAGAAACTTTTGTTATTGACCAAATACTTATTTTCCACCATAATTTGCAAATAAATTCATAAAAAATCCTACAATGTGATTTTCTGGATTTTTTTTCTTCTCATTTTGTCTGTCATAGTTGACGTGTACCTATGATGAAAATTACAGGCCTCTCTCATCTTTTTAAGTTGGAGAACTTGCACAATTGGTGGCTGACTAAATACTTTTTTTCCCCCACTGTATGTGTGGAGTTGAGCTATGAAAAAAAGACTCCTTCTATCAGGATCACTAACAACTACAGTATGTCACACACCACATCACAGCTAATGGAGATTAAATACACTGCTCAGTTTCAATTGAGAGGCCAAACTGGGGGTTACAATATTTAAGAAATATCAAAAGCTCTGGATCTAGAGGCTGAGTTGAATAGAGGGTTTTGAAGCAAAGTTGAAGTACAAATACAATAACTATATCCACACCAGGAGTAACAGTGCAGGACCAAGGGAATGACTGCTGTCACAGAGCAGAGTAGGGATAGGATGGTAACCACCTTTATGGGTTGAACCGTGTTAGAAGTTCTTGACAATAGAAATATCAGATAAAAGACGATACAGCCCATTTAACATTGATATATTTTTATTAAGACAAGTACTCTTCATATTTTTTTTGTAAAAATGTTTTATGAACCAATACAAAATATGTATGGGAACATGAGGAAACCTTTCTTTACTACACATAAATGTTGCCCAGGTACAGAGAGACTAAAGATTTGACCTCAAAACAACTAACTGGAGCAATGAACAACCAAACGTTCTAGGCATCAAACATGTTCTCCATCCAAACATCCAAGAAATGTTGGGGGTTAATCAGAAAACTTAACCACTGCAAATATACCACCTGTTGTTTGAAAATCAATCTCAAAATGTGACTGACATGCATCATACTCAGGATGTTAATACACCATTAGAGAGTAAATAGATGCTATCTAAGGCTCTATTCAATCTGTATCGCGGAAGTTCAGCGTTACAGCGTGATTGAAGTTGGAAGGGACTGTTCCTGCGTTAGCGGAGACTGCATTCATGGTAAATGCTGTATATGTCAGCTCAATCGGAAATGACCTTTACATTTATATTGCACAATCTGTAACGCGATCATCGATACAGATTGAATAGAGCCCCTTAGTCTTCATTTTGTTTGGTGATTGCTTGTTCTTTATGTCTGGGGAAAAAACTGATAATACGTTTACTGTGGATCTAAGGTTTTATCAATAACCACCCTTGTATTTTAGTGGACACTGACTGTACAAGTGATATTGTCTGATTAACAAATCTAGTTCTTTCTTTGTGAACTAGGTCTTTACAAAATAATACGTAACATTTAACAGTGCACCATATATTGAGAACACAAACATATACAACTGAGAAAAAAAAATATATCTTGTGATTTTAGAACTTTCTGAAATGTGTAGTATTCTTGGGGGGCCTTTGCTTTGCATTTCTCCTGAGATGCAAAACACAAGATTCAACATGAACCTGAGAAAGTGGAAACACATGGACTACATATCAAATCCACTCAGTGACCAGTTTATTAGGTACACTCATCTAGGACTGGGTCGGACCCACCTTTGCCTTCAGAGCAGCCTGAATTCTTTGGGGCATGGAAACGTTGCTCAATTGGTATCAAGAGACCGAACGTGAGCCAGGAAAACATTCTCCACACCATTACACCACCGCCACCAGCCTGTACCGTTGACACCAGGCAGGATGGGGCCGTGGACTCATGATGCTTACACCAAATCCTGACTCTGCCATCAGCAACAGGAACCAGGCAATGTTTTTCCACTCCTCAATTGTCCAGTGTTGGTGATCGAGTGCCCACTAGAGCCGCTTCTTCATATTTTTAGCTGATAGGAGTGGAACCCAGTGTGGCCCCGTGTAGCTCAGTTGGTAGAGCATGGCACTTGCAATGCAAGGGTTGTGGGATCGATTTCCACTGGGGGGCAGTATGAAGATGTATGCACTCACTAACTGTAAGTCGCTCTGGATAAGAGCGTCTGCTAAATGACTAAAATGTAAATGTAAAATGGTCGTCTGTTGTAATAGCCCATCCGTGACAAGGACCGACGTGTTCTGTGTTCCGAGATGCTGTTCTGCAAACCAATTTTTTAATTTATTTTTTATCCTTTATTTAACTAGGCAAGTCAGTTAAGAACAAATTCTTATTTACAATGACGACCTACCACTGTTGTACTGCACCGCTTTTTGCATGTTTCACGATTCATGCCATTCTCCTTCGACCTCTCATCAACGAGCTGTTTTCGTCAACAGGACTGCCGCTGACTGGATGTTTTTTGTTTGTCGCACCATTCTCGGTAAACCCTAGACACTGTCGTGCGTGAAAAGCCCTGGTGGCTGGCCGTTTCTGAAATACTGGAACTGTGCGCCTGGCACCGACAATCATACCACACTCAAAGTCTCTTAGGTCACTCATACTTCCCATTCTAACGTTCAATCGAACAGTAACTGAATGTCTCGATGCCTGTCTGCCTGCTTTATATACAAGCCACGGCCACGTGACTCACTGTCTGTAGGAGTGAACCATTTTCGTGAACAGGTGGTGTACCTAATAATCTGGCCACTGAGTGTATACTGAAAACAAAAACAACACTTCATATGAATCCCTACAGCGATCACTTCACTTGTATCCAGAATAAAACATTGATGATTAACAAAACAAAAGCAACTTCAGAACTAACCGATAAGCTTTGATTTCAATTTGTTATACTGGTATCGGTTATGTTCTGCATCACACTCAAGCTATTCAATTAAATAAACATCAGATATCCGGTGCTGTTTCGCTTGTTTTACCTTTCCCAAAAGTGTGGTGAGCCTTGACCACAATTACAGTACATAGCCTAATACAATAACCATATAAATACAACCAAAATGTATTTAGCAAATAAATTAAATAAACTATTTTGGCTAACTTGTAAAGTCTCAACGGACAGAAATAGATAAACCGTAAATAAAATAATTTTGTTTGTTATGAGGAGCTGTTTTTCAATAGAAGCTGCCATATCATTCAGTTATGATTCCAATTATTTATCCAACCTGAAAATAACTCTAGCTTGTTATTCCAGTTCTTAGTACTGTCTGATTTATGAGTTACATGTGAATAGAGAGTGAGACTACCACTACTGGTGTAAGGTACCGAGAGATTCATATACTAAGATATATTCGGTAGAACACTGTTGACATCGTACTGTGTACCCTTTAAATAAAGGAAGGCACTGAATTTAGTCCTTCACTCTTTTTTTTACGTCACCATTATGATATATTTAAAAGCAAAGTATAATCATATTGTTTTAAGGCAGTCCTTTTTTATTCATGTATTTGGAGTTGTTTTGTATATCACACTGTTATATCCAATAAATACATTGACTAATGCACCATGGAAAGATAAAAGCAGGAACTTCAATATGCATTACAGGGATTCCACAGCAATGTGTACATTTACTTAAAAAGCTGAAACATGGCAGAAATGGAAACCATGCTAGTCATTCCCCATTCAAAATGTCTAAGGGACTTCTAGGGGATAACTTATTATTCACAGACACCATTAGGAATGCTCATTGAGCAATAACCATGAGTGTTGTGTCACCTTTCTAACTTGAAAACAAAACATTTTAACAAACAATAAGTAATGCAAAAATTATATTAAAAGTGTATCCTAATATCCCTAAAATATACAACAGCAGTCCAAATAATATATACAGAATTCCTTGTGTACTGGCTGCTGTTTGAAAAATAGAGACTGAGAAGATTTTTAAATTAGACATCATTACAATTAAAACATCTTAAATCTATAGTATAAGTAACATATGTTCTTCCCTTTCATATTCAGATACAGTATATTCCTCTCAATAGCAACCTGAGCCAACAGACTAGTTAAAGGAAGGGTTCCCCAACTGGCTGCCCACGGCCCGAATTTGGCCCGCGGGTGGTTTTATTTGGCCCCCTACATTTTCTGAGCATAAAATTAAAAAAACGATACAAATCAATATATTTTAGGGGGGAATTTTCATTGTTGGACATAAGACTGACTGTAAAGATTCCAGGAAATCAGCTCCAAGTGATTTTAATTTTGAAAATCTGTTCCCAATTAGCAATGAGGGGGATGATTAGGTAGCAATGAGGGGGATGATTAGGTAGCAATGAGGGGGATGATAATGTGGCCATGATGGAATGTGGCCAGGTTGGGAATTTAACCATGACACCGGGGTGAACACCCCTACTCTTACAATAAGTGGATTTTGAATGACCACAGAGTCAGGACACCCGTTTTAACGTCCCATCCGAAAGACGGCACCCTACACAAAGCAATGTCCCCATATGTAATCAAGGTTTGAAATGATTATGTTTTAGTCAAATATTATATATTGTTGTGCTTCTTGCAGTCAATTTGCAGTCTAAAAGTATTTTTTTATTATGTTCCTGCCCCCCAACCATCCGCTCAAGAAAAAATTGGCCCGCAGCTGAATCTAGTTGATGATCCCTGGCCTAACACAGCAATAAAATAGTGTTTGAAGGTCCTTGTAAGGTTTCTAAATATACATTCATATAATAATTCAAGAATAAAATCAAACTTGTTTTATCTGTAGAAGAGCATTCTTTCAACTGGAATTGAACCTGTGCTGAAAATACTGGGTAATATATGCACTGTATTTGAACACATGTACAAGCATTACTATTACAATGGTCCTTTACTGACCATTGAGGGTATGAGTATGATGACCGAGAGTAAACCATATTGTAGCGACCTTAACCCAACACCTAGTGACCTCATCAAGGGGTTTGGAACTCTTGGCGTAACAGTTAAGGTGTTGGCTTGACAGTCGCTGAACCCGGGTTTGAGTCCCGGTCGGAGCTACCCCCTGAATTCGCTATAATAATGTGGAAACAACACAACAGACTTTTGCACCGACCCACATCTGACAGACAACAAGGCTTATGACCAAAATAAAAGTGATGTTTCAGGATATCTGATACAGCAGGAGAAGTCATATTTACGCTTCAGTTAAGAGGGACAGTACAGTTTGATATTGATGAGAGTTGTTTACAATAGGTTTCAGTTGGTCTGGAAATTACTCAAATGTGTTGTTGGCTGTTTCTACAGTACACAGCATAGAGAGAGAGACAGACAGTGAGAGAGAGAGTGCTTCTAAAAGCCTGGTACACAAGCTAAGATAGAGCTGCAGGACAACAAGAGAAGAAGTGCCGTGTCATTCAATCTCCTCTGAAAGCTAACTGCAGCAAAAAGGAACTGGTGGAGTCGACAGGCTTGGGGGGGGAATAAAACAACAATTACGAAAGAAATAGAACAAGGCACAAAATTGTCTGTAAAATAATTGAACTGTACAGAATGGGCCCCAGCAGTCCAGGAGAGGTGGATGGGAGAATCCACGACGAAACAATGAAGCCTCCCACTACTCATCCACTCCAATCCTCCTCTCCTCTTCAATTCTCATAATTCCTCTCCTCTTCTCTTCTCCTTTCCCCACCTCTCATCTTTCCTCCTCAGCTGCACCTTTCCTCCTCCACCCTCCCCCCCCACCCCCTCTGGCTCATTCAGAGTTAGATATAGTGCTCCTACAGGACCCCCCCCCTGGCCTCTCATCATTAGATGTAGTACTCCTTCTTCTCCTCCGTGTTGTTGTGTCCCCCCTCTGCATTAATGATGGCCGTGTCTGCATCTGCTGCGTCGTCTGCCCCTTTGGCTTCATGTGTGAAGTAGGTGCCTGCAACGGATAAACATATTTATGAACACCCCTGTTGGACTTAAATGAATGGTAATGAATCCCTACAGATAGTCCACTTCTAGGTCTATTAATTATCAATGATAGTGTCCACCAGTTCATCTCAAGCCAGTGAAGCATTTTAACAGCCAGATGTATTCTTCATGGGATCCAGGTGAGCCCTTATACCTTTGTGTCTGGCGAAGTAGCGCCCCAGGATGATGAGTGCACAGAGGATAGCGAACATCACCACGGCAACCACGCCTCCGATGACAGCGTGGTCTATCTTCTGTGGTGCCCCCTCACCAGCTCTGGAGTCTGGAAACAAGCCAATCAAAGCCTCTTAAAACAATTATCCCCAGACCCCTTCTTTGAGACAATCACAGCTATCAGAGCAGTGACTGCCTTCTGATTAAATCACAGACCGGCAGTAGCATAGTAATATTCAAAGTCACAGTGTATTCAAAGTCACAAACACTTTAAGAAATCAGGTAACATATGCAGCCAGAAATATAGGGATGTAGCAAGACTACATTTGTCAACTTCTACATAGAAGCTGCCATAGACGTCCATGGTCAAAGAGTGACCCACTCAGGGAGGTAGCTGTGACTCAATACAGAGTGACTACTGTCGTATTCAATGAAATTCCATTAGAGCTATTCTGTTAAAGGGTGCCTTGTTCAACAATGAAGGACAACAATGCATTGTACAACGTGAAGCAGGGGAGTGAAAACAGTGTTTTCAGTTCAAATCAACGTTCAAATGTATGATTAACCTCCTCCCACTCAGTCACACCTTCTCTTCCCTTCCTACTGTGGATGTATGAGCTGTAGAACAGAATAGCCTACTTCATTGCGGTTTCATTAATTTTTCTGCATACAGTTGAACTGTACTTCTGAATGATGTTATTCAAACTATCAAATGCAAGTCTAATGTATATGTATGTGTTACATAATGACCACTTCAGGCCCCATGGCCATTCAAACTGATACTGCACTGCCGTGAATGAGGCCTCAATCTTCGTCTGTCTTTATCTATGTCATTTCTAAGTGATTAGTAATTGACTGTGTGTGGCAATGGACATTAACAACAGGATATCTGCAACGTCAATGCATTTGTTCTCTCTGCTTTAAAATAGACTGAAGTCGAAGCGAACTCTATGACACTGTATCATATTTCCAAATACCACGTATTCTGGAAGGCTAGACACAATTTAAACAGAAACATTCCAGGGAACTGTAAAATATACTCTGATTTAAGAGGTAATATCAGGAAGTTATAGACCTCAATCATAGAGAGTAGACACAAGCACGTAGATAAATCTGGCCCGATGTGCTGTCCCCTCTCGCAGAAATACATTTCACCCACAGGAATCAAAAAGTGGATCGTTGACCACTGTTTAGTGAGATTTATATGTCTGCTAGCTACAAAAGAACAAGGCAAGGCATTAAATCTCAAAACTTTCCAAATGTTCAGCACTCCAGGTCTACAGATTAAGTGTGGGGATCTGTGTCAGTTGGGACTGATGGAGGGGTGAAGAGGAGAGGTGAGAGAAGGGGTGTTACTTTACTGCCTGAAGGACAGACTCCATTTCCCATCAGTCCCCTCCAATCATGCACTGAAATTGGATGGTTTTGAATAAAGATTATGATTAGGAGAAAGGACTTTCTTTCTGAATGCGAATGGGAAAAGCCAAAAATGTCTGACACCTCCTTAACTTGAATAGAGAGTAAAGCCATGCTTCAATGCCATTTGCTCTTCAAAATGGACTAACCTCCACCAAGCAGGGGCAGAGCTCACATACTGTAGACACAGACTAGAGTGTTATCTGCTGCTGCTGGTTGTATCTCAGGCAGGATGAGCCGAGCAGAGCAGAGCTGTTTGTTTCCAGTATCAGGGACATCTGGTAGCACAGCACAGCATGCTCCCTGAGGAGAGGGAAGGGCCCATGCTCCATGCTAATGAACATCAACCCGCTAAATGGACTGAGCCGAGGAGCCTTGTCACATCCCCTCCCTCGCCCCGGCCCGCCCCGCCTCACCCCCACCCCCACCCTCACCTCGCCCCCCACCGCCTTCCATTTGACACCTGAACCAGCCAAATGTCTGGGAGCACAACCAGCCTGCCACAGTAAAATGGAGCGAGTTTCTTTTCACACAAAGAAGTGGGCCCGTCTAAAGCATTGAACGTATCTAAAAGGTATGACAAAATATCAGCTGGGGGACTGTAAAATCTATAACCCGTCTCTAATGTCTAATGGCTAGATGAATGACAGATCTGTAATGGAACCGTCCCATGCTGTTGCCCTGTCTGGAGTCATTCAATGGTTCTGCCTTTTAGTTCAGAACCACATTAGCGGCCCTTTATGGCCTTGCACGTAAACTAAATAGAATTTTGATTATAATATGGATTTGCTCTAACATTCGGCCATTACCTCACACATAGTCCTGCTGTTGGCTGGGGAGCTGTGACATGCCCACACCTCTGTCCTGACAGGATGTGGCTGGGGGAGCTGTGACATGCCCACACCTCTGTCCTGACAGGATGTGGCTGGGGGAGCTGTGACATGCCCACACCTCTGTCCTGACAGGATGTGGCTGGGGGAGCTGTGACATGCCCACACCTCTGTCCTGACAGGATGTGGCTGGGGGAGCTGTGACATGCCCACACCTCTGTCCTGACAGGATGTGGCTGGGGGAGCTGTGACATGCCCACACCTCTGTCCTGACAGGATGTGGCTGGGGGAGCTGTGACATGCCCACACCTCTGTCCTGACAGGATGTGGCTGGGGGAGCTATGAAATGCCCACATTTCGGTCCTGACAGGATATGCACAGCCAGGTGGATTTATGGGGGAATAAAGAGGATTTGTGGCCGATGCCCACGTCACTGAAATGTGCTCTGCTGGAGTGGAGGGGCCACATGCTTTATGGTTCCCTCTCTCTCTGTGTTTGTGTCTGTTCTGGAATGACACATTGCCAGGTCACTGGTGGAATACCCTAGCACTGACTGATTTAGTGAATTACTTATTTTTATTTTTATTTTACTAGGCAAGTCAGTTAAGAACAAATTCTTATTTACAATGACGGCCTACACCAGCCAAACCCGGACGACACTGGGCCAATTGTGCGCCGCCCTATGGGACTCCCAATCACGGCCGGTTGTGATACAGCCTGGAATCGAACTAGGGGGTCTGTAGTGATGCCTCAAGCACTGAGATGCACTGCGCCACTCGGGAGCCCAACTTATTGACTGACTGACTGACTTATTGATTGAATGACTGAATGCCTGACTGACTTATTGACTGACTGACTGATTGCCTGACTGACTTATTGACTGAATGACTGACTTAGAAACTGGGGATCAGTTGTGTGTATCTCTGTCCCCTGGCTGATTACATGGAATATTGATTTCATTAGTCATACTGGATCACACTCTTGCGAAAACAGGCAGGCGCGGCTTGTATGCACACTGTGGATTTACAGATGGAATTACACACATTTAATTGCAATGATGACTCTTGTGAATTGATGGAAAAAGCTCATAAAATATTAGGCAAGGGGACAAATTCAATATTACCCTCGATATAAATATATTTGTGGAGAATGTGGCCTGCTCTCACACACTCCTGAAGAACACTGGAAGCATCTACCTTGTAGCATAGTCTACTTGCTAGTAGCATAGTCTACTTGCTAGTAGCATAGCCTACTTGCTAGTAGCATAGCCTACTTGCTAGTAGCAGAGTCTACTTGGTAGTAGCAGAGTCTACTTGGTAGTAGCAGAAGCTTTTTAAACTATATGTTTTCGTGAAAAAGAGCTACAGATGTAGAATCTTAATTTTATCACCCTGTTGCAGGATAACTTTCTTGCAATGCAGGAAGTGTAAAAACCTATAAAAATCAACCCCTACAAAAATGTTCATTAATTATAATCCACATAATAATTCAAAGTTCCTGTTGCTGCAGGATTCTTTTCCCGCTGTAGCAAACTGCCTCAAATGAAGATCTTACAGTGGCTTGCGAAAGTATTCACCCCCATTGGCATTTTTCCTATTTTGTTGCCTTACAACCTGGAGTTAAAATTGATTTTTTGGGGGTTTGTATCATTTGAATTACACAACATGCCTACCACTTTGAAGATGCAAAACATTTATTATTGTGAAACAAACAAGAAATAAGACAAAAAAACAGAATACTTGAGCGTGCATAACTATTCACCCCCCCAAAGTCCATACTTTGTAGAGCCACCTTTTGCAGCAATTACAGCTGCAAGTCTCTTGGGGTATGTCTCTATAAGCTTGGCACATCTAGCCACTGGGAATTTTGCCCATTCTTCAAGGCAAAACTGCTCCAGCTCCTTTTTTTAGTCATTTAGTAGACGCTCTTATCCAGAGCGACTTAAAGTTAGTGAGTGCATACATTTTCATACTGGACCCCCATGGGAATCAAACCCACAACCCTGGCTTTGCAAACGCCATGCTCTACCAACTGAGCTACAGAGGGCCTTCAAGTTGGATGGGTTCTGCTGGTGTACAGCAATCTTTATGTCATACCACAGATTCTCAATTGGATTGAGGTCTGGGCTTTGACTAGACCATTCCAAGACATTTAAATGTTTCCCCTTAAACCACTCGAGTGTTGCTTTAGCAATATGCTTAGGGTCATTGTCCTGCTGGAATGTGAACCTCCGTCCCAGTCTCACATCTCTGGAAGACTGAAACAGGTTTCCCTCAAGAATTTCGCTGTATTTAGCGCCATCCATCATTCCTTCAATTCTGACCAGTTTCCCAGTCCCTGCTGATGAAAAACATCCCCACAGCATGATGCTGCCACCACCATACTTCACTGGGGATGGTGTTCTCGGGGTGATGAGAGGTGTTGGGTTTGCGCCCAAAAGCTACATTTTAGTCTCATCTGACCAGAGTACCTTCTTCCATATGTTTGGGGAGTCTCCCACATGGCTTTTGGCAAACACCAAACGTGTTTGCTTATTTTTTTTTCTTTAAGTAATGTATTTTTTCTGGCCACTCTTCCGTAAAGCCCAGCTCTGTGGAGTGTACGGCTTAAAGTGGTCATATGGACACATACTCCAATCTTCGCTGTGAAGCTTTGCAGTTCCTTCAGGGTTATCTTTGGCCTCTTTGTTGCCTCTCTGATCAATGCCCTCCTTGCCTGGTCTGTGAGTTTTGGTGGGCGGGCCCATCTTGGCAGGTTTGTTGTGGTGCCATATTCTTTCCATTTTTTTATAATGGATTTAATGGTGCTCCGTGGGATGTTCAAAGTGTCGGATATTTGTTTATAACCCAATCCTGATCTGTACTTCTCCACAACTTTGTCCCTGACCTGTTTGGAGAGCTCCTTGGTCTTCATGGTGCCGCTTGCTTGGTGGTGCCCCTTGCTTAGTGGTGTTGCAGACTCTTGGGCCTTTCAGAACAGGTGTATATATATTGAGATCCTGTGACAGATCATGTGACACTTAGATTGCACACAGGTGGACTTTATTTAACTAATTATGTGACTTCTGAAGTTAATTGGTTGCACCAGATCTTATTTAGGGGCTTCATAGCAAAGGGGGTGAATACATATGCCACCTTTCCGTTATTTATTTTTTAGAATTTTTTGAAACAAGTTATTTTTTTCAATTCACTTCACCAATTTGGACTATTTTGGTATGTCCATTACATGAAATCCAAATAAAAATCCATTTCAATTACAGGTTGTAATGCAACAAAATAGGAAAAACGCCAAGGGGGATGACTACTTTTGCAATCACTGTACATCTGTACAGGATAAATATGTCAAAGGCAGGCTGGACTGAATTGAATTGAGCCTTAGATTTGAAAGTGTCTTTGTTGAGGTCAGTTCACAGAGTGCAGGCATCACTTAGGGCTCTGAGGTCAATCCTTTATGTGTTGTTTTGAACAGGGGCGCAACTTTCACTGGTGATGGGGGGGTCGGGTAGGGAAGGGAAAGCTAATATTATAGGACCAGCACGGTGCTGCTGTCTGCAGCTGCTGTCTCTGTGTGTTGTGCCTTTTCTCCGGGTTGTAAAAGCCAGCAGAGCAGAAACTGGCTACTCTTTATTTGACTGATGTAGCTGGCAAGGTAACAGCTGTTTGACTTAACAGAAAAAAAGTATTTATTCCCAGTGCTGAGCTAGTAGTGTAACTGACATGGAACGTTAGCTAATGTTTCATCCCCTCTCGACTGAAGTTATGTCTGAAGAGAATTAACTAGCTAGCTAGCTAGTTGGTAGCTACCACATCCAGTTCAGCTCTAGCCTCTAGCTATCTGTCAAGTAGCAGCTTCTAACAGCTGGTGTGTGTATGGAAATGTTTTGTAGCCTTTTTGTCCCGTTTCAACAGAAGTAAATTAACTTGGCTAGTTTCCGCCAGTTGATGTACCATTAGAGCTAGCCAAAAGTTGGCTAACATTAGCTAGCTAGCTCACTAACTTTAGCTATTATTTTTGCCTCACACTAGACCATAATCAAACGACGAAACCAGCGGCCAAACGATTGAAGACCGATATTCTGATGTTTTTACAGTGTAATGTACGTTTATTGTAACATTATTGATCTGTCAGTTTCCTTAGCTAATTCCCTACTTTTCACACTGACATAAACAGCTCTACATGCTACACTGTCATGGTGCACAGTCAGTACACAACACTATGCTCATCATGTCCTAGCAGGATCAGATGGTGACAGGTGTCCCAGCAGGGTCAGACAGCCAGGGAAGACCAGTCTATGGGGCTCAGGTGAATTTTGCAATATATTATAACAATCATAACACCTCCTCCTCCATGCTTTAGGTGGGAAATACACATGCAGAGATCATCCGTTCACCCACACCTCATCTCACAAAGACACAGCGGTTTGAACCAAAAATCTCCAATTTGGACTCCAGACCAAAGGACAAATTTCCTCCGGTCTAATGTCCATTGCTTGTGTTTCTTGGCCCAAGCAGGTCTCCTTCTTATTGGTGTCCTTTAGTAGTGGTTTCTTTGCAGCAATTCGACCATGAAGGCCTGATTCACACAGTCCCCTCTGAACAGTTGATGTTGAGATGTGTCTGTTACTTGAACTCTGTGAAGCATTTATTTGGGCTGCAATTTCTGAGGCTGGTAACTCTAATGAACTTATCCTCTGCAGCAGAGGTAACTCTGGGTCTTCCATTCCTGTGGCGGTCCTCATGAGAGCCAGTTTCATCCTTAGCGCTTGATGGTTTTTGCGACTGCACTTGAAGAAACTTTCAAAGTTCTTGAACTTTTCCGTATTGACTGACCTTCATGTCTTAAAGTAATGATGGACTGTCGTTTCTCTTTGCTTATTTGAGCTGTTCTTGCCATAATATGGACTTGGTCTTTTACCAAATAGGGCTCTCTTCTGTATACCCCCCAACCTTGTCACAACACAACTGATTGGCTCAAACGCATTAAGACGGAAATAAATTCCACAAATTAACTTTTAAGAAGGCTCACCTGTTAATTGAAATGCATTCTAGGTGACTACCTCATAAAGCTGGTTGAGAGAATGCCAAGAGTGTGCAAAGCTGTCATCAAGGCAAAAGGTGGCTATTTGAAGAATATCAAATATAAAATATAACACATTTTTTGTTAATACATGATTCCATATGTGTTATTTCATAGTTTTGAAATGTATTGGTAAAAAATTAAGAAAAAATTAAGAAAAACCCTTGAATGAGTAGGTGTGTCCAAACTTTTGACTGGTACTGTAGTTAAAAGTTACTGTTAGATAGAATGTAGATTAACCACAGACAATGATTTTCAGATACAAAGACTTATAAATGAAAATTTGCATATAAAAATCATAACTGGCATGAAGATTGGTAGAAATGGTAAGATAAACTGGCGCTCCAAATGGAAAAGGTTGCCGACTGCTGGTGTAGCCTATTCCCGGCAACTTTAGGAGCAAAATTCTGCTAAGGCCAGCAGCAGCGGGAGAAGAAGGGTCGGGAACAGTTTTTTTTCTTTCTGGTTAGGCTATCTTGATCTCTGGCTCCCCCTTGAGTCATTTGTGTGTCTTAATTATTTAATCAAACAGCCTGCTAGAGATTAAGAGACAGACTTGCTTTATTAATTCTGAACACAGTGAAGATTCGCAGACTCAACCATGACATTGAATGGAGGTGCAAAAATACAGGTGAAGGACTGATGGCAACACATCAAATCTGTGAATGGAGAGTTGACTGTGGACTTTGGAATGTTAGCAAAAATGTAGTTTGGAAAACTTTGGATTGACAAAACAAGCTTCTCGACTACACACAAAAGGACATTGTGAATGCTGCCTTCTTCTACCTAGTTCTTTTAAAGCGTTTTTTTCTGGGGAAGGTCATGCTAAGGAAAGTGATTGACAAGCTATGGGCCCTGTGTAGCTCAATTGGTAGAGCATGGTGCTTGCAACACCAGGGTTGTGGGTTAGATTCCCACGGGGGGCCAGTATGAAAAAATAAAAATAAAATATATGCACTCACTAACTGTAAGTCGCTCTGGATAAGAGTGTCTGCTAAATGACTAAAATGTAAAAGATGTTCCAGTGCTCTGCCCTGCTCTCACAGTAGCTACTGTTCCGGTGGACAACATAACCAAGACTCTAACCTCCTCAGAAAGAATATTAGAGGAACTGAGTTCCTTGAACTTCCAATGCTGTATATTGTTACCCTTTGGAGGGTCAGCAGGTAGACTAACAAACCACTTCTGATTAGACATTCTCCTGCTGTGCATGTCAACCTAAGAATGTTGAAAGGGTTCATCATGGGTTTTGAGGAATATTGAATCCATCTATGCCAGTTTTCCTTTTTTACCTCAAATATTCCCAAATATGATCTTCTAACATCACAACATCAGTTGCTCAAGATCTGAGAAAAATATGTAAAGTTTCCAAGTTAAGTATCCATATTTCAAGTTAAAATCAGGCCATATGAGAAAACCATCTTCCATTTAGTATGACACTCTTTGAACACAATAAAACCCATACACCCCTGGGGACCAATTAGAATGGACTATTGTACAGACTAAAACGGAGCTAGTGGCTCATTTTCTCCTCACATAAATGGATTTATTTTTTGTTGCTAAATCAAGAAAGCAAAGCACACCCATTACAAAGGGAACCAATCTGCTAATCTGAGCCAAAATTCATTTGCATATCAAATAAGCATTTAATGTTAAGCCTCAAAGGCTAATGATATACAAGTGTTAAGTGTTTGCATTAAATGTTTAACAAATGCTGTACTGTTTGATAAACAATGAATTAACGCACACTAACTGTCTGAGTCAGTAGTGTTAGAGCCAGGCTTAAAAATGTGCATTCTGATTCAAGCCTGACTAACACTATTGACTCAGACAGTTAGTGTTGGTTCATTCATTGTTAATCACTATGCAGTGGAAACTGACCTATTGCCTTTACCATTCACCTCGCTTTCATATACAGTATCTTTCATAATACACTAATATGACTGTCTCTGTAGCTCAATTGGTAGAGCATGGAGCTTGTAACGCCAGGGTAGTGGGTTCGATCCCCGGGACCACCCATACGTAAAAATGTATGCACACATGACTGTAAGTTGCTTTGGATAAAAGCGTCTGCTAAATGGCATATTATTATATTATTATTACTTCAGCCCTAAATGCATACATTATCATAAGGTGCCATCTGATTTCAAAGGTGCTAAACCATGTGGGTGTATGTATCTGGAGGAGTCACTCAATCAAAGCCCTGAACAGCTGAATCATTCACATGTCTTTTTGCTTCTGTCTCATCACCAGGAGAATCAGCATAATAAAGTCACACTCTGGTCTGCCTGCATGTCTGCCTGCCTGCCTGCCTGCCTGCCTACCTGCCTGCCTGCCTGCCTGACTGCCTGCCTGCCTGTCCGTCCGTCTGTCCGTCTGTTTGTCTGCCTGTCTGCCTGCCTGCCTGCCTGTCTGCCTGTCTGCCTGTCTGCCTGTCTGCCTGTCTGCCTGTCTGTCTGTCTGTCTGTCTGTCTGTCTGTCTGTCTGTCTGTCTGCTTGTCTGTCTGTCTGCTTGTCTGTCTGTCTGTCTGTCTGCAGAGCTATCTTTGGCAGTGCTTCAGCAGCACAATGAGGAGTGCTGAAGTTAGGCACTGTATCGTTTCAACAAAGCACCGCCCAGATACTTTTAGAAGATGAAGAAGCCAAACCACTCCATAAGACAGTGATGAAACATATGAGAACACATGAAAAAAACTGAAAGTATCAACGTGCACTTACAGTAAGACAGCATACTTTCTCTAGTTTCACTCCAATACATTTCAGCTTTAGTCATTGACAATCAAATTGCCTCACAAAACAAAGCAGAGGAGAGTAAAGTCGAGGTCAAGTGTTCCATTCATTCCTTATTCTTATTCCAGCTAAATTCAGATTGACTCATTCATTGTTTATGAAAGGTCCTTCCCTGGAGTGGGATCAGTTTAGCTGGATGATAGTGGATACGCTGTGGTGGGCTAGCATCCTTGCAGCATACAAACACAAGCTAGACAGAGATCTGTGTGGTAGCAGGCAGCATGACTGGTGGCCTATCTTTGGCTCTGTATACATGATATCCTTTAAGACAATATAGAGCCTGCAGCTGAACGGGGAACTGTGGGTACCCTGCGTGGGGAGGACTTAGTGCTCCTCCAGCCACTGAGCCTGTACATCTGGACCAGTGGTTAAACCACGGGGCTCTGGAGATCTCATTCAACTGAACAGGATTCTCAACATTTACTTGTTACAGTTCATTTATTCAACATGCACACCGGCACAATGTACAGGAGCCCTGTCAAGTTGTTTGAGTTTTCCATAGAGATCATTGTGAATGGTGAGAAGTGTTTCTGTCCAGATTCTTCTCTACTCTCTACTCTCCCCAGCCAATGCGAGGTAAGGAGGGGGTTAGCAGGAGATTACCCAGGATATGATGTCCCTCCCTGGGATCATCTCTGAATGTTTGACGAGCGAGGGCTTTACCTCTGCAGACTGCCTTTATACCCCTTGAGATGTAGAATCAGAATGACTACTACCCCCTCACCAATAGAAACCAGCCTGCCAGCACAATACCAGAAACCACTCTGTTTAATATTGCTGGCTGAAATCTATTCACACCACCTCCTCTCATATAAGCCATGGTGCTTGGAGCATTGCATTAGGTTAGCAAACCAATCAGAGAGGCAGCACTTATGAATTAGGATGGCACTGTACTTGTTTGTGTGCCATTTTATAATAGTACAAATTATTTTAAAATAAATTCCCCATATATTTGTGAAGTGGAAGACCTTCAGGAAAAAGAAGATGGGTAACCCCTGCACTCTCGGTCTCTTTACTTTCAAAAAGTTACTTTTTAATGCACTTTACAATAACCTTTTGTTAAGTAAATGTTGGTTTACGTATAGTTGACAGTACAGCATTGAAAAGAGGTTAGGCTTTATCACACCCATGACACAATGCTTTCATAGATTGATCGTGACTCATCTCTCCCCTGAACTCTACAGGGACTTAAAGTCCCTTAGTACTACATCTTTTATATAGGAACACTGAAAAGCTTGATAATGTGAACTCTCCAAGCACCCCCTTTCTTTCTTTCTTTCTTTCTTTCTTTCTTTCTTTCTTTCTTTCTTTCTTTCTTTCTTTCTTTCTTTCTTTCTTTCTTTCTTTCTTTCTTTCTTTCTTTCTCCTTTTCTCTTTCTTTCCTCCTTTCACTGAGATAGAGCTATAGATGCAAAACGTGGAGGGCTGGCCAGCTCTACAACAGAGATGTACAAACCACTCTGTGGTTTGATGCTATACCATGGCATTTGCTCCTCCTCAACACAAAACCATATTTAGGCCTTGAACCGCTGCCTCTCTCGCCTGTTGCTAGGTTACACCAAGGAAATGGAAAGAAAAAAAGAAAACACTTATCAGAGGAGAGAAAAATCTAGCAGGGCATGAAAGCATTACACTGTGGAAATGAAAAGCTACATTCTACATGAACTAGGAGCCACGCAAAGATGAAACTGTGCATAAACAACTTTTTCAGAATGGAACCCCAAACAACTTGTTCAGAATGGAACCCCACAGAATGTTTCCCTTAGCTTCTAAAAGGGAAGTGGAGAGGCCACATGGAGGGACGGCTGCTTGTGTGGATCAATGGAAAATGGCAGCTTGAGAGCTGTATGTTTACACATTCATTTGGATAACACCATTCACACACATCACAGGAGCGCACTGTGTGGTGCTCAGGGCTGGGAGGAACTAGCTTACGTTTTCCTCGATGTGTTCCTAACAGGAATCCCTGTGAAGGCCAATGAAGGGTTCTCTAAGTACAATGTAAAGCTATGGTACATTACATGGATATTCTGGTCATGACACTCAAGTTACCCTCTGTTGTGAATGTACGTTTTATATTTGAACAGAGTAAAAGGCCAACAGAAGGTGCGGTTCTGCAGCTTAGAGTAATGCAATGTGATGCATTGCAGTCCAGGTCAACAAGGCCCCTGTGACACGGTATTTAGAAGAGTAGTGAACAGCAAGAAAGCTCTATTACATCCTACCAGCATGCACTGCAGAAATCATGTCAAACCCCCGTTTTAGTCCAGTCTCTCGGAAATCACTGAGGAGTTATGAAAACGTCTCCGCATACAGTAAACTGTAAGTGGGAGTAATTGGTATACAATGAAAAACAAAACACATAATTTTAACAACCACCTGTTTACGAATTGCATTTTCACTGTAAATTGACTGATGCCCATGGGAGTTGAACCTCACTACTATAACTACAGTATAATCTGTGATTCTCTGTAGAAACCATATGAGATCATTCAACAGTCTCCTCAGAGTTTTGTCCTAGTCCAAGGACAATCATAAAACATCAGACATACACATGTAGGATCTTTTGAGCCAGTTTGCTACAGCAGGAAAATAATCCTGCAGCAACAGGACATGTGAATTAATATATAGATTATAATTAATGAAAAAATAAAAAATTCCAAACTTGCAGGAAAGTTCTCCTGCAACAGTGTGATCAAATTAAGATACTACATCTGTATAAAAGGGAAACAGTATAGTAGGCATGTCATTGATACAGGAGATCCTATATAGAAAAGTTCACCCCTCTTCTGTGGTGTGAAATATTCCAAATGGACTATTAAAAAAAACGTTGAAATAGGGGCTTAGGCTCCTTCATGTCCCAGACCACTCACTCACCTTGTAGACCAGATTGTGCAGTTGATGAGACACTCAGACTCTCTACTCCCTCTACTCAGACACACAAAATGGCCTCCGGAGCTTTCCAGCACCAGCATGAAAGGGACCTGATTACTTCTCTAGTGCCTGAGTGGAAATCAAACAGCCCATACTGTACCACCACCCACCACCACCACCACCTCCTCCTCTGTAGGAGCCTGCGGTGTGACATGCCATGGGACATGTACTGTACATATGGTACATCTTGATGGGCTGGCTTTGAATGAATTGGGATGACTTCAAGTTAGCTCTGGAAGTACATTGTCAGCTATGAAAGTGCATTTGCCCCTTCCCTGTGTGTTAGTAGATAATCAAAGCAGGACCTATGGAGTATTTCCATAGAGCAGGTTTTCGTCCAAACGTTTGAGGGAACTCTGCTTGCAAATATTGATAGAAATCAACTACGAGGTCTGCGTTTAGCTGGCAAACAACAGTCCCAAAAAAGATAAAATAATGAATGGAAGTTGTCAGTCCTGCAGTTACTCTGCAATATAAATACAATATTTAGTTATCTCTAAATGTCACCTCCCGATGCTGCCAAGTACTTTTGGCCAACATTAGGCTTTAATAGATATGTTTAAAGCTCCAGCCCATCCCAGCACTCCCATTCTATTTCTCTCACTGCCAGTTTATCAGAAATGTTTTATCTTCTAAATGGGCCAACTTTCTCTCACTGATGAATGCATTTGGCACTCCTAATACATGGTATCCATGTGTCTGTATATGAACAAACCTGAACTATCTAGAATGCAGGAGAGACAGATTTTTGTTTTGTTTTTCAGTTTATTTGAACAACCATATTATACACAAAGAAATCTTACCAATAGCCAACACACTTCTCCCACAAAAGTGATAAAGAATATGAACTGAGCTACATACAGTACTGTAGAAGATCCAACACTAAAAGGTATGGACAAAGGTGGGCCAGTTGACACTGTAAATAAACTGACCTCCATATCATAAGTTATTATAATACTTTTTTTAGCCTGTTCTGCATGTTATTTTGGCATTAATACGTGTCACATATCAGTTTGCAAACAATGTAAAAAAATATGTATTGAATTAACAAGTAAGTAAGGCAGCTCCAAAATGCAGGTGTTTCAGCCTAGCTCAGTGCTTTCTGTGGTGGAGGGGCAGCCAGCGGAAAATACAGAGCGTAGGGGTTGGTAATCTTCTCTAGTTGCGCCGTGATTGGCTCAGTGTTCTGTCACTCATGGGGACACTACATCACCGCAAAATCTACAGTCGGGAACTCGGGCCTCTTTCTAGAGTTTTGACCTAAAGATCACTGACGTCATGATTCGACCTTGTTTTTTTCAGAGTTCCCAGTTGTCTTGAAAGCACCATAAATCCAGAGAATGCCAGACTTTGATGACAAGGTTTCATGACCAAATTTGCCCACAAGAAGGACCGCCGCGCCACCTTCCTGTTCAAGTGAGCCCAGCACAACGGTGAGTCCAAAAATGTCTTGTATGCTATTGCATAAATTATGTAATATGCCAGGGAGATACAGTATGTTGTGTAGTAAGCTGTTAGTAGCTCATGTGCCTCACCCTAATCATTTGGTCCCTTTCACCCTCCTAACTTAGCCTACTGTTCTGACTTGGTGGTGCACATGTAGCCTATAGCCTGTTTTACAGAAATGTAATCATCGAATAGCGTAAGAGCTTTCATTGTCTGCTTATATGCCCCCTATATTTATCCTACCGTTCTGACTTGGTGTACAGGGAGAATACAGTAAGAATGGCCCATGTTCTGAATTCTGTCTATGTACATTTCAAAAGTGCTGAACAAATAGTTATATTGACTACGTCCATCTTTGCTCGCTCATTAATGTCTTAATCAAAATTACGGATTGCCTCTTATCCGCTCATCATTTCCTTATGCCATAGTTTGTACAGTGGGGAAAAAAAGTATTTAGTCAGCCACCAATTGTGCAAGTTCTCCCACTTAAAAAGATGAGAGAGGCCTGTAATTTTCATCATAGGTACACGTCAACTATGACAGACAAAATGAGAAAAAATATTCCAGAAAATCACATTGTAGGATTTTTAATTAATTTATTTGCAAATTATGGTGGAAAATAAGTATTTGGTCAATATCAAAAGTTTCTCAATACTTTGTTATATACCCTTTGTTGGCAATGACACAGGTCAAACGTTTTCTGTAAGTCTTCACAAGGTTTTCACACACTGTTGCTGGTATTTTGGCCCATTCCTCCATGCAGATCTCCTCTAGAGCAGTGATGTTTTGGGGCTGTCGCTGGGCAACACGGACTTTCAACTCCCTCCAAAGATTTTCTATGGGGTTGAGATCTGGAGACTCCAGGACCTTGAAATGCTTCTTACGAAGCCACTCCTTCGTTGCCCGGGTGGTGTGTTTGGGATCATTGTCATGCTGAAAGACCCAGCCACGTTTCATCTTCAATGCCCTTGCTGATGGAAGGAGGTTTTCACTCAAAATCTCACGATACATGGCCCCATTCATTTTTCCTTTACACGGATCAGTCGTCCTGGTCCCTTTGCAGAAAAACAGCCCCAAAGTATGATGTTTTCACTCCCATGCTTCACAGTAGGTATGGTGTTCTTTGGATGCAACTCAGCATTCTGTAACGATCCCGGCAGTCTGAGTCGGGTCCTGTCTGTGGACTAGTTTTTCTGCTCGGGATCTCCAGTTTCCCGAGGGTTCTGGAACGCTCCGGGGAGCTCTCTTGATTTCCGCACCTGCATCCCATCAGCAATCTGCACACCTGGTCCTGATCATCACCCTTCTTAGGCTCTGGCCTAACATCCATTCCCTGCCGGATCGTTAGCCATGAACAGTAGGTTTATCAGAGTATCAGTCTTAGAGCGTCTAGCGTTAGTTTTGTTGTTTTGCACCTTGTTGGTTTGTTGTTTACTTACCTCCGTTTTGTTCCATCTGCAGTCACTCGTCCGGAACCTTCATCCAACCTCTGCCTGGTGGTCGGCGGCTGCCGAGCCATGATTGGATCAACCACTGCACCCCCAACAACTAATCAACGCCGCCCGCTCTGTTCCCTGGATTATTCAGCATCACTCTTGAATTTGTAAATAAACACTCACCTTCGTTTCAACTTACCTTGTCCTGGTCTGCTTCTGGGTTCTGGCTTTGTAACTCGTGACAGAACGATCCGGCCAGTAATGAACCCAGCGGACCTGGACTCTGTTCGCCATGCCATTTCCCATCAGGAGAAGATGTTGGGACAACATAGCACGGCACTACAGGAGATAAGCGTTGTCAGTTCGGAACCTTTCTACCGGTCTGACGGAGGTCCAGAACCAGCGCAAGTTTCCGGTGGAGGATCCACTACCGGTTTCACCCATCTCGCCTGCCGCGTCTGAAGCTGTGTCCTTCCGTGAGCCCAAGGTTCCGACGCCGGATAAATATGAGGGGGAGCTGGGAAGATGCCGTTCTTTCCTTATGCAGTGTGGGTTAGTGTTCGATCTACAGCCCTACTCTTATGCCACAGACAAGGCTAGGATAGCCTTTGTGATTGGAGTTGCTGCGTGGTCGAGCGCTGGAGTGGGCTTCAGCCGTTTGGGAACGACAAGACCCCTGCATGGCTTCATACCAGGGGTTCACGGCCGAGATGAGGAAGCTCTTCGACCATTCCGTCCGAGGGAGGGACGCAGCTAGGCGCCTGTTTTCGCTTCACCAAGGAACTCGCAGCGTGGCCGACTTCGTGATCGAGTTCAAGACGTTGGCTGTGGAGAGTGGGTGGAATGAGGAGTCTCTGCAAGCGGCCTTTTACCAGGGTCTGTCGGAGCAGCTCAAGGATGAGTTGATCTCCTATCCGGAGCCTAGTGACCTGGACAGCTTGGTAGCCTTGTCTATTCGGGTGGATAATCGAGTCCGAGAGCCGAAGGAGGGAGAAGCAATGGGGGTCCGTCCAATCGATCAGCTTCTCAGTTCCCAGTCGGGTCGGGTGGTACACCAGAACACGTCGATCATTCTCCACCACAAAGGATTAGTGGAGAGGTCCTCTCTCCCGATTCTGAACCCATGCAAGTGGGGCGGCACGGGTTAACCAAGGAGGAGCGTCAACATAGACGTGAGACCAACTGCTGCCTCTACTGTGGTAGCTCGGGACATTACATCTCCACTTGTTCCCGGCGGTCGTCAAACTGCCCGGCTCGCTAAAGTTGGGAGGACTTTTAGCGAGCCAGTTTCAACCTCTCAGTACCTCTGTCAGACCCCGTTTCCCGGCTACCCTTGTGAACAGGAATCAGAGCTTAGCGATTAACGCTTTTATCGATTCAGGTGCCGGTGGAAGCTTTCTTGATGCCGAGTTGGTGGAACAGCTGGGGCTTTCCAAGGAGCAATTGCCGGAAGCCATTGAAGCGACCACTCTGAACGGCAGTAGTCTGGCACGTATCACGATGAGGACTGAACCGGTTAAGATGCTGTTGTCGGGGAATCATTCGGAGATGATTTCATTCTTCATTCTGCCGTCTTCCCATGTTCCTCTGGTCCTTGGATACCCCTGGCTGAAGGAACACAATCCCACGTTCGATTGGGTGACGGGCAAGGTAACGAGTTGGAGCCTTGATTGTCATGCTAACTGTCTCAGGACTGCCTGTCCCCATTCGGTTCCCAGCCAGGTGATTGAGGCTAAACCCCCAGATTTGTCCCTGGTTCCCGAGACATATCACGATTTGGGGGAGGTGTTCAGTAAGCAGAAGGCTCTGTCACTCCCTCCCCACCGACCATATGATTGTGCCATCAACCTGTTCCCTGGAGCTGTCTACCCCAAGGGAAGGTTATACAGTATCTCCCGCCCTGAACGTGAGGCTTTGGAGACCTACATCAAGGAGTCCCTAGCTGCTGGTCTCGTTCGTCCCTCGTCATCACCCCTGGGGGCAGGATTCTTCTTTGTGGGTAAGAAGGATGGCTCTCTTCGACCGTGTATTGATTATCGGGGGTTGAATGACATCACGGTCAAGAACAAGTATCCCCTGCCCTTGATGAGTTCTGCCTTCGACTCCTTACAGGGTGCTACGGTGTTCACCAAGCTAGACCTACGCAATGCGTATCACATGGTCCGGATCAGAGAGGGAGACGAGTGGTTGACGGGTTTCAATACACCGATGGGTCACTCGAGTATCAGGTGATGCCGTTTGGACTGACCAATGCTCCAGCGGTATTCCAGAGTATGGTGAACGACGTCCTGAGAGATATGATCGGTCTCTTTGTGTTTGTTTACCTGGATGACATTCTGATCTTCTCGAAGGAACCTTCCGACCACGTCCAGCATGTCCGGCAGGTTCTGCAGCGGTTGTTGGAGAATCGCCTGTTCGTGAAGGCCGAGAAGTGCGAGTTTCACGCCCACACGACATCCTTTCTCGGGTACATCATCTCCAGGGGAGAGATTAGGATGGACCAGGAGAAGGTTAGAGCGGTTCTGGAATGGGCCCAGCCCGGTACGAGATTGCAGCTCCAGAGATTTTTGGGGTTTGCGAATTTCTACCGCAGATTCATCCGGGGATTACAGCCGTGTGGCCGCTCCGTTAACGGCCTTGACTTCCAGTATCAGGAGCTTCAAGTGGAATCCGGAGGCGGATCGAGCGTTTCTGGATTTGAAGAGGCGATTCACCAACGCACCGATTCTCTCTCAACCGGACACGGCCCGTCAGTTCGTCGTTGAAGTGGACGCGTCTGATGTGGGAGTTGGCGCCATCCTGTCGCAGCGATGCTCCACGGACAGTAAACTCCATCCCTGCGCCTACTACTCTCGTCGCCTTTCGCCTGCGGAGAGGAATTACGATGTGGGTAACCGGGAGCTTCTCGCGGTGAAACTTGCCTTGGAGGAGTGGCGCCACTGGTTGGAGGGGGCGGAGCAGCCGTTTATTGTCTGGACTGACCACAAGAATCTTGCTTACGTGCAATCGGCTAGACGTCTCAACTCCCGTCAGGCCAGGTGGTCGTTGTTTTTCGGACGATTCAATTTTTTCCCTGACGTTCCGACCTGGATCTAAGAACGGCAAGGCGGACGCCTTGTCTCGGATGTTCTCCAAGACGGAGGAGAGTGGGTCCAAGACCGAGACAATTCTCCCCCCGGAACTGCGTCGTGGGAGCTGTTAGGTGGAAGATTGAGGAGGAGGTGATGGCGGCTCTTCGGACGCAGCCCGGTCCCGGTAACGGTCCACCCGGTCGGTTGTTTGTGCCTGAGTCGGTTCGTCCTGCGGTCCTCAAATGGTCCCACGCCAGCAAGATGGCTTGTCACCCTGGCGTGGCTCAGACGATGGCGTTTCTTCGCAGACGTTTTTGGTGGCCTGCCATGGCCGAGGATACTCGGGGTTATGTTGCTGCCTGTCCAGTGTGTGCGCAGAATAAGAGTACCAATCGGCCCAGCTCTGGACTACTTCACCCCCTTCCTATTCCCCGGCGACCATGGTCGCATCTGGTCCTGGACTTTGTCACTGGGTTGCCCGCTTCTGAGGGGAACACGGGCGTTCTGACTATCGTGGACAGATTCAGCAAGTTCGCCCACTTTGTGCCAATTGCCAAGCTTCCCTCTGCCTCGGAGACGTCCGAGATCCTGGTTAGGGAGGTTTTCAGGGTCCACGGGTTGCCCAGTGATATCGTTTCCGACCGTGGCCCTCAGTTTACCTCTGCTGTCTGGAAGTCCTTCTGTTTGGCCATTGGAGCTACAGTCAGTCTCACATCTGGTTTTCACCCCCAATCTAATGGTCAGGCGGAGAGAGCCAACCAGAAGATGGAATCCACGCTACGCTGCCTGGCCTCTTCCAACCCCACCTCCTGGGTCTCTCAGTTGCCTTGGGTTGAGTATGCCCACAATACTCTCCCTACATCTGCCACTGGGATGTCTCCCTTCCAGTGCCTGTATGGCTACCAACCTCCCTTGTTCCCTTCTCAGGAGAAGGAGCTCTCAGTGCCTTCTGTTCAGGCCCATATTCGTCGTTGCCACCGGACCTGGCATCGGGCCAGAAAGGCACTCCTTAGAGTTTCGGACCGGTATCAGCTCCAGGCGAATCGTCGCCGGATCCCCGCTCCCACCTACACCATCGGAGATAGGGTCTGGTTGGCCACACGGGATCTTCCTTTACGGACTGAGTCTAGGAAGTTGTTACCGAAGTTCATTGGTCCGTTTGTGGTGGAGAAGGTGATCAATCCGGTGGCAGTTCGACTCAAACTCCCGAGGACGCTCAGAGTCCATCCCACCTTTCATGTCTCCTGCCTCAAGCCTGTTCTCCTCAGTCCTCTGTTGCCTCCTCCGCCTCCTCCTCCTCCTCCTCGGATGATCGGAGGTGGTCCTGCCTACACGGTGCGACGCATCATGGATTCCAGACGGCGGGGCCGGGGTTTCCAGTATCTCGTGGACTGGGAGGGGTATGGTCCTGAAGAGAGGAGTTGGATTCCGCGGCGACAGATCCTAGATGCTGACCTCATCCGTGACTTCTACCGCCTCCATCCTGGCGCTCCGGGGAGTCCGCCCGGTGGCGTTCGTCGGAGGGGGGGGTACTGTAACGATCCCGGCAGTCTGAGTCGGGTCCTGTCTGTGGACTAGTTTTTCTGCTCGGGATCTCCAGTTTCCCGAGGGTTCTGGAACGCTCCGGGGAGCTCTCTTGATTTCCGCACCTGCATCCCATCAGCAATCTGCACACCTGGTCCTGATCATCACCCTTCTTAGGCTCTGGCCTAACATCCATTCCCTGCCGGATCGTTAGCCATGAACAGTAGGTTTATCAGAGTATCAGTCTTAGAGCGTCTAGCGTTAGTTTTGTTGTTTTGCACCTTGTTGGTTTGTTGTTTACTTACCTCCGTTTTGTTCCATCTGCAGTCACTCGTCCGGAACCTTCATCCAACCTCTGCCTGGTGGTCGGCGGCTGCCGAGCCATGATTGGATCAACCACTGCACCCCCAACAACTAATCAACGCCGCCCGCTCTGTTCCCTGGATTATTCAGCATCACTCTTGAATTTGTAAATAAACACTCACCTTCGTTTCAACTTACCTTGTCCTGGTCTGCTTCTGGGTTCTGGCTTTGTAACTCGTGACACATTCTTTGTCCTCCAAACACGACAAGTTGAGTTTTTACCAAAAAGTTCTATTTTGGTTTCATCTGACCATATGACTTTCTCCCAATCCTCTTCTGGATGCACTCTAGCAAACTTCAGACGGGCCTGGACATGTACTGGCTTAAGCAGGGGGACACGTCTAGCACTGCAGGATTTGAGTCCCTGGCGGCGTAGTGTGTTACTGATGGTAGGCTTTGTTACTTTGGTCCCAGCTCTCTGCAGGTCATTCACTAGGTCCCCCCGTGTGGTTCTGGGATTTTTGCTCACCGTTCTTGTGATCATTTTGACCCCACGGGGTGAGATCTTGCGTGGAGCCCCAGATCGAGGGAGATTATCAGTGGTCTTGTATGTCTTCCATTTCCTAATAATTGCTCCCACAGTTGATTTCTTCAAACCAAGCTGCTTACCTATTGCAGATTCAGTCTTCCCAGCCTGGTGCAGGTCTACAATTTTGTTTCTGGTGTCCTTTGACAGCTCTTTGGTCTTGGCCATAGTGGAGTTTGGAGTGTGACTGTTTGAGGTTGTGGACAGGTGTCTTTTATACTGATAACAAGTTCAAACAGGTGCCATTAATACAGGTAACGAGTGGAGGACAGAGGAGCCTCTTAAAGAAGAAGTTACAGGTCTGTGAGAGCCAGAAATCTTGCTTGTTTGTAGGTGACCAAATACTTATTTTCCACCATAATTTGCAAATAAATTCATTAAAAATCCTACAATGTGATTTTCTGGATTTTCTTTTCTCAATTTGTCTGTCATAGTTGACGTGTACCTATGATGAAAATTACAGGCCTCTCTCATCTTTTTAATTGGGAGAACTTGCACAATTGGTGGCTGACTAAATACTTTTTTTCCCCACTGTACATCTCAATTGTCAGTAGAAACCACATTTGTGGTTTCAATAGTCAGCCATATCAGCTATGTTTTTTTTTAAAGGCAGTAAATGAGGCTGAATGAGCTGTTTCGCTGCCAGACAAGGCTCCGCTGAGAGCCAGGTGTAGCGGTGGTAAGGATTCCCTCCATGGTGCTGAAAAGAAAGCTCTGCTGTTGGGACAGTTGTCCAGGCCCTAACAGTTTGTGGGCACCGTTTGTCACCGTTATAGTGCAATTAATGTATTGTTTAGTGTTGTGTTGTGTTGTGTGGTGGCTTTGCTGGCATGCATCTAAAAATATATATATTGAGTTTTCCCCACCAAGATTTACATGCTAAAATCACCACTGATTATAAGCCCCCCCCCCCAAAAAAAAATCTATGTTTCCAGGCCTACAAAGATGGATGTGATTGTGATTTAATGGGATAGAGGTAAAGGGCATTATAATGTGACTGTGATGTGAGCGTGGGCAGGTTGAGATACGGCTGCATGCCGATGCTGATAAGATAGCAGAGCGCAGAGCAACCGACATGTCTCCTCCATCCTCACAGATCAAACATGTGACAGGAAAGGGCTGTGACAGGTGTCACTGAAAGCACAGTGTAGGGCGTCCGCTATTTCACCTATCAGCAGGACAATCTGATTATGACTGCCCGCCCGCAGTCTCTCCCTCTCCCCTTCTCTCTCCCAAACTCTCTCACCCACTCTCTCTTTCTCGTTGTACAACACTACTGCAGACACACACAAGCAAGCAAGCACACAGGCGGGGGGTGAGAGTGAACAAAGTGGGGACATACAGTACCTTGGGTGTTGTCTAGGTTCAAGGTGGTGGGTGTGGGGATCGTGGTAGGAGCATCTAGATGGAAAACATACAAAATAAAGACATGTATAAGAAATAAAGAAAGTGTGAGAAGCCATTAAGGATGGGTCATGCAAGTATGGAAGTAGCAGGATTGAGATATATAGAAAAGATAATGATTTAGGTTCTGTATTGTATGCTCTGTATGTTTTTCCCCCAGGAAGGACGTTGCATTTCCCAAATTGCATTCTTCATCTGTAACCCGTGCCAATGCATCATTGATGGCTTTTCAACTGTCTGGTGATAGTGAATGCAATATCAGAGCTTAGACAATGCACAGTGCGTGATATCAGGTCATTCAAACCTTACTTAAACCTCTACTCATTAACAATAAGCCAAAACATTGGAATGAACACATCTAATTGACTATTTTGTAAACTCATAATGTAGTTTGAAAAACAAACTTAATGTGCCCAATATTGCTCATAAACATTCAATGGGTAGTTGGGAAGTCATAAATGAACATATTAAGTGATTATTTCCAGTAATTAAGTTAAGCAGTGCATTAAGCAACTCTGGCACGCTCCCCTGCAGTTCTTCTGCGCCCCTTGCAACAACAACAGACTGATAGTGTACTGATGAGGCCTTTCATAACACCACAAACAAAATAATGAGAATGACAAAATGGAGGCCAATACAGGTATGCAGCGGTGCTAAGAGGCTTGAAAGCTTCCCTGCCACGGGGAATATCTGCCTGTTTCTGGCACAGAGAGAGATAGCGCCGGCCCCTTGCTGGGGACAAGTCACAGCGGGAGAAATTGGCTGGCTGTCTCCATGCCTTTACTGTCTGTGCCCATCAGAAGCCCACAGTAGGGGACCACACACTTCCAAACTAATGATAAAACATCAAGGGCGGCATAATGTCGCTGCTGGGGAAGGAGGGGACAAGGGGAGGAGAGGTGAGGAAGTGGATATCAGGAACAGATTCTCCGCAAACAATATTTATGGGGGATTTCTTCTTTCCCTGTGACCGAAGGCAGTCTGATAGCTGAAATGTCAGAGTCTGAGAAATTGGGCATGCAGGCCAGGGATAAGAGGCTGCCACAAAGGCCTGGATGGGATGTGGCACATATAATAGTCTAGCAAACAAGTATTCTCCATGGGCAATTTGCAGGCTGGATGACTTGGCTCCACATTATGAGAGATGAAATATGAATGTATTTGGAGGGAGCATATTTTCAGGGTGCATTTCTATTTGTAAGACAATTTGATATGAGAAATTCTAACCATAAACTGAAACAATGCGGGAGAAATTGTTTAGCTATGCCCTCTTAAACCTGGCAGCCAATAAACTTTTCTTCAGCTTCTAGCAATTCTGTATACATTGCTTTATATGCAAATGTGCTTCATAATATAGCAAAGGAGATTTCTGACTCAAACAAATACTCCATAAAGTAATACAGTACAACCATGTCCTCAGATGGATTTTTCAAAACACATTAAACTATGTTTTTCTCTTGACACTGTATGACTGGGTTATTGATTTGCAGCCTGATGTTTCATCTATTATTCTGTTCTATGGTGCAGAGATGGGTGATGGTAAGAATCTGTGTGATTAAACACGTTTGTTTTCACGACAACCCTTCATCCAACTCAGGGTCAACAGAGCCATATTGGAGCATGCTTTCTGACTAGGCTTGACGCACAGATGGCTGCATGGGAATCTTTGACTTCATGGCCGTGTAGGAAATCTCTGGGTCAGGGAGTCAACTGCATTACAAACCCTTGAGCAAAATACATAATTGTTCTCCTGCCAATAGCCAGTATGTGTGAGTTACAGCACCAGGTCAGCTTTGTACAGTGAATGGAGTTTGGTGGGAACCTAGCTAGGAGCCTAGCTGCCTTGGCCCAGTTTACTCCCACACCAGACGTCAACCAACCACAGAGCAGCACTCACAGCCTATTGAAAACAACCCAGAACCAGCAGAGGAGGCCAACAAGACTAACTACCTTCTCTCTCACTCTTAGACCAGAATACAACTGACAACTAAACAGGGTGTGTTACTTACTGTAGACTTGCTCTACTAGTGTCGGAGTACACAGAAGAGGTCACAATATTTCTAGTGTCAGGGATGGAGTGTTTCTTAGTGCCGTGGTAGGCTGAGGCAAGATGAGAGTAGCATACTGTACATTCCCACGCTCAGAAAGTAGCATACATGAATATCTAATATGTCTAGAATAGCACAGCCCATTGATACACATACTGTACTCTCCTGTTGCCCTTCAGTAGCTAGGAGTTCCTGGTCATCTAGCTTTGACATGGTACAACTACTGTACATACTCCTCTGACAGATCCACATTAATGAACATCAGGGACATACTAAGAGATAGCAGCTGTGGTTTCCAACACTAGACACTAATGGGCTCCTCCAGGGCCTAATACAAGTAGAAAACAGGATACTGTACACAGAAAAACCCACCCAGCAGACTCTTCACCTAGAGACACACCTACTAAGCTGACACATCTGTGGTTCTCATCATGCTTACACCTAGACGTAGCCATGTTCATAAACACACACTCATTAAGCTAGTGTCCAGTAGCAGTCAGGCAAAACAAATCTCTTATGGACCAGCAACATGGCTTATTTTGTCTGGCATCTAATCCTGTGGAATAATAGAACTGGGAATCTCAAACATAATTAAACAGCGTTATTAGCACCTTTTACAAATCTCCAGTGTCTCATTAATGCTCTAACTAGAAGAATAGAGACTGCACTGATAGCACTGATAACACCAGAGATATGCTGTTCCTAATGTTGAGGTGGTAAAATATTGCAAAGCTGTGCTTGTGGTGGGATGCTATTTCTGTAAAATTGGATATTTCACTGTGCCAAAGGCATACAAATAGGTAATTCTACTACAAAGCATGTACAGGTCACACATGCTAGCATGTTTGCTACACCGGCAAACACACATTTTCACCATGGAAATTAATTCATGAGTCTTCTTAGTGTGTACCGTAGTTCGTCCAGTTTAATATCTGTTGAGTCAAGGAGCAGGTTGTTCCTTCAAAGAAATTTTGGAAAATGCAATATGGAGACATGAGGAGAGTCTACATGAAGAGGCGCCTACTATAGAACTTGATTATGCATGGGAGGGGGGTAAATCTCAAAACCAAATGGTCAGCTCACATTCCCCATCAAACCAATGTGCCAAAACAAAAATGAAAGTAAAAGACAAAACAACATAAATCAAAAGATGGTGTGTATGGAAAATGTTTTCTGTCCTGGCCGTTTTAATTTCTCACAAGCTCCTTTATGAAGCAAAATCTATTTCGAACTGCTAGATGTGTGTTGTTCAAAAGCAAAAGTAATCATATTCCAAACAAAGGATCCATATGGAAGCTACAGCCTGCTTCCCAAATCTCAAACCTCTTCCTGTAGATACTGTAACTGTATGACAGTTACATTAGAGAGGGAGTGTGAATCATGCCTCTAATGGATGAGAGTGGATGGTGCGGCAATTACGAGTTCAGTCATACGATGAAACCCTTAATAGGCCTGGACTGTTATTTAATAGCATGTGCCCTCCTTTTGTTTGGGAGATGATCACTAGGGGACTAAGAGGGACAAACAGACATCCCCATCTGACTAAGAGCACTTACAGAAATACAATCTCAGAGTGGCATTGCTATAAGTGCCATAGTAACCTAAGTCATACATGTTGAAGTGTGGATTATCTGTGAGGTGTCAGTCAGAATAAATCTGTTAGTCAGAGCCATCTGTTACTATGTGTGTCAGTGATATGGTTTCTGTGACAGATTCACCCAGAGAAACCTGTAATCAGTGAACTGACACATGAGAAGCTTCAATGGAAAATGTAGCAAATTCTAGTGAGTGGCTACGATTGCCTACTCGACACATCTGTACATGCTGTGAACATGACATCCTGTATCAGCAATACAGACCACCTGGCCTGGACTCATCTGCAAATATAGATAGAATCGCAAAACAAACTACAGGCGACAGTAGCCATGACGCCCCATATAACAGTACGTACCGTATACAAAGAGGATGTAGTCATCGTAGGCCTCTCCCACGGCGTTGGAGGCCACACAACGGTACGTGCCGTTGTACGACTTGTTGAGGTTTTCGATGAAGAGGTCAGAGCCGGTGATGACGGTGTGAGACGGCACATCATCATCCACTCTGAGCCAGCTGATCTGATGGGGCCTGGAGGACACAAATACCAGCCGCATCAGAAAGACCCTGCACGATGGCCGTCAATACATTTCACATTTCACTAGACAAAATCTCACTCTAAAGGTCAGAACTCAGATCAGTGTGGGAGAGCCATTGGCAGGTTCTGTCTAATGATGTATTTTACCCAAAGCACACTACCAATTGGTAACATTTAAATGCTACAATGCATTGGAAAGGTTAGGGGAGTGCTTTGGTTGGCAGAAAGGGGATATAGGAAGCCTGGAAGTGTCATGTAGCTGTCTATGTTGGTATTTTAAGGTCAGAGTGCGGTACTGTTAACTAGTATTAAATGATATGTGTGGCTGGATGGATACTCACTGTGGTTTGCCATTTGCTATGCACGTCAGCTCTAGATTCTCTCCCTCTCTTGTTAAACCTTCAGGAAACGCCTGAACGATCTTCACTTCTGGTTGATCTGAAAGTAGACAGATGGTATTTTCACATACACATTGTAAACAAGCAGTAGACACTTTCTAATTAATATCATACTCACAGCTATAGCAATGTCAACCTATCTCAACCTGACTCATGCTTTCAGTCACTCTATAAAAAGTGTTAAAACCAGTGAAAGAGCCATTTGTCAGTGAGCTATAATATAATTAAGTAATAAGGCCCGAGGTGTGGTATATGGCCAATATACCATGGCTAATGGCTGTTCTTACGGACGACGCATCGCGGAGTGCCTGGACACAGCCCTTAGCTGTGGTATATTGGCCATATATCACAAACCCCAGAGGTGCCTTATTGCTATTATAAACTGCTTACCAACGTAATTAGAGCAGTAAAAATAAATGTTTTGTCATACCCATGGTATACCATGGCTGTCAGCCAGTCAGCATACAGGGCTTGAACCACCCAGTTTATAATAATAAATATAACACTTACAGACAGATTTATCCGAAGCAACTTATTGTCATGCGTGGATGCATTTTACATATCGGTGGTCAAAGGAATCGAACCCACTACCCTGGCATTACAAGCGCAATGCTCTACCAACTGAGCTACAAAGGACCATGCTACAATGCATTGGGAAGGTTAGGGGAGTGCTTTGGCTGGCTACGATAGTGCCATTACTCCATTGCTTATATTATTACTCTTGTATGACCAGTATATTTTCAGCTCAACTCCACCGACTAAGGCTTTCAGTGGAATAGGACTGCATAAACCTAGCTATCAAAGCAACATAGCCCCTTGGTTAAACAGAGAAAAGGGCTATGTGTTCAGACAGTCTATCTAACCTTAAAGTAACATTTTTTTTTTTCTTTCTCTTATCTATGTTAGCAAAAGATTGCCAAAATGTCAAGCGGTTCTAGTTGAGCTTTCCCTTTTGCCTAGAAAGGTTAGGCAAAGCACTCGTCTCTGTTAATAAATGAATATTCTACACAAGCTACCAAAGGTTAGCTTAACCTTTCTCTGACGTTCTACACTGTGTAAGGATGGCTGTTATACCTCTTCAATCAATAAATAATTTGAGGAAACAGCAAATCAAATTTGACACAAGACTAGAGCAAAAGTAACTTTTACCTGGAGGTGATTATATTATATTGCAGGAGATGTATTGTAAAGTGAATCTCTAACTCTGGACTGCCAGGTATTTTAACTAGATACAGGATTGATGAATCTAATTCATTCATATACAGTGCCTTCAGAAGGTATTCATACCCCTTGACTTATTCCACATTTTGTTGCGTTACAGCCTTATAATTGTAGAAACATTTGCTAAACAATTCTAAAAACATGTTTTCACTTTGGCATTATGGGGTATTGTGTGTAGATGGGTGCGAAAAAAAAAATTGAATCAATGTTGAATTCAGGCTGTAACACAACAACATGTGGAATAAGTCATGGGGTATGAATACTTTCTGAAGGCACTGTATCCCTTATCTCTGTGATAGACTTCATAGGGACTGCGAGAGTCAATAACATTCTATTTCCAGGCCATGCCTGCTTTACTTCCGGGTCACTCACATAGCACTTCCAGGTATCTCTGTGCCCGGAGGTCCTTCACGGCTGGGTGTTCGATGATGCAGCTGACTGGCGCTCCGTCGTCCTCCTTGGACACGATGAGTCTCAGCCGACTGGTGACCGTGAACATCCTGTCGTAGGTCTCATCCATCGTCATCTCACCTAGGAACAATAAAATACACACGGGTGTGAGGGAACCAAAGCCTATAGAGATGTCTCAACTCACAACAGACTATCATACAGATTATTCACATGGACACAACTAACATCTACTACAACAAATATATTTAATTTCACACTGCACTATGTGTGCAGTCAAGCTAAACATAAGGTGTTTTACACCTTAAAATCATTACATTTACAAGCCTACTTGATGTGGTTTTAGAACCCACAGATTCTCATTGATTTCAGAGTGAGGTAGGGACGATGTGGTTGTGGTTTGAGTGTGTGTCTATGCAGCATCCTGGAGGCTGAGTGGGGTTCTGTTCTGTGGTGTCCAGGCTAACCCCTGCAGTAATCAGCTGCCCTCCAGGCTCCTACATGTGTCTGGCTGTCAGAGGGGCATTCATTTAGAGAGCATTACAATGCCACAGGGGCAGCGCGTTAGCCGTAGTGCTGAGTGGGATGGTTTACTCGCACTTAATGAAGTGAGAAAATAATTACAGGGCCTTCTGTGACCTGCAGCACACTTCCATCTCTGCCAGCTGACCAGCCAGTCAGCCAGTCACAGGGGAGCACGCTTAGGGCTCAGAGAGGGCATCACACTGCTGCTCCAACACACACTGACCACATACACTAACATGCACATTGCTATATAGATATTAACCCCATGACACTTACATAGGGAAACATCCTGAGAGATAGGCGCTGAAAAACAACCCTAGAGAAGGGTTCTTTCTAATGGTTTGCTCTGCAGATATTCAGTTATAATCATAGCAGAAGAAAACATTGATTTAAGGCCCTGTTTTTAGGTGTTTTCAGATGAACTATTCTTAGTTGTTGACAATTCATTAAGTATATCACCAATTTGTGACTTGGATTTCAATGTAAACCTGATCCACTGGGAACAGACGTCAATTCAACGTCTATTCCACGTTGGTTCAACGTAATTTCATGAATATGGCATGGAAACAACGTTGATGCAACCAGTGTGTGCCCAGTGGGGAGCTAATTAATTGCTTATGAGAGTCATAATGAGAAGTGAGCTGTGTTTCCAGAGGTGCTAAAGGACGTGACTTCCTGGTCCATATACGTCCCTCCTATGCCAGTCTGGATAAGCCCCTGTTCAACATGGTGGCATTTCACTAATCTAACGAGCATGTCTGCCTGCCGGCCTGCCTAACGTACCCACACCACACCAGCCCAGCCTACCACAGAGGATGCAACATCTCATAAACACAAATTGACTTCCACTTCTGTAACACTGGAGGTGCAGATTTAGCTTATATTCGCTCAGTCTAAATATTTAATCCGCTCAACAAGCCAAATGAGTCCTCTCTATTCTAATACATACATGTATATAATTTGACGACAGAGATATCCAGTCCCTATGTAGATAGGATCAGGCTGAAATGAATTCTCCCTCTTGCTGTAGGGTATGGACAGGCTGAATAATAGATGGGTATTCTTGATCATATGTGAAGCAATAAGGCACCACACCATAGTACCATACACTATTGCACCTCTCTCCAGGAGCCTACAGCGGGCTTGAGGCATTAAAATGAAGTATTTTCATGAAAGGACTTAGCAATTAATTTAGCAATTAATAGTGTCAAAGGTAATAAGTGAGGTTCATGAGTGTTTTTAGTGTGGAGAGTACATTATAGTTTTCAAAGCAAGGCTTTCAAACAGTTCAATCAGAAGTCTGATCAACCAAAAGACGTGATCAACAGAAGCAAACGTGTTGCTGGTGTGTGAGCTGTAGTCCTTCTGCAGCAGGTAACGGATGCTCTCAGTAGGCAGGGGCAGTGTCCAGATTTACAGGCTGTTGCCGGGTGGATTCCTCATAGAGAGTGTTGATTCCATAGCAACTCCCTGCTGTCTGGCGATGACAGGTTTATGAGTGTATTAAACCAGTAGAGACACTGGGCGCTCAGTGATGTACTACAGGGATGTACTGTAGCCTACACACTGTTCTGTTATAGCTGGGATGATGGCTGGGCCATGGGGGAGGCTGTAGTGAGTGGGTGGTGAACAGTTGGGAGTTAATTTGAAGCCACTTATCTGGTCACCGCAAAAGGCACACTACAAGTTCAGCCCAGCACTAAAATGCTCTGCTTCTTTGGTAACTGTTGTAATGTGGCTATTGCTGAGGAGACAGTAAGTTAACGCAGTGCTTTATGAATAGGTAATACTCAATGTCAATGCTATACCTAGCTCAATTGAACAACTGAAATATTAATATCCATTCTCACTTATTAGTCCTTGAACAGATCAGTACATATAGCCTATTGTGATGAGTGTGAAACCAAGTCCTGAATGTAAAAGGAGACTTTGTCGTCTGCAGTTTCCAGTATGATGCTGTGGAGAGTTAAAGCTGCCTTGCTGGGGTTATATCTGAAGGATATCTTAGGGAAAGTGGAGGAGGCTGTTATTCCTCTGACCTGTCAGCTCCTGCTCTCCTTTCATCCATCTGATGGAGGCGGCGGGCTTGCTGCCCATGGCTGTACAGGTGAGCTCTGTCTCGTTCCCCTCACTGACCACATCCTCTCGGGAATCGATGATTGGATTGCCTGGTGGGACTGACAGACACACATCAAGAGCTTCAGATACAGTGGGGGAAAAAAGTATTTAGTCAGCCACCAATTGTGCAGGTTCTCCCACTTAAAAAGATGAGAGAGGCCTGTAATTTTCATCATAGGTACACGTCAACTATGACAGACAAAATTAGGATTTTTTTTTACAGAAAATCACATTGTAGGATTTTTAATGAATTTATTTGCAAATTATGGTGGAAAATAAGTATTTGGTCACCTACAAACAAGCAAGATTTCTGGCTCTCTCAGACCTGTAACTTCTTCTTTAAGAGGCTCCTCTGTCCTCCACTCGTTACCTGTATTAATGGAACCTGTTTGAACTTGTTATCAGTATAAAAGACACCTGTCCACAACCTCAGTCACACTCCAAACTCCACTATGGCCAAGACCAAAGAGCTGTCAAAGGACACCAGAAACAAAATTGTAGACCTGCACCAGGCTGGGAAGACTGAATCTGCAATAGGTAAGCAGCTTGGTTTGAAGAAATCAACTGTGGGAGCAATTATTAGGAAATGGAAGACATACAAGACCACTGATAATCTCCCTCGATCTGGGGCTCCACGCAAGATCTCACCCCGTGGGGTCAAAATGATCACAAGAACGGGGAGCAAAAATCCCAGAACCACACGGTGGGACCTAGTGAATGACCTGCAGAGAGCTGGGACCAAAGTAACAAAGCCTACCATCAGTAACACACTACGCCGCCAGGGACTCAAATCCTGCAGTGCCAGACGTGTCCCCCTGCTTAAGCCAGTACATGTCCAGGCCCGTCTGAAGTTTGCTAGAGTGCATTTGGATGATCCAGAAGAGGATTGGGAGAATGTCATATGGTCAGATGAAACCAAAATATAACTTTTTGGTAAAAACTCAACTCGTCGTGTTTGGAGGACAAAGAATGCTGAGTTGCATCCAAAGAACACCATACCTACTGTGAAGCATGGGGGTGGAAACATCATGCTTTGGGGCTGTTTTTCTGCAAAGGGGCCAGGACGACTGATCCGTGTAAAGGAAAGAATGAATGGGGCCATATATCGTGAGATTTTGAGTGAAAACCTCCTGGGTCTTTCAGCATGACAATGATCCCAAACACACCGCCCGGGCAATGAAGGAGTGGCTTCGTAAGAAGCATTTCAAGGTCCTGGAGTGGCCTAGCCAGTCTCCAGATCTCAACCCCATAGAAAATCTTTGGAGGGAGTTGAAAGTCCGTGTTGCCCAGCGACAGCCCCAAAACATTACTACTCTAGAGGAGATCTGCATGGAGGAATGGGCCAAAATACCAGCAACAGTGTGTGAAAACCTTGTGAAGACTTACAGAAAACGTTTGACCTGTGTCATTGCCAACAAAGGGTATATAACAAAGTATTGAGAAACTTTTGTTATTGACCAAATACTTATTTTCCACCATAATTTGCAAATAAATTCATAAAAAATCCTACAATGTGATTTTCTGGATTTTTTTCCTCATTTTGTCTGTCATAGTCGACGTGTACCTATGATGAAAATTACAGGCCTCTCTCATCTTTTTAAGTGGGAGAACTTGCACAATTGGTGGCTGACTAAATACTTTTTTTCCCCACTGTATATATGTACAGACGGACACACATATATACAGACGCACACATGTACACACACACAAACACACACACGTATGTATGCACTCTCCCTCGCTTGCACGCACATCAACACATAATGTCCTGCTCCACTATGCTATAGACTATAATGTCCTGCTCCACTATGCTATAGGCTATAATGTCCTGTTCCACTATGCTATAGGCTATAATGTCCTGTTCCACTATGCTATAGACTATAATGTCCTGTTCCACTATGCTATAGGCTATGTCCTGTTCCACTATGCTATAGGCTATAATGTCCTGTTCCACTATGCTATAGGCTATAATGTCCTGTTCCACTATGCTATAGACTATAATGTCCTGTTCCACTATGCTATAGGCTATGTCCTGTTCCACTATGCTATAGGCTATAATGTCCTGTTCCACTATGCTATAGACTATAATGTCCTGTTCCACTATGCTATAGGCTATAATGTCCTGTTCCACTATGCTATAGGCTATAATGTCCTGTTTCCCTATGCTATAGGCTATAATGTCCTGTTCCACTATGCTATAGGCTATGTCCTGTTCCACTATGCTATAGGCTATAATGTCCTGTTCCCATGACAGAAACAAAACATATATAGTAGCATGACCAATGAACACAAGCTAAGCATGTCCAACCTTGATTATTTCTTCCGCTGAACTACATTTCTCATTGAAGTACAAGAACCGCCACATAGAGAGACTGCCTGCCTGAAACACTTGGAGATAACTCAAAAATATATGTTATTTCAACAGCTCTTAAATATCACCGTTAGTTCACACTTTTTGCTGCTAGATTTCATTTCTAAAACTAGAGTAATGACTTTGAAGTGTACTTAATTCCTTTTCAATCCCCCAGGATGTCTGCATGTATAATACAGCTCTAGTATTAGTGTAATTTCACGCCGTAGCTCCACTGTTTGTCACAGCTGACTCTCAATAGGGAACTATTTAGAACAGCCAACTTAACATTCAGTAGGATTCACACAGTCAACAGTCAGAAGTCAACACAGCTGCCAAAAACAAGCCAGTCTGAGATAGATCTATTCTGTTATCCATAGCAGCATCTGTTCCTATTCATTACCATGCTATTGAGCACTGCAAGAGCCTAATTGGCTGACATTTTGTTACAGTGGGACTCAATAAAACAAGATTAACCAAGAAAATACATCAATTAAAACAATTGTATATTTACAGTTTATATAGGATGTGTGAGAGTGTGGTAGAATGCAATGTCTAAGTTATGAATATGGCACAGTGGCGGTCGGTGCCGTTTAAGATGAAGGAGGACGATTTTCTTTTTTTATGAGCATGGCCTTATTTCTATTACAGCATTTTGGATGACTATCATTCATATTCCATTCACCCAGCTCAATGTAACATCGATAGGTTTAGGCTACTACATGATACTCAAATTTACCCTATACCCATCACGAGGGTGCTACAACCTAGCCTATGAATGAAAGTTTACAACATAGGTGCACAGGTTGAGAGAAATTAGAGTACCAAGGTGACAGACAGTGACACACTCAATACCGCCTTGCACACTCTTGCCTGCATCTAGCTGATCTAGGTTGTAATCATTAGTCCAACAGTTGCAAATGAGAGTTTCTATTGGACAAATGCAGGTATGTTTATCCCCATTTCGTTCCGTTTGCTTCCATTTAAGAAGAGTTTTTCAACACAATCGGCGGAATGAATACACATCTGATCACACGCAAACACAGAACTAGCAGCCACATACACTATATATACAAACGTATGTAGACACCCCTTCAAATTAGTGGAGTCGGCTATTTCAGCCACACCCATTGCTGACAAGTGTATAAAATCGAGCACACAGCCAGGCAATCTCCATAGAAAAACATTGACAGTAGAATGGCGTTACTGAAGAGCTCAGTGACTTTCAACTTGGCACCGTCATAAGATGCCACCTTTCCAAAAAGTCAGTCTGTCAAATTTCTGCCCTGCTAGAGCTGCCCTGGTCAACTGTAAGTGCTGTTATTGTGAAGTGGAAATGTCTAGGAGCAACAACGGCTCAGCCACGAAGTGGTAGGCCACACGTGGTAAGCGCGTAAAAATCGTCTGTTCTTGGTTGCAACTCTCACTACCGGGGTCAAAGAACTTGAATGGCCTGCACAGAGCCCTGACCTCAATCCCATCGAACACCTTTGGGATGAATCGGAACGTCGACTGCGAGCCAGGCATAATCGCCCAACATCAGTGCCCGACCTCACTAATGCTCTTTTGGCTGAATGGAAGCAAATCCCTGCAGCAATGTTCCAACATCTAGTGGAAAGCTTTCCCAGAAGAGTGGAGGCTGTTATAGCAGCAAAGGGGGACCAACTCTATTTTAATGCCCATGATTTTGGAATGAGAAGTTCGACGAGCAGGTGTCCACATACTTTTGGTCATGTGTATAAACCACATGATCACTTTGTCGTTGTATATATAATTCCTTCTCGCATCTACGCTCTCTCCTCTCACCTTTTCCCTTTGGTTGTGGACTTCAGTGCACAATACAACACCTGTCTGTGACCGCTAACCGCTACACACAGCCTACATCGTTGTCCCCATATTAACGTCATAGTCAACATAGCTACTACTAGAACTAACTATTAGTAAACCCGCTACAATCAAGCAGTACAGCAAGCAGTTTAGCATACATTAATAAAACCAAAAGCTTACCTTGACATGGAAGCACTCCAGTGTTGGATAGCCATAGTCAGCTAGCTAACATAGCATCCCTCTCTATTTGAATCTGGTGTTTGAGTAGGCTAAACTAGCTAGCTGCATTCGCTAGCTAAGTAAGGTTAGTAAGAAAGTGAAAGTAAAAAAATATATACAGTGGGGAGAACAAGTATTTGATACACTGCCGATTTTGCAGGTTTTACTACTTATAAAGAATGTAGAGGTCTGTATCTTTTATCATAGGTACACTTCAACTGTGAGAGACGGAATCTAAAACAAAAATCCAGAAAATCATGTTGTATGATTTTTAAGTAATTAATTTGCATTTTATTGCATGACATAAGTATTTGATACATCAGAAAAGTAGAACTTAATATTTGGTACAGAAACCTTTGTTTGCAATTACAGAGATCATACGTTTCCTGTAGGTCTTGACCAGGTTTGCACACACTGCAGCAGGGATTTTGGCCCACTCCTCCATACAGACCTTCTCCAGATCCTTCAGGTTTCGGGGCTGTCGCTGGGCAATACGGACTTTCAGCTCCCTCCAAAGATTTTCTATTGGGTTCAGGTCTGGAGACTGGCTAGGCCACTCCAGGACCTTGAGATGCTTCTTACGGAGCCACTCCTTAGTTGCCCTGGCTGTGTGTTTCGGGTCGTTGTCATGTTGGAAGACCCAGCCACGACCCATCTTCAATGCTCTTACTGAGGGAAGGAGGTTGTTGGCCAAGATCTCGCGATACATGGCCCCATCCATCCTCCCCTCAATATGGTGCAGTCGTCCTGTCCCCTTTGCAGAAAAGCATCCCCAAAGAATGATGTTTCCACCTCCATGCTTCACGGTTGGGATGGTGTTCTTGGGGTTGTACTCATCCTTCTTCTTCCTCCAAACACAGCGAGTGGAGTTTAGACCAAAAAGCTCTATTTTTGTCTCATCAGACCACATGACCTTCTCCCATTCCTCCTCTGGATCATCCAGATGGTCATTGGCAAACTTCAGACGGGCCTGGACATGCGCTGGCTTGAGCAGGGGGACCTTGCGTGCGCTGCAGGATTTTAATCCATGACGGCGTAGTGTGTTACTAATGGTTTTCTTTGAGACTGTGGTCCCAGCTCTCTTCAGGTCATTGACCAGGTCCTGCCGTGTAGTTCTGGGATGATCCCTCACCTTCCTCATGATCATTGATGCCCCACGAGGTGAGATCTTGCATGGAGCCCCAGACCGAGGGTGATTGACCGTCATCTTGAACTTCTTCCATTTTCTAATAATTGCGCCAACAGTTGTTGCCTTCTCACTAAGCTGCTTGCCTATTGTCCTGTAGCCCATACCAGCCTTGTGCAGGTCTACAATTGTATCCCTGATGTCCTTACACAGCTCTCTGGTCTTGGCCATTGTGGAGAGGTTGGAGTCTGTTTGATTGAGTGTGTGGACAGGTGTCTTTTATACAGGTAACGAGTTCAAACAGGTGCAGTTAATACAGGTAATGAGTGGAGAACAGGAGGGCTTCTTAAAGAAAAACTAACAGGTCTGTGAGAGCCGGAATTCTTACTGGTTGGTAGGTGATCAAATACTTATGTCATGCAATAAAATGCAAAATAATTACTTAAAAATCATACAATGTGATTTTCTGGATTTTTGTTTTAGATTCTGTCTCTCACAGTTGAAGTGTACCTATGATAAAAATTACAGACCTCTACATGCTTTGTAAGTAGGAAAACCTGCAAAATCGGCAGTGTATCAAATACTTGTTCTCCCCACTGTATATACAGTATATACTTAAGCAATAAGTCCCGAGGAGGTGTGGTATATCGCCAATATACCACGGCTAAGGGCTGTTCTTAGCCACAACGCAACGCGGTCTGATATACCATGGCTGTCAGTGAATCAGCATTCATGGCTCGAACCACCCAATTTATAGTACGAAATATAGCTAGGTCTCTCTCTCTCTTGCTTCGCCTTAATTTTGGAAGAAATGAATTTGTCCAAAACTGTTCAACTATTGTCTTTCTCTCTCTTTGAGTCAACTACTCACCACATTTTATGCACTGCAGTGCTAGCTAGCTGTAGCTTATGATTTCAGTACTAGATTCATTCTCTGATCCTTTGATTGGGTGGACAACGTGTCAGTTCATGCTGCAAGAGCTCTGATCGGTTGGAGGACGTCCCCCGGAAGTTGTCATAATTACTGTGTAAGTCTATGGAATGGGGTGAAAACCATGAGCCTCCTAGGTTTTGTATTGAAGTCAATGTACCCAGAGGAGGAGAGAAGCTAGCTGTCCTCCGGCTACACCATGGCGCTACCCTACAGAGTGCTGCTGAGACTACTGTAGACCTTCATTGCAAAACAGTGTGTTTTAATCAATTATTTGGTGACGTGAATATATTTAGTGTAGTTTTATCTAAAAAGGATAACTTTATTAATGTTTCACATAAAAAATAAAAAATAACTGAGAAGGATGGTCCTCCCCTTCCTCCTTTGAGGAGCCTCCACTGATATGGCACCATGTAATGTGCATACATAATATGTCGTGTACATACATTTTCAGTTGTCTGTGTACGTTATTTGTGTGTACATGCAGGAGTACATTCATGCATGTGAGTTTAGGCATGTGTGTGTAAAACCTACCCAGCACAGTGATGTCTGCGTAGGCCTCCTGAGGAGGGTCTGTGTAGAGCTGGCACACATAGCGTCCCTCATCTGACAGTGACACGTTGGACAGAGACACCCGCAGCTCGTTGTCGGAGAAATTCACCAGCTGGAACCGGCTGTCCTTCAGGGCTGAGGAGATACAGACACCAGACATACAGTCAGGATGGGGAGATACACACATGTGTATGTTTGTGTATGTGTGTGTGTGGTATGTGTGTGAGAGAGAGAAACAGAAAGAGAGAGAAACAGAGAGAGAAACAGAGAGAGAGAGTGAGAGAGAGAGAGAGAGAGAGAGCGAGAGAGAGAGAGAGAGAGAGAGAGAGAGAGAGAGAGAGAGCTAACAAACAGAGAGAACAGAGAGAAATACTGAAATAGTACAGTAAAAGTATTTGGTCTGTATTCATATAGCTAGTAGTTATGCTGAAAAAAGCCTCCTAAATGGTAAAAAGCCTCAGCATTACAACCCAGGTGCCTAAAAAGAAAAGTGAGTTTCAGAATGATTCATAAAAGTTGATTTATAAACCATTTCATCTCTCCAGTCTACAGAGCACTACCAGGGCAGGAAAATAGGAGAAGTGCTCATGAAGACTCTAACAAGATGGGAAGTCAAAATGTTCTGCTGCTGGTCACGAATGAATGCATCGACCTCACATATTCTGGAAAAGGAGAAGTACTGTAACATACATAATGAATTAAATCACGGTTCTGTGGTAGCAAGAACTAGAGGTCCATACTAAATACAAATGTAGCTGTTTTGAACAAGTAGTTTGGACTGGTGTGACATAGAAGGGTGGTGTTGCTCGAGTTAGCTTTGAGTGTGGCAACCTAGCTTAACATCCTACATCTTGCATTTAGTTATATTTTCAGAATATTTTCCATGTCAGTTAACCCCCCACTTGAACACTGTTTTACATAAATGCCCCCAGATGATTCCTTGGAGAGTGTAATGATGTTTTGACCTACCCATTCCTTATCAGGTCTTCTATAAGCGCAGAGCTAAAGAACTCAATCTATTCAGCCTATCTTTAAAACATGGGGAGTGTTCGTTCCTGTCAGAGCTCCATGTCAGGCAGCACCTTGATCATTACAGAGGCCTTTGAGCATCTTCCTATACGAGACCTCATTCCCAATCCTGTCTCATAATTTGAGGACTCTTTGGAAGTCTCTCCTCAAAGGACAGCGATGAGCCTATGGCGGTAGCATAGCTTTGAGAGCCAAAGGCCTTGCTAGGAAGGAAAAACCGCTAATTCCTAGAACCAGTGAATTTAGTTGACATGAAGCAGTTTGTTCATTTACAAGTGATTACTCAAGTGTGTTGAGATTATAAAGAGGCTGTAGCCAACATCAGGGTTGCACTGTAAAACAAGCTCAGAGGAAAAATACAATCAAAACTATAATCAATAAGTAATGTTGGATCATTACCCTCTATGTCAACTGAAGGTGTAATGTACTGTATGTGAGCTATATAGGTTGATAACACCAACATGAATTGATAGTTGGTCACAACAAAGTATTTTGCTCTGTTAAGTGCCCTCTTGTTGTTGCATCCCCTTTAAAATTGTATTAGTTAGTGGTTTGTTTCCTCAATCCCTACATTTGGCGCGCTGGATCAAGTATATAAAGCAGCAAAAGCCTTGATATTGGGTCTCTAGCATCAGGTTCAGGGACAGTGTTACTGTGTTAGTATTGCTGGAACAGTAACTTCCCAAGTGGTTGACAGTAAGTGGATTTGATAGCTCTGTTGAGCAACTCTATGGTATTTAAACCAAAAGAAGCAGAGAAGGAAAGCTAGTGTGTTTGCGATTTGTTGGGGGATGTGTAGCCCTACAGTAAATGTTCAGTATTATTTTCCTGGTAGAGTGTTTTGTGTAAGTGTCTGTATCTGTGTTTGTCTGTTGTTTTCACCGTGTGACTGTGTGTCACGGTTGTTTTCCTCCTCATACACAAAGGGCTGGCTCTGTAGAAAGAGGCCCTGGTGACAGGTAACAATGCCACCAGTCAGAGGGGGGTCCCTACAGAACACAGCCTTCTGGGAGCCCAGCCCAGAATAGACCTGCTGCCCTGGGACTTACCAGGCTCCGCTGCAGGGGTAATGTTCAACCAGAAGCAGCAGTTAGATATGATCAGAGCTCTGACTCATATCTGATACTAACTCCAGCCAATTTACTGATACCCAACTGCTTCTGTAATAACACTTGACTATCGCACTTCAGCCATTTTCCTTACTGCCAGTGTGAGTTGGTTTTGAAATGTGATAAGTGGTTAAAAGGCGAACTGTTCAAGAGGCTGTGTGGAATATGAGACTAAACGGAGAAAAGACAGACAAAATGTGAGGCCAGTGTGATGATGTTATAGGAGGAGCTCTTTCAAACACAGATTTGGTAGACCACACAACCTTCTATTTTTGTTGCCTTCAAGGCTGTCACGAGTGTCATTGTGTTATCTTTATTTTAATCTCTCCTTTAACGCGGTAAAACACATACATTACATTAGCAATACAAACATGACTGAGATGTACACTCAGCCTTCCATAACCTTTTGCCATACGTGGGAAATTAGAACACCAATCTGGATCCTACTCAGAATTTTGGATGGTGATGAAATATGAAAACAAGAAGAGTGTTTCTCATATCACCTTGAAGGCTGGTTCCAATCCAAGACACAAACAAGCAAAACTCAAGCATACTCAGGTTGAACCCAGTGGAAGCCATATGCTCATGCATAAACACTGTCCTAATCTTAGATTCTCTTTAGATTCCTAATCTAAGAGATTATCTGGAAATTGCCTGAACAAAAACGATGAATAAATCAACTCAATGGCCAATGGAACATTAGGTCAAGGACAGAAAGCATTCCATATATATCAGTATTATAATCTAGTCCTTGAAATATGAAGCCATTACCAATAGCATCATATCTGATGAGTTGCCATAAACTCCCAAAACCTTAAAGGTCGATTCATTTTACTACAAGAGGCCCTGCAATATGGTACTTGAGATGTGACCCTGAGATATGGTTCATGAGTGAGATAACCTGTATGTCATCTGTTGGGAATGTTTCTAATGAGATGGTCCGTATAATGGCAGAGTGTCCAGTGATGTTCTTCCTGTTGAGAGTATCCAGTATGATGGGGGAGTGTCCAGTGAAGCAGCACCATAGAATTAGGATTTAGAATACTAGAATTAATTTGTGTTAGTTAGCTAGCCAGACAGTTTAAGAGGAATGATTCCATACATGTTTCAAATTAAAGGAGAAGTTTCCTTTTTTACAACCAAACCTTCTATAACATGCCATTTTCATCACAAAATTTGATTTGGTTGTAAAAAAGGAAACTTTAACTGCCAATATGCCAACATTCCATTCAAACAATGCAGTCAATCCACAGCCATACACTGGCTCCAATCAGTTGATGATAGGACATAGACAAGTTGTAAATGCAACAAGTACTGATTTTGTATCATATAATAGCACTCACAGCTTTTCAAGAAAACAGAATCTGAGACATTTACGGTCTGCTTACATATATTTTAGAGGCTATTTATGCAGGAAAATTGATATAAAACCCGTATAAACTATATTTATAATTATATGACAATATTTTAGGTTGACTATAATTCCATTACACAATTTCTGATACATCACATGCCTTACTTGTATTTTCTGCATAAGTAAAAGCAGGAAATGCATCACCTATGCCTCTACTGCCATTCATTCCAATTAGACTGGTTTTGGATTTCTCCCTGACCAAGATGGCTGCCATTTTTGCCACATTATGGAACTTTGAGGGTTTATAACATAACCCCTCTAGTAATTTAATAGGATCTCTATGAGAAGCACTTACGTCTGACGTCTCTGAAGTAGATGGTCTGTCTGTTGGGGTTGAGGAGCTGGATGACTGAGTCATCATTGTTCTTCACCCTGCAGCTGATGGTCGCCATCTCCCCCTCGATCACTGATACATTATCCGTCCCCAGGTTTTGACCTTCAACTGGACAGACAGATGGACAAGAGGAGGAGTGAAACCCATGAAAGGTCTAGAATTACTGCCCTTTTGCTTTCATTTCGTAGTGTTTAAAAAAAATGTATTGTGTAGTGTTGATTATTTTTGGATTGAGACACGTAACAGGTAACAGCATAGGTACCATAACAGACCACGACATTGAACAGCATAATAGTACAGCACACCTACAGAGATGTGAACACAGCCTGACCGCTATAGACGTATGTTGGCTGTACTTGCAGCCACGTTCCTAATCCTCCTAATACAATAGAAGGGCTCAGTGCACTGGTTGGCATTATTGATCTTTCAGCTCAGACTGGGTCCTGTGACTCTCTGCCAGATGTGCTGTAAGCACTACCTCTCAGAGAGAGAGAGAGAGAGAGAGAGAGAGAGAGAGAGAGAGAGAGAGAGAGAGAGAGAGAGAGAGAGAGAGAGAGAGAGAGAGAGAGAGAGAGAGAGAGAGAGAGAGAGAGAGAGAGAGAGAGAGAGAGAGAGAGAGAGAGAGAGGTAAAGGGAGAGAGAGAGAGAGAGAGAGAGAGAGGGGGGGGATAAAAAGTGGAAGAGAGAGAGAGAGACAGACAGACAGACAGAAAGACAGACAGACAGAGCTGAATTATAGCTATCCATCTGAGTCTGTGAGCACAGGGCTTTAGTCTCCATCTCTTAGGAACCACAGCCTTGTCAGCCACTGACTGTGTATATCCACACCTGTGCATGCCTGCATGGTCATTATTTTCACAGAACTCTGTCCTCATCATTAAAGCCTGAAACCAAGCATCCATTTGGTTTTCACAAAGAAAACATGTTTGTTTTCAGCCTTCCAGGTGAGGGAGGGGGTAAATCAAAAGTCACCTTGTGCTATATTTATCCGGCAAGAGCCAAAAGGCATAGGAAGAAGAATGGAGAATGCTTTTAAACGCCTCGGATTAGCACCAGGAGAGGAACAAGACTCCCAGCAACAGCCCGAAGAGACATCCATAGCACATTTGCATGGCTGAGTCGTCAGACAACTCCAAACCGGGCTGACATTTACAAAGTGGAAAAAAAGCACCTGCGTTTTCAGATAGTGATAATGGGAATAGACAGCCAAACTAACAGGATTCAAATGAGCTGAGAGAATGCAGCGAGCAGCAAGAAATTAACCTCCTGTGGAGAAATACACCTCAGACCTGTCTGTAGCAATGAACTTTCCATTTCATTCGACACCACAGATATTGGTTCATCAAGCACACACACAACACAGGGTGGTGATGACTGAAAATGGACATTGATATTGAGCAGAGTACAGTACATTCTGTACTAAATAGGTAGTATCTTGAGGTATCTGAGTGTTATCTTATTGTAAGGAAAGACTCGTTTTTATACTTCATTGAAGTGTGCTGTTTTTAAACTGTCTTAATTGAGTATCTGTGATGTTTGAGGAATCCATATTTTTTTATCATTAGAAAAGCCTCTGTTTTCAACTACCTCTAAAGTGTGAATGTATAGTGGACTACTAGAGCATAGTGAAATACTTTAAATAAAGGTGAATTGGTCGATAATTAACTCATTATAACACAATCAAATGAATGTTTATTATGTGTGCTCCAATGTTGGAATGTGGAAGTGTGTAATTAATTTGAGTGTGTCTAACTGAAACCCGAAAGGCAGCTCTGACATACTTATAGTAAGTAGGCGTACCCCAGCAGAGGAGCCCACAGTGTAAAGTGTTTTGACGTCTGTTTTGATTTCAGTTTTGTTCAAGTAATATAGCTGGCAGTCAAAACAGCAACATGAAGGTTATTCTGTTCCCAATATGTTGGACTGAAAGGAACGGGACTGCTAGAGAAAATATCCATAAGGTTTCAGCAGCCCTTAGCAGGGTTGGGTCCTCTCCAATATCCCTGGCTCATCTCCAATTCAAAACACACATAAATAACGGCGGTGTGATTAGCAATCCCATCAAAGGGAAAACAGATCAGTTTGCAGAACATGGAGTTTTTTTTGCAATTCTAGTAAACATTTTCAATTGCCTCAGCATCCTGGTCATGATTGGGTGCAAATGAGGAGAGGCAGTCATTAATTCCTAGTGGCGGGAGAGAGAGAGAGAGGTGGGCTGAGACGAGGCATGGCGTAGATGACTGGCTGATAAATTCACACTCATTCCAGCAGCTGTCTCGGAGTGCAAAGCGCCAGTATTGGCACACATTGCCGCCCTCCTGTTCCTCCATCAGAACACACTGAATGACACAGTCAAAGATAATTAATTACAGGGCCTTCAAAGGTCTGTGAACTCAATGCCGGGATGTTACAGCAGCGGTCTGACATGGGCCCCATCAACAAGCAGCTCATAACGCAAGACACCAAGAAGAAACCCTGACGCTACCTTTTAAAATTTGGGAGAAATCAGGTTCCTCGCTTCATTCCTTCCCAGAAGTTAAGAAAGGGCACCTTTTGATTCAAATTCCTTTTTTCTTTGAACTTCTCTCTCTCTTTTTATATTTTCATCAAAAGACATGAAAGGGGCAGTGGAAAGCAGGACAGCGCCAGGCACCTGATACCTCTCCACTGAGTCACTGATGTCTGGAGTGGCCCTGTCCTTTTCAAAGAGGAACCAGCTATCTGGCCCGCCGACCGGCCATATATGTAGGTCCGGCAGGCCGGCCAGATAGCTTGGTCCGGCTGGAAAGATAGCTACCTGGTCGGCCGGCCGGACCTATATATATGGCCGGTCAGCCGGACCTAGCTATCTGGCCGTCAGGCAGACCGGACCTAGCTATCTGGCCGCCCGGCCAACCGTACCTATCTGGCCGGCCGGAGCTACCTATCTGGCTGGCCAGCCGGACCTAGCTATCTTGCCGGCCGGCCGGACTTACCTATCTGGCTGGTCTGCAGACCGGAGCTATCTAGCTGGCCGAAGCTACCTATCTGGCCGGGCGGCCGGACCTAGCTATCTGGCCGGATGGCCGGACCTAGCTATCTGTCCAGCCGGCCGACCTGCCAGACCAAGCTATCTTGCCGGCTGGCCGGACCTAGATATCTGGCTGGCCTGCCGGACGGAGCTATCTGGCTGGACGGCCGGACCTAGCTATCTGGCCAGCCGACCTGCCGGACCAAGCTATCTTGCCGGCCTGCCGGACGGAGCTATCTGGCCGGACGGCCGGACCTAGCTATCTGGTCAGCCGGCCAGCCGGACCTAGCTATCTGGCTGGCCAGACAACCTGCCGGACCAAGCTATCTTGCCGGCCAACCTACCGGACCTAGCTATCTGGCCGGCCGGACAAAACTATCTGGCCGGACCTACCTATCTGGCCGGTCGGCCGACCAGACCTATCTGGCCGGCCGGAGCTACCTACAGTGGGGAAAAAAAGTATTTAGTCAGCCACCAATTGTGCAAGTTCTCCCACTTAAAAAGATGAGAGAGGCCTGTAATTTTCATCATAGGTACACGTCAACTATGACAGACAAATTGAGAATATTTTTTTGAGAAAATCACATTGTAGGATTTTTAATGAATTTATTTGCAAATTATGGTGGAAAATAAGTATTTGGTCACCTACAAACAAGCAAGATTTCTGGCTCTCACAGACCTGTAACTTCTTCTTTAAGAGGCTCCTCTGTCCTCCACTCGTTACCTGTATTAATGGCACCTGTTTGAACTTGTTATCAGTATAAAAGACACCTGTCCACAACCTCAAACAGTCACACTCCAAACTCCACTATGGCCAAGACCAAAGAGCTGTCAAAGGACACCAGAAACAAAATTGTAGACCTGCACCAGGCTGGGAAGACTGAATCTGCAATAGGTAAGCAGCTTGGTTTGAAGAAATCAACTGTGGGAGCAATTATTAGGAAATGGAAGACATACAAGACCACTGATAATCTCCCTCGATCTGGGGCTCCACGCAAGATCTCACCCCGTAGGGTCAAAATGATCACAAGAACGGTGAGCAAAAATCCCAGAACCACACGGGGGGACCTAGTGAATGACCTGCAGAGAGTTGGGACCAAAGTAACAAAGCCTACCATCAGTAACACACTACGCCGCCAGGGACTCAAATCCTGCAGTGCCAGACATGTCCCCCTGCTTAAGCCAGTACATGTCCAGGCCCGTCTGAAGTTTGCTAGAGTGCATTTGGATGATCCAGAAGAGGATTGGGAGAATGTCATATAGTCAGATGAAACCAAAATATAACTTTTTGGTAAAAACTCAACTCGTCGTGTTTGGAGGACAAAGAATGCTGAGTTGCATCCAAAGAACACCATACCTACTGTGAAGCATGGGGGTGGAAACATCATGCTTTGGGGCTGTTTTTCTGCAAAGGGACCAGGATGACTGATCCGTGTAAAGGAAAGAATGAATGGGGCCATATATCGTGAGATTTTGAGTGAAAACCTCCTTCCATCAGCAAGGGCATTGAAGATTAAACATGGCTGGGTCTTTCAGCATGACAATGATCCCAAACACACCGCCCGGGCAACGAAGGAGTGGCTTTGTAAGAAGAATTTCAAGGTCCTGGAGTGGCCTAGCCAGTCTCCAGATCTCAACCCCATAGAAAATCTTTGGAGGGAGTTGAAAGTCCGTGTTGCCCAGCGACAGCCCCAAAACATCACTGCTCTAGAGGAGATCTGCATGGAGGAATGGGCCAAAATACCAGCAACAGTGTGTGAAAACCTTGTGAAGACTTACAGAAAACGTTTGATCTGTGTCATTGCCAACAAAGGGTATATAACAAAGTATTGAGAAACTTTTGTTACTGACCAAATACTTATTTTCCACCATACTTTGCAAATAAATTCATTAAAAATCCTACAATGTGATTTTCTGGATTTGTTTTCCTCATTTTGTCTGTCATAGTTGACGTGTACCTATGATGAAAATTACAGGCCTCTCTCATCTTTTTAAGTGGGAGAACTTGCACAATTGGTGGCTGACTAAATACTTTTCCCCCCCACTGTACATACATCTCCAGCTCAGTCATTAAGCCCTACTCTCTAAGAAGGGAAGCTCTTTCAAGGACATCTGTGAGTAAAAAGCCATCATATCATTGGGCATTATTAGTGGTTCACTGTTTCAAGGCTTTTCTGCATCGTAGCAGGGTTTCAAAAGTTTTTGGCCTTCTAATGTAATGTCTTCTATCTCTGAAGACAATCTCTCACTCAAGTTTCATCATGTTTCTGATGTGATGTCAGATGTCTGATGCTGCTTTGACAAGGCTTTGTCTGTATAGAGATGTACGGAGAAAAGCAGCTCTCCTGTACTCTATTATGTTCTGCAGATTGTGCCATGTTCACTACAGATCAATGTTGGGGACTGCTCAATCTCATGTTCCACTGTACTGGCAGGTTAGAGGCTCTTTGTGCTTGTTGTGTCTTCCTAAGTGTGACAGAGAGACAAGGGGAGCTTCTAGCCTACTGTAGTGGTAGACATGGGCTTTCACAATACAGAATGTTCACCTTCGGTTTAGTGTAGGCTACCACAGTCACTTTGTACATACCAGTCATGGGTCAACCAATAGAACACTAGACATAGACAACAATAGAATGCACATACTGTAAACATAGTGACAGTAGCCATTAACAACAGGGAATGTAGAATGTACTCTGCCACCATCTGATAGTCTTATTTGAAATGGTCTCTATGCACAATACTGTAGCTGTGCTATACAAATACAATCACATTGGCAGTAGATTGACATACGATTGTAAACATTGCACAGCACATGAACACACAACTCGATGCTTTACACAAATCAATAAAGAGCAGGTGGAGTAAATGGCAACAGACATCGTCAGATGAACATTAGAGGAAAATAAAAAGTACCTGACAAGGTCTCAGCGGCTCCTGTTGCAGCAGAAGAGAAGGAGGAGGAGACAAAAGGAAAGAAGAAAGACAGAACAATTGTAAGCAGAGGCCCATATTCATGATAAGACGGACACATTAATTCATAATTCACACAGAAGGTAACTCTGTCAAAATTCATCTCATTTTGGATGAGTCATAATCCATTGGTTTTAGCACTTCCTCTATTATATTTTAGAGTGGCATAAATCCCAAAAGTGTGTTGACCGAAAATTCCAATACCAAAAATTCCAATATACTTTCTAGAAAGTGATTGAGTATTTGAGAGTGTATAGCTTAACAACCCCCCTCTTTTATAAGCACTGTAAAGTTTCAGTCAGTTGGGGGCTATTAATATGGAACAGCTCAGTGGTAGATACAGTGGGGGAAAAAAGTATTTAGTCAGCCACCAATTGTGCAAGTTCTCCCACTTAAAAAGATGAGAGAGGCCTGTAATTTTCATCATACGTACACGTCAACTATGACAGACAAATTGAGAAGAAAAAAAATCCAGAAAATCACATTGTAGGATTTTTAATGAATTTATTTGCAAATTATGGTGGAAAATAAGTATTTGGTCACCTACAAACAAGCAAGATTTCTGGCTCTCACAGACCTGTAACTTCTTCTTTAAGAGGCTCCTCTGTCCTCCACTCGTTACCTGTATTAATGGCACCGGTTTGAACTTGTTATCAGTATAAAAGACACCTGTCCACAACCTCAAACAGTCACACTCCAAACTCCACTATGGCCAAGACCAAAGAGCTGTCAAAGGACACCAGAAACAAAATTGTAGACCTGCACCAGGCTGGGAAGACTGAATCTGCAATAGGTAAGCAGCTTGGTTTGAAGAAATCAACTGTGGGAGCAATTATTAGGAAATGGAAGACATACAAGACCACTGATAATCTCCCTCGATCTGGGGCTCCACGCAAGATCTCACCCCGTGGGGTCAAAATGATCACAAGAACGGTGAGCAAAAATCCCAGAACCACACGGGGGGACCTAGTGAATGACCTGCAGAGAGCTGGGACCAAAGTAACAAAGCCTACCATCAGTAACACACTACGCCGCCAGGGACTCAAATCCTGCAGTGCCAGACGTGTCCCCCTGCTTAAGCCAGTACATGTCCAGGCCCATCTGAAGTTTGCTAGAGTGCATTTGGATGATCCAGAAGAGGATTGGGAGAAAGTCATATGGTCAGATGAAACCAAAATAGAACTTTTTGGTAAAAACTCAACTCGTCGTGTTTGGAGGACAAAGAATGCTGAGTTGCATCCAAAGAACACCATAACTACTGTGAAGCATGGGGGTGGAAACATCATGCTTTGGGGCTGTTTTTCTGCAAAGGGACCAGGACGACTGATCGGTGTAAAGGAAAGAATGAATGGGGCCATGTATAGTGAGATTTTGAGTGAAAACCTCCTTCCACATGCAAGGGCATTGAAGATGAAACGTGGCTGGGTCTTTCAGCATGACAATGATCCCAAACACACCGCCCGGGCAACGAAGGAGTGGCTTCGTAAGAAGCATTTCAAGGTCCTGGAGTGGCCTAGCCCGTCTCCAGATCTCAACCCCATAGAAAATCTTTGGAGGGAGTTGAAAGTCCGTGTTGCCCAGCGACAGCCCCAAAACATCACTGCTCTAGAGGAGATCTGCATGGAGGAATGGGCCAAAATACCAGCAACAGTGTGTGAAAACCTTGTGAAGACTTACAGAAAACGTTTGACCTGTGTCATTGCCAACAAAGGGTATATAACAAAGTATTGAGAAACTTTTGTTATTGACCAAATACTTATTTTCCACCATAATTTGCAAATAAATTCATTAAAAATCCTACAATGTGATTTTCTGGATTTTCTTTTCTCATTTTGTCTGTCATAGTTGACGTGTACCTATGATGAAAATTACAGGCCTCTCTCATCTTTTTAAGTGGGAGAACTTGCACAATTGGTGGCTGACTAAATACTTTTTTTCCCCACTGTAGTTAGCTATCTGTGGACTTTGTTTTTCCCAGTCTCTCTCTCTGTTTGAGATTCCTGCCAGCCCAGGGCTGGAGCAGACTCTGCCTATGAAGGTCCCCTGAGAGCCCTGGGGCACACCAGAATTCGCCCGCTTGGAACAGTGGCCAGCCGCCCGAGACTGGCATCTCACACCAGCAGGTCACGGGAGACTGGCATTTTCCCTACGGCGCCACCCTGGGCATCCCGGACTCACAGCACCACTCTGAGTTGGCTCGGAGCAGCGCCATGGGGCCATACCCTGGGGATAGCTACCATCATTCACACACACAGACCGACTGCCATTCATAAAACAACTCCACTGACTGCGTAGTCTTATCTGCATCCTAGTTCTCACAGCTTATTATATCATAGCAAGCCTATTACGCAGTCTAACATCTAATTGGACCACCTCATAAAGAGCAAGCAGGCACACACTAGTCTTTTTGCCTGAGTTACCATCTTTGACCTAACCTGAATGGAAGGCATGTCCTTGTTATGCTCTCTCAGCCTGGCAGGAATCCCCACAGGAGACAAATCACAAACCAGCACATAATAATAAAGGTACATCTCAGATTACAAATCATACAGAAAGTCTGCATTTCTGTTATAGTATGAGGAGTGAGGATGTAATATATACAGTTGAAGTCAGAAGTTTACATACACTTAGGTTGGAGTCATTAAAACTTGTTATTCAACCACTCCACAAATGTCTTGTTAACAAACTTTAGTTTTGGCCAGTCGGTTAGGACATCTACTTTGTGCATGACACAAGTAATTTTTCCAACAATTGTTTACAGACAGATTATTTCACTTATAATTCACTGTATCACAATTCCAGTGTGTCAGAAGTTTACATACACTAAGTTGACTGTGCCTTTAAACAGCTTGGAAAATTGTCATGGCTTTAGAAGCTTCTGATAGGCTCATTAACATCATTTGAGTCAATTGGAGGTGTACCTGTGGATGTATTTCAAGGCCTACCTTCAAACTCAGTGTCTCTTTGCTTGACATCTTGGGAAAATCAAAAGAAATCAGCCAAGACCTCAGAAAGAAAATTGTAGACCTCCATAAGTCTGGTTCATCCTTGGGAGCAATTTCCAAATGCCTGAAGGTACCACGTTCATCTGTATAAACAATAGTACGCAAGTATAAACATCATGGGACCACGCAGCCATCATACCGCTCAGGAAGGAGACGCGTTCTGTCTTTGGTGCGAAAAGTGCAAATCAATCCCAGAACAACAGCAAAGGACCTTGTGAAGATGCTGAAGGAAACAGGTACAAAAGTATCTATATCCACAGTAAAACAAGTCCTATATTGACATAACCTGAAAGGCCGCTCTGCAAGGAAGAAGCCACTGCTCCAAAACCGCCATAAAAAAGCCAGACTATGGTTTGCAACTGCACATGGGGACAAAGATCATATTTTTTGGAGAAATGTCCTCTGGTCCGATGAAACAAAAATAGAACTGTTTGGCCATAATGACCATCGTTATGTTTGAAGGAAAAAGGTGGTGGCTTGCAAGCCAAAGAACACCATCCCTACCGTGAAGCACGGGGTGGCAGCATCATGCTGTGGGGGTGCTTTGCTGCAGGAGGGACTGGTGTACTTCACAAAATAGATGGCATGATAAGAGAATAAAACAGAGAAAGTCAAATAAAACAAGTTAAAGCTTGGTCGCAAATGGGTCTTCCAAATGGACAATGACCCCAAGCATACTTCCAAAGTTGTGGCAAAAAGGACAACAAAGTCAAGGTATTGGAGTGGCCATCACAAAGCCCTGACCTCAATCCTATTGAAAATGTGTGGGCAGAACTGAAAAAGCGTGTGCGAGCAAGGAGGCCTACAAACCTGACTCAGTTACACCAGCTCTGTCAGGAGGAATGGGCCAAAATTCACCCAATTTATTGTGGGAAGCTTGTGGAAGGCTACCTGAAAAGTTTGACCCAAGTTAAACAATTTAAAGGAAATGCTACCAAATACTAATTGAGTGTATGTAAACTTCTGACCCACTGGGAATGTGATGAAAGAAATAAAAGCTGAAATAAATCATTCTCTCTACTATTATTCTGACATTTCACATTCTTAAAATAAAGTGGTGATCCTAACTGACCTAAGACAGGGAATTTTTACTAGGATTAAATTTCAGGAATTGTGAGAAACTGAGTTTAAATGTATTTGGCTAAGATGTATGTACATTTCCGACTTCAACTGTATATCCATATTCTCAGCCTAGTTTTAAACTGTATTAATAGGGCGAAGTGTACAGCCACAGACAGGACTATTATAAATAGCCGCTGGTCTTGTCTCTTGTCCCCAGCGCCCCCCTGCTACCCCCCTGCTACCCCCCTACCCTCCCCTGCACTCCCCTGTACCTGGAGCACATTAGGCAGGAGTTATGAGGTGCCAGCCAGGCTGTGATTAGATGTCATGGCTGTCGCTCTGCTTAGACAGCACTGATAGACAGATTTCTGGGGAAATGCGTGTGATGCTATTCCCTGCAAGTGGCGGCCTCCAGCGCAATCTGTCAATCATAGAGGATGAGGCCAGACAGGCCAACCGTCCTCCAAATAAAGCCTGTCCTTGTCTGGGCCTGCTCTCCTCCTCTCCTAACCCATATTCCTTAGACTTATGTGCTTTACTGTACTTAGACAGAATCTGCAAATGTCTGATATGCCAGTGAATGAATAAGAATGACAGTCAACAAGTGTTCTTTGTAGTGTATTACCTGACAGATAGTATAATCTACTAACTATCTGATCATTAGATACTATGTTCATGCTTTTAGACAATACTAGCAGTGTTCAGCAGGCTGTCATGTGGGCAAATCCACAGAGCTGCAGTACACTCTGTGAGCCAGACTGATATCTCTGCAGACTGTCTCAGTCTGTGAGGGTGGAGGAGAGCAGCCTCTCCTTCCAGGCTGCTGGGTAATAGCAGTTGGGGAAAGGTAACATACCCTCTCTATGCTGGCATGGTGTCATTAAATGTATGGGCCTCCTTCGAGGAAACATTTTTCCTTCTCATTTCCAGCCATGATCAGCAGCATATCGCATGTTATCCGTGTGTGTGTTCACACCGCATGTGTGGCGACAGCAGGAGGAGGATGCTGGGATGCTGTGCGGCCCAGGCAGTCTCCTCTCCTCAGTGACTCAGCTTCTGACATGTGTGTGTGAGTGAGTGTGTGTCCCACTGTGCTTTCATTTAATTAAAAGGTTGGGTGGAGGGATGCAGACCTTTTTCTTAAAAGACATTTGATGGAAAAGCCTGCACCTGCTGAGTAGACCCAAGGAACACAGATTGGCCGCTGTGGTCATCATTTTCCAAACAGCAAGCCATCAGATGGTTTAAGACCTCTTCTCAGAAGTCAGAACACTGACCAGTTACCTTCCGTGACCTCTAGGATTTGTGTCCTTGCCAGTGTCTAGCCAAAACTACTACTCACAAGCTCCTGTGTTTACTTTTAGGGGTTGACATTCTACAAATAAACAGCTTTAAACAATTTAAACTGTACATTACATCTGGGCTTTGAATGTCATATTACTGTAGTAACCACTCTCACTCATGCTGAGTTCATGTCATTTTTGTCTCAGCCTCAAGTCAAATACCATAATATACACTGAGTGTACAAAACATTATGGACACCTGCTCTTAACATGACATAGACTGACCAGGTAAATCCAGGTGCTATGATCCCTTATTGATGTAACTTATTAAATCCACTTCAATCAGTGTAGATTAAGGGGAGGAGACAGGTTAAATAATAATTTTAAATCCTTGAGACAATTGAGATGGATTGTGAGTGTGCCATTCAGAGGGTGAATGGGCAAGACAAAAGATGTGAGTGCCTTTGAACAGTGTATGGTAGTAGGTGCCAGGCGCACCGGTATGTGTCAAGAACTGCAACGCTGCTGAGTTTTTCACGTTCAACAGTTTCCCGTGTGTATCAAGAATGGTCCACCATCCAAAGGACATACAGCCAACTTGATACAACTGTGGGAAGCATTGGAGTCAACATGGGCCAGCATCCCTGTGGAACGCTTTCGACACCTTACAGAGTCCATGCCCTGATGAATTAAGGCTGTTATGAGGGCAAAAGGGGGGTGTGCAACTCAATTTTAAGAAGGCGTTCTTAATGTTTTGTACACTCAGTGTAGTACCCTGTGCAAACACTGGACAAAATGTGACACTCCAGCTATCTGTATAGTTGCCTGCAGCAGAGCGCTTTAGCGGGAGGTGTAGAGAGAGGTGTCAAGAGCAGCTAGAGCTAAAAAGAGAGAGCTGCTCTGCACTCCAACCATTTTGTCAGATATGGCTTAATGCTGGTATCTGGTTGCCTGTGGAATATCTGTGAAAATACTTACCTATAGCACCACAGGGAATGCTCAGGCTAATTCCTCTCCGCAGCAGACAGAAACATGTTAATCAAGTGGGCTTACCAGGAATACATCTACAGGCTGTTCCATCAATATACTGTAATCAAAGGGGATTCTGTATCTATCCCCACATAAACAGTTTTCCGATGGCCAGAGGAGGTTTAACTGCACCTTATTCATGGAACAAACAAACAGACACTGGAGCTCAGCCGTGACAACCTCTCACTGGATATGGCTGATTCCATGCTCAGAATATTAACATGGGCCTTTAGCAAACCCCTGAGCACACACACACACACACATATGCACGCACACACACACAAACACACACACACACACTCACACACGTATGCACGCACGAACACACACACACGTGCACACGTGAGCAGATGTGCGTGCACACACACACACACACACACACACACACACACACACATACACACACACACACACACACACACAGAGTTGAAGCCTGGCACGTTCGAGATAACTAACTAACAATTCAGAGGGATTGAACAGTACTCTCCCATGGTGAGGTCACAGTGTGAGTTTCTGGTATTCAAGGGCTAGTTCGTAAGGAGGCTGTAATATGTGAGGATCTTGCAAAGACTGCATCTTGTTTGTCTGAAAGCATTTGTTTATAAGCTCTTCAATCAGAACTTCAAGTCCTCTCTGTAACACTAAAGTAATGTCTTCATTCTGAGAGCAGAAAAAGAAAAGAAAACATAGAAGCTGAAAGAGAACTCTGCCACTGCCTGTCTCAGTTGCCACTCAATATCCGTGGTTGTGTTAGAGATACACGCCTCTGACTGGATGCCCAGCAGCCCTGCCAACTGCCATCTCTCACTCTAAAGCATGTCACATATACAAAGCTTTCTTTGCAAGTTGTACAGGCCTGTACTGTACAGAATACTGGGCTCATTTATTAATAAAACAATTAACAAAGAAACCAACAAAGTAACAAACTATCGCTATGTCACCATGACACTTCAAAGTAACTCTGGTGTTTGACACACAAAATATAAATTACCACAGAACAGCATTTTTCACCCAAGAAAACAATCCAACAAGAAGAAGGAACCGAAGCCATTATACAACAACAGTGACACCTCAGCCTCCTACAGTCATCCAAAATAGATTTAAAGGGGTTCAAAGGTCTTGAACAAAACAACCAATATCAGTATAAGCATGATTTTGCATTGTGTTATGCTAGCACGAATGGTTGGGTAAGCAATGACTTCAAGGCTGCCGTTACAATAAGCGATGTCTGTTCAGCTAAAGCACTGTCTTCCATCTTCCTCCAGAGAGAGAGATCACACAGAGCCCTGCTTCTTTTCAACCCGGTCTCAGGTGGAGGTGAGGTGGCAGCAGGAGCGTTAGTGTTAATTCCACTGGAGAGCACACAAAGCTCTTGTTTATTAACCTATCGGAGGACACACATCTTTTTTTGTTTTTACAGCTTTTCTGCTACATATACATACAATTTACATATACATTTTACATACACATTTTACATACATGGTACTTTTATATACAGCAATCACATACAGTAACAACAATACATTACCGAACATAAGTATGATGAGTGTGATGAAAGGAGTCAGGCGCAGGTGGGTAATCACCAAAAACAGAGTTTATTCCTTTGTTGACACACAAATGTGCTCAAATAGCAATCAACAAAACAGGCACAGGGGAAACTCTCATCCCTGGCAAATACACTGTAACAGTAGAATCCAATAATACATAGGCACAGGGGAAAATCTACCCTGGCAACAAAATGTACGAGTAGCTCCACCGAGCTATACTACTCTCACAACTAACAATCACCCACTAGGACAAGGGGCAGAGGGAACACATATACAAGGACTAATGAGGGGATTAGAACCAGGTGTGTGTGATTGACAAGACAAGACAAATGTGACGATGATTGGGGTGGCAGTGGTTAGTAAGCCGGTGACGACGAACGCCGAAGCCTGCCCAAACAAGGAGGGGAGACAGCCTCGGCCGAAGTCGTGACAGTACCCCCCCCCCCCTTGACGCGCAGCTCCAGCAGCGCGCCGACCCCGGCCTCGGGGACAGCCAGGAGGACGCAGAGCAGGGCGAGCCGGATGGCGACGGTGGAAATCCCGCAACAGGGAGGGATCGAGGATATCCCTCACCGAGACTCAGCACCATTCCTCCGGACCGTACCCCTCCCACTCCACGAGGTACTGAAGGCCCCCCACCCGACGCCTCGAATCCAGGATGGAGCGGACAGAGTACGCCGGGGCCCCCCCGATGTCCAGAGGAGGTGGAGGAACTTCCCGCACCTCAGACTCCTGGAGCGGACCAACCACCACCAGCCTCAGGAGAGACACATGAAACGAGGGGTTAATACGGTAATCAGGGGGAAGTAATAACCTATACGTGACCTCGTTGATTCTCCTCAGGATTTTGAACGGCCCCACAAACCGCGGGCTCAGCTTCAGGCAGGGCAGGCGGAGGTGCAGATTCCGGGTCGAGAGTTATTGCGGTGACGGTCAGCGTTGGCCTTCTGACGATGCACGGCGCACTGGAGGTGAACGTCCTCCGCACGCCGAAACCAGTCATCCACCGCAGGAGCCTCGGTCTGGCTCTGGTGCCACTGTGCCAGAACCGGTTGGTAACCTAAAACACATTGGAATGGTGTTAGGTTAGTAGAGGAGTGGCGGAGAGAGTTCTGGGCATATTCTGCCCATGGCAAGAACACCGACCACTCCCCCGGCCGGTCCTGGCAGTAGGACCGCAGGAACCTACCCACGTCCTGATTTACCCGTTCCACCTGCCCATTTGACTCGGGTGGAACCCAGAGGTCAGGCTGACCGAGACCCCCAGACGTTCCATGAACACCTTCCAAACCTTGGATGTGAACTGGGGACCTCGGTCGGACACTATATCCTCTGGCACCCCATAGTGCCGGAAGACATGAGTAAACAGGGCCTCCGCAGTCTGCAGGGCCGTGGGGAGACCGGGCAGAGGAAGGAGGCGGCAGGACTTGGAGAAGCGGTCCACAACGTCCAGGATGTTGGTGTTACCTTGGGATAGGGGAAGATCAGTCAAAAAATAAATACTAAGGTGAGACCATGGTCGTTGTGGAACTGGTAAAGGTTGTAGCTTACCCGCTGGGAGGTGCCTAGGGGCCTTACTCTGGGCGCACACTGAGCAGGAGGAGACGTACACCCTCACGTCCTTAGCCAAGGTAGGCCACCAGTACTTTCCGATCAAGCAGCGCACTGTACGACCGATACCTGGGTGACCAGAGGAGGGTGACGTGTGTGCCCAGAAGATCAGACGATCATGGATAAGAGCAGGCACGTACCGCAGCCCAGCTGGACACTGCGGTGGAGATGGATCTGTGCGTAATGCCTGCTCTATATCCGCGTCCATCGCCCATACTACCAGCGCTACAATGCAGGAGGCCGGGAGTATGGGGGTGTTGTCTCTGGACCTCTCCTTTGTGTCATACAGCCGGGACAGTGCGTTTGCCTTCACGTTCTTCGTACCCGGAATGTATGACAGTGTAAAATCTAACCGGGTGAAGAATAGGGCCCACCTGGCCTGGCGAGGATTCAGCCTCCTCGCTGCCCGGATGTACTCCAGGTTACGGTGGTCCTTCCAGATGAGGAAAGGGTGTTTCGCCCCTTCGAGCCAATGCCTCCACACAGTCAAAGCTCAGACAACAGCCAACAGCTCCCGATCACCAACATCGTAGTTCTGCTCCGCCAGGCTGAGCTTCTTAGAGAAGAAGGCACAGGGGCGGAGCTTGGGTGGCGTGCCCGAGCGTTGGGACAGGACAGCGTCTATCCCTACCTTGGATGCATCCACCTCCACTACGAACGGTAGTGATGGATCGGGATGGGCCAGTACCGGAGCTGCGGTGAACAGACCCCGCAGTCTCCTGAAGGCCAGGTCAGCCTCAGCAGACCAGCTGAGCCGGGACGGCCCACCCTTCAACAAGGATGTAATGGGAGCTGCAACCTTGTCAAAGCCCCGGATAAACCTCCGATAGTAGTTGGCAAAGCCAAGGAAGTGCTGCACCTCCTTAACCGTGGTTGGAGTCGGCCAATTCCTCACGGCTGAAATGCGATCTCCCTCCATCTCCACACCTGAGGTGGTAATGCGGTATCCGAGGAAGGAGACAGACTGCTGGAAAAACATACACTTCTCTGCCTTGGCATAAAGGTCATTTTCCAACAGTCGGGCCACACTTTGCGAACCAGGGACACATGCTCGGCGCGAGTAGCGGAATACACCAAGATGTCATCGATGTAGAGCACCACACCGCGACCAAGCATGTCCCGAAACACCTCGTTCACAAAGGACTGGAAGACGAATGGAGCATTCATCAAACCATAGGGCATCACCAGGTATTCATAATGCCCCGTGGTTGTGCTGAATGCTGTCTTCCACTCATCCCCCTCCCGAACACGCACCAGGTTGTATGCACTCCTGAGATCTAGCTTAGTGAAGAAGCACGCCCCATGCATTGACTCAATCACTGAAGGAATGAGGGGGAGAGGATAACTAAATCTAATCGTCTCCTTGTTCAGTGATCGATAATCAATGCACGGGCGCAGACCGCAGTCTTTCTTCTTCACAAAGAAGAAACTCGAGGAGGCGGGTGAAGTGGAGGGATGTATATATCCCTGGCCCAGGGACTCGGAGATGTATGTTTCCATAGCCTCCGTTTCAGCCTGCGACAGGGGGTACACATGACTCCTGGGAGGTACAGCGTCTACCCGAAGGTTTATCACGCAATCCCCCGCCCGATGAGGTGGTAATTTAGTCACACGTGTCTTAGAAAACGCGTGTGCCAAATCGAGGAATTCGGGGGGAATGCGCACGGTGGAGGTACCGTCTGGACTTTCCACCGTGGTTGCACCAACGGAAACATCTAGACACCTACCCTGACACTCTCGCCACCAACCCGTGAGAGCCCTCTGCGGCCATGAGAAGGTGGGGTTGTGGAGTGCTAGTCAAGGGATACCTAATACCACAGGGAAAGCAGGAGACTCAATAATAATAATAATACGAGTCGTCCGGGGTGGAAATAGGCAGACCCCTACCAGAACGTCCTCTGGCTGCCAGCAGGTTGTCCAAACGAATGGTCATGTCCACCAGTTTATTGAAGGACAACATGGTGTCCCGGCAGACTAGCTCCTGTCGAACGTCCTCCCGCAGATCGCACCGGAAATGGTCGATCAGGGCTCGCTCGTTCCACCCGGACCCCGCTGCCAGCGACCGAAACTCCAACACAAAGTCCTGCACGGTCCTCGTCCCCTGCCTCAGGTGGACCAGCCACTCGCCTGCCTCTCGACCCTCGGGCGGGTGATCGAAGACCGCCCGAAAGAGGCGAGCGAACTCCCTGTAGTCCTCCAACGCGGCTCCTCCCTCGTTCCACACCGCGTTGGCCCACTCCAGGGCTTTCCCACAGAGGCAGGAAACGAGGACAGACAACTTCTCCTGCTCCGATGGTGCCGGCCTGATGCTGGAGAAGTACAGCTCCATTTGGCGGAGGAATCCCTGGCACAGCGCCGCCGTCCCATCAAACGCCCGCGGCCGGGATATCTGGATCCCTCCGGGTGCTGGGGTGTAAGTGGCTGGATCCGGTTGGCCAGCTGGTCTCGACAGATCGGGTCCTCTCCTCTCCAGGTGTTGGACGACCTGAAGAACCCGATCCATCGCTTCCCCCAAGCTGGCCAGCATCGTGGAATGCTCTTGGACCCGTGCCACGACTCCAGGCATGCGCTCTTCTCCCGCTGACTCCATGAAGGGTGGGTGATTCTGTAATGAGTGTGATGAAAGGAGTCAGGCGCAGGAGGGTAATCACCGAATACAGAGTTTATTCCTTCGTTGACACACAAATGTGCTCAAATAGCGATCAACGAAACAGGCACAGGGGAAACTCTCATCCCTGGCAAATACACTGTAACGGTAGAATCCAATAATACATAGGCACAGGGGAAAATCTACCCTGGCAACAAAATGTACGAGTAGCTCCACCGAGCTATACTACTCTCACAACTAACAATCACCCACTAGGACAAGGGGGCAGAGGGAACACTTATACACGGACTAATGAGGGGATTAGAACCAGGTCTGTGTGATTGACAAGACAAGACAAATGTGGTGATGATTGGGGCAGGCTTCGAACGCCGAAGCCTGCCCAAACAAGGAGGGGAGGCAGCCTTGGCCGAAGTCGTGACAATAATCTCTTTAATCCCACCACTCAGTCACTCTCAGCCCATCCCACCTATCACCATAGAACACCCTCGTTTGGTTTCCATGTGCCAAATATCTTTCAACTGTGCTGTGATGTTTTACATACATTTTGAACCTTTCTTTTCTTTTAGTTTTGGGGACATTGTTCCCCTTTATCTAATGTGGTGCCATGCAAGGGGCATACAAACGCTGTGCTGATGCCTAACGGGACAGGTTGGGATGTGTGTGTGTGCACGTGCTTGTGTGCATGTGTGTGTGTGTGTGTATGCATGTGTGTGTGTGTACACTACCAGTCAAAAGATTGGACACACCTACTCATTCAAGGGTTTTTCTTTATTTTAAAAAAATGGTACATTGTAGAATGATAGTGAAGACATCAAAACTATGAAATAACACATATGGAATCATGTAGTAACCAAAAAAGTGTTAATCAAAATATATTTCAGATTTGAGATTCTTCAAATAGCCACCCTTTGCCTTGATGACAGCTTTGCACACTCTTGGCATTATTTCAATCAGCTTCATGAGGTAGTCCCCTGGAATGCATTTCAATTAACAGGTGTGCCTTCTTAAAAGTTAATTTGTGGAATTTCTTTCCTTCTTAATGCGTTTGAGCCAATCAGTTGTGTTGTGACAAGGTAAAAGACCAAGTCCATATTATGGCAAGAACAGCTCAAATAAGCAAAGAGAAATGACAGTATATCATTACTTTAAGACATGAAGGTCAGTCAATACGGAAAAGTTCAAGAAAGTTTCTTCAAGTGCAGTCGCAAAAACCATCAAGCGCTATGATGAAACTGGCTCTCATGAGGACCGCCACAGGAATGGAAGACCCAGAGTTACCTCTGCTGCAGAGGACACGTTCATTAGAGTTACCAGCCTCAGGAATTGCAGCCCAAATAAATGCTTCACAGAATTAAAGTAACAGACACATCTCAACATCAACTGTTCAGAGGAGACTGTGTGAATCAGGCCTTCATGGTCGAATTGCTGCAAAGAAACCACTACTAAAGGACACCAATAATAAGAAGAGACTTGCTTGGGCCAAGAAACGGACATTAGACCGGTGGAAATGTGTCCTTTGGTCTGGAGTCCAAATTTGAGATTTTTGGTTCAAACCGCTGTGTCTTTGTGAGACGCGGTGTGGGTGAACGGATGATCTCCGCATTTGTATTTCCCACCGTAAAGCATGGAGGAGGAGGTGTTATGGTGTGGGGGTGCTTTGCTGGTAATACTGTCTGTGATTAATTTAGAATTCAAGGCACACTTAACCAGCATGGGTACCACAGCATTCTGCAGCGATACGCCATCCCATCTGGTTTGGGCTTAGTGGGATTATCATTTGTTTTTCAACAGGACAATGACCCAACACACCTCCAGGCTGTGTAAGGGCTATTTTACTAAGAAGGAGAGTGATGGAGTGCTGCATCAGATGACCTGGCCTCCACAATCCCCCGACCTCAACCCATTTGAGATGGTTTGGGATGAGTCGGACGGCAGAGTGAAGGAAAAGCAGCCAACAAGTGCTCAGTATATGTGGGAACTCCTTCAAGACTGTTGGAAAAGCATTCCAGGTGAAGCTGGTTGAGAGAATGCCAAGAGTGTGCAAAGCTGTCATTAAGGCAAAAGGTGGCTATTTGAAGAATCTCAAATATAAAACATATTTTGATTTGTTTAACACTTTTTGGGTTACTACATGATTCCATATGTGTTATTTCATTGTTTTGATATCTTCACTATTATTCTACAATGTAAAAAATAGTAAAAATAAAGAAAAACTCTTGAATGAGTTGATGTGTCCAAACTTTTGACTGGTACTCTACATGCACGTGTGCATATGCTTGTGTGGGTTAATGTGTGTGCGTGCAGGCACACATGCATGTGTGTACAGGAATGTGTATGTGAGTGTGTGTCGGGGGGTAATTAGGACTCAGTAGAAGCCTCTGACAGGCCTGTCATCTCTGCAACCTGTCCAGCCGGGAGAGAGGGGTCAGAGGGGGTAAGAGGGGCTGGAGAGGGGTAAGGAGGCAGCTGCTGCACCACCACTCACTGTCTGGAATCTCTCACAGAATATTAAACCACTGGGACCTCAGGCAAGATGCTCCCTCGCCTCAATTATGGAAAACACAAAGCCATCTCACAGGGTATTACTATTTCATAACTCAACAAATGTGCATTGTGATGCAGTATGGCTATGAGCCGTGAGATTTGAGCTTTGTGACAACGTGATAAAATTTGTTATCTAACTGTTGTAAAAAGTCCCTCGTTATGACATAATGACAAATCCAGTTAGCTATTGTGAGCTTAACTACTGAGCATGCTATGAAATTGAGGATCTGTATTTACAAAGAGACAGATACAGTACATTAAATACAATCTCCATAGGTGGGCATTTCTGGTGACCTTGGTTATGGCATATCATTAATTCTATGTATGGATGATTAATAATCCCCACAATAACATGTCTGCTGCTGTCCCCCATAACCCCCCTCTCTCTCTCTGTGTTGCACCTGTGCCATTCTCTCGGTGTCTGGCCCCGGTGCTCATACTCTCATAATCACATCCATCAGCCCACAACTCTAACTGCATCCAGGACCGCTAAATACATCCATTTGTTTGCAGGTGTCATTTATTTTGTGTGCCTCAATCAGACACCTGTCACACACACCTGCTGTCTGTGTGTGGAGTAAAAAATTAAAATAAGAGGAGAGAAGTCCTTTTGTTTCTTCTGCGAGTTTATAATGAGCACACTGTTTCCAATCTTCATCCACCATTTTTCAATTTCCTATTCCTTTTTCGCAGTCAAATCACAGCTATCAATCAGGTGTGTGTGTGTGTGTGTGTGCGTGAAGGAGGTAAACTGAGGCCGTGTACCTCTATGGAACCATCTCCAACCCCAGCTCCATTAGTCAGAGATTGGAGGCAAATATGTGTGTGTGTGGTAGTGTGAAAATGCATCCCATTATAAATATCTGTCAATACAAGGCTGCCTCCCTGCCCGGCTCCAAATAATGCACAATGTACACCGTTGAAATTGCCCTCTCTATTTGAGTAAATTGATCTATTCTACACACTGTTCTTTTACACTGGTTCAGACAGGAAATGCCACGTATTTGTTTAACCATTTATTAGAAAAGATTACAATACATGCAATACATTAGTATTGGCGTTCGGCTCTGCTCCTTTGGGGTAGCGCACTGCCAGAGCATGCATAATTATAAGATAATAATAGTAACAGGTTATACCAATCCCCCTGACCGAAGCAAAATCTGAGTCCAAACAGGTGGATGCTGGGGTGGGTGGTGGGAAAGCAGAAAACAGACATACATGGCGAGTAACACATGTTACAGCAATAGCACGTCACCAATAACACCAGCGCTTAGCATGTGCGCAGCAGCCATCAGGGAATGAGGGTGCAGCACCAGGTTGACTAAATACACCGCCATATTAAGGTAGAGTGAATCTAATTGGTGCAATATCAGCTGATGCAAATACTCAGGTTTCCTGTCTGGTGTTGCTGTAACTACTGATAACACATTATAACACATTATAACACATTATACAATGTATGTATACAGATATAGGATCTTAATTTGAGACAGTTTGCTACATCAGGAAAATAATCCTGCAGCAACAGGAAATGTGATTTATTATGAGGATTATAATTAATGGACATTTTTGTAGGCATTGATACATTTTTCGTAAGGTAAAAATCAAGTCTGAAATTTCAGTGGAAATTCCAAACTTCAGAAACCTGTTTAAATCTCAAATACACTACATGTTTTACATTTCTTTCATTGCAGGAAAGTTCTCCTGCAACAGGGTGATCTAATTAAGATCCTACACCTGTATAGCTAGGCCTACAGATAAAAAAAGTATGTATTGTGTCGTAAACCCAATGACCAATACAAATACGCTACAGTGAATAAAATGACTGGTTCACATAATGGTACATATCAAGTCAAACACCTGCATGTTCACACCATAGGCACATTGCAATCTAACGCCAAATTGATAACATGTGGCAGCAATGCATTGTGTCAACAGTGAAATCTGACTGACAGCGCTCCAACGTAGAATAAAACATGGACTATTTTAACATAATGTGGCATGTATATGTATAAGGAAAAAGGCTAACTCCAGGATTATGCAGAGTCTGCGATATGCGCCAGTGTTTTACAGAGTGTATTGATTAAAACAAAGATCTATTTGAAGTGACCGCGCCAAATGGCACCTATAGTAAATTCAGAATGGCAGGCTAATATAGGACTTCACAGTTTGACATTTCCTCCCCTCCACACGGAGCGCTCTCTAACTGTGTGCCAACGGCCATATGATTTAGTCTGGACCCACATTAATATTTCATATTAGCGCCTAGCTGGCTCGTGGCTTCCAGAAAATTTATTATTTTTAGTGAGCTTTGCAGAGACACCCTGGAAATCCCTCAGACCTTTGATGAATGGTTGGATAGTTTATGTTGTATTAAAAGGGCAAAACAAATGACTATCAATCATCTGACAACAGCTATACGCTTAACCTCTCCCATTTATGAAATTCCCTTTCTGGGGTTTTCTGCTGGATCAGCTGCCAAAGCAAATCAAATCAAAGCCTGCGCTCTGCAGAACAGGTCAGCTTGGAGTTCACTATTAGACAAGCCTACTCTGAAAGAGAAAGCAAAATATTGGTTACTATAAAATATGGGTTACCAAAGAGGGTGACATCAGTTGCAAGTGAATATTGGCATTATTGTAATGCATTAACTTTCAATAGACACAATAGTATGCTCTAACCTGGAGTTCAACCCTCTAGTTACATTTACGTCATTTAGCAGACGCTCTTATCCAGAGCGACTTACAGTTAGTGAGTGCATACATTTTTCATACTGGCCCCCCGTGGGAAACGAACCCACAACCCTGCCGTTGCAAGCGCCATGCTCTACCAACTGAGCTACAGGGGACTCAGTTAGGAAACACATCTTAAGTAATGCCAACTGCTGTAAGAGCATACTAATGGTTTCAGCTAAAATGAGGAAATATAATCCAACTATGAACATGGTGTGATTTAAAATAAATGAAACATAGAATTAAGAATTAAATAATTTTTTTAGGATTTCTGCCTGAGCTAAAAAGTAGATTGCAGCGATGACATCTGAGTGTGAATAAAGGTAGAGTTGCTAATGAATGATTCAATCAGCTCATCATGCTCCCACTACTACCTGTGTTGAGTTGGTTTCATTTGATTGGCTGGGTAATTACCTGAACGCTGGTTAATTGCTTGTTAATTTGCCCCTGATGGCGACCACATTCAGCTCATGACAAGTCTGTTAATCAGCAGTTTACACGTGGAGACTTGCTCAGAGAGTATGCATACACATGGACACATGCATGTACTACGCACATACTACAGCCCTGTAGTTTAAATCTTCTCCATAATTAAATATAATGACAAATAACAATGACAATTCACTTATAACAACATAGCTACGATCTAAAATGAGATTTGGCCAATCTCCAGCAAGACAGAAGATTATCAACTACTGAATCATCCCCATGTGATAAACAGTAACTGTTATGCCAAGCTGGGCGAAGCAGGAGCTCTTCCATATGGACGTCCATTGGAAAACAGCAGACACATGATTGAGGGAGAGAGAACACTGAGTGGCTTGGCATCTGAGTTAGAGAGATAGGCTGCCTGCTCACAGACTGGCAGGGAGGGAGAGAAAGCGACACATAGAGAGAGACATAGAGAGAGATGCATTCCACTGACTATAACTGTTCACTCCCCATCAGATTGATCTTTTATGGTGTACGATGTGGTGCAGATGACATGGAGAGGTTGAGATGGAGTGAGAGGCAGTGTGCAGGCGGGAAGAGTTCAGTGATTTATTGTGTGGGTGCATGTCTGGCATGTGGGTAAGTTTATGTGTGTATGTGTGTGTTTGTGTGTGTACGTGTGTGATGAGTGAGCGCTGCCTGCAGTCAGACTGAGCCCATTAAAAAGTGGAGGCACAGGGGGACAGATGCACCTCTCTCTGAGCCCAACATGAGGCACAGGAAACAGACTCTTTGATCATTACCTGCCTGCCAGTCTACCCTCCACAGGGACCGCCCATTACCACTGCTGATGTGCTGCTCTGACAGGCCATAAACACACACACACAAATACCAGCAATACTCAAATTCACAACAACTATCACTCAAATTAGTGTTGTCGTCAGTCAAACCTTTCGTCCAAAGACACATATAGAATAGCCATGGCAATGGGGTTGAGATTAATGCATTTACAGGTATTGATTGCTTTGGTGGATATACAGTATGTAAGATACTCCGTTTTTTTCTCTGTCTAGAGGGCGCTATACCTGGTACACAGCCAGTATAGAAGCACCTCTCACTTCTCTTCTCAGCTATAGGGTGATGTGGGGTAACTGGAAATCATGTCACTCACAGACTACTATGTGAGTCTCATTAGCTGACAATAGTGGAGGCTGCTGAGGGGAGAACGGCTCATAATAATGGCTGGAACGGAGCAAATGGAATGGCATCAAACCCATGGAAACCATGAGTTTGACGTATTTGATACCATTCCTCCTATTCCGCTCCAGCCATTGCCACAAACTCGTTCTCCCCAATTAAGGTGCCACCCACCATGTCATGTCGTCTCTATTGAAGTGCTCTGAAAGGCTGGTCATGGCTCACATCAACACCATTATCCCAGAAACCCTAGACCCACTCCAATTTACATAACGCCCCAACAGAGCCACAGATGATGCAATCTCTATTGCACTCCACACTGCCCTTTCCCACCTGGACAAGAGGAACACCTACGTGGGAATGCTATTCAATGACTACAGCTCAGCGTTCAACACCATAGTGCCGTCAAAGCTCATCACTAAGCTAAGGACCCTGGGACTAAACACCTCCCTCTCCAACTGGATCCTGGACTTCCTGACGGGCCACCCCCAGGTGGTAAGGGTAGGTAACAACACATCTGCCACGCTGATCCTCAACACGGGGGTCCCTCAGGGGTGTGTGCTCAGTCCCCTCCTGTACTCCCTGTTCACCCATGACTGCATGGCCAGGCACGACTCCAACATCATCATTAAGTTTTCCGACGACACAACAGTGGTAGGCCTGATCACCGACAATGATGAGACTATAGGGAGGAGGTCAGAGACCTGGCCGTGTGGTGCCAGGATAACAACCTCTCCCTCAACGTGATCAAGACAAAGGAGATGATTGTGGACTACAGGAAAAAAAAGAGGACTGATCCCGCCCCCATTCTCATCGACGGGGCTGTAGTGGAACAGGTTGAGAGCTTCAAGTTCCTTGGCGTCCACATCACCAACAAACTATCATGGTCCAAACACACCAAGACAGTCGTGAAGTGGGCACGACAAAGCCTATTCCCTCTCAGGAGACTGAAAAGATTTGGCATGGGTCCTCATATCCTAAAAAAGTTATACAGCTGCACCATCGAGAGCATCCTGACTGGTTGCATCACCGCCTGGTATGTCAACTGCTCGGCCTCCGACCGCAAGGCACTACAGAGGGTAGTACGTACGGCCCAGTGCATCACTGGGGCCAAGCTTCCTGCCATCCAGGACCTCTATACCAGGCGGTATCAGAGGAAGGCCCTAAAAATTATCAAAGACTCCAGCCACCCTAGTCATAGACTGTTCTCTCTGCTACCGCACGGCAAGCGGTACCGGAGCGCCAAGTCTAGGTCCAAAAGGCTTCTTAACAGCTTCTACCCTCAAGCCATAAGACTCATGAACAGCTAATCATGGCTACCCAGACTATTTGCATTGCGCTACTGCTACTCTGTTTATTATTTATGCATAGTCACTTTAACTCTACCCACATGTACATATTACCTCAATTACCTCGACTAATCGGTGCCCCCGCACATTGACTCTGTACCGGTACCAGTATTTTACTGCTGCTCTTTAATTATTATTATTTATTTATTATTATTTTATTTTCTTAAAAACTGCATTGTTGGTTAAGGGCTTGTAAGTAAGCAGTTCACTGTAATGTGTACACCTGTTGTATTCAGCGCATGTGGCAAATACAAATTGATTTGATTTGATTTGACTCTCTCTATGACGTGGTTTGGCTCCAACAAGCTGTACCAGAGCAGGTGAGGCCCAGCCACAAACTGTGTTTGCTCTGTTGATGGGTTGGCTGATATGAGAGCTGCAGCTTATTGGCACAACTGAACAAGGCACTGACTGGGTTTCAGGTGAACTCATTTTATTGTTTGCTCAGAGAGGTCATTCGTGAAATAGACTCTGAAGCCATCACATAGCTCTTCCAGCAGAGATATAGAATGCATCACGCAGACTTTATCAGACTCCCAGCATTAGTCATCAGACAGGCGGCATCAGACATCAGCACACATCATCAAACAGTCGCCATCTAACAAACAGCATCGGCAGAGAGAGAGACGCTCCTCTGTGACTCAGAACCTGTCAGCTCCACATTCCCTCACTGGAACCTATTTGGTCTTTACAGGCACGCTGCCTGATGACAACATCTATTACTGTGCATATGCACGTACCCATCTTCAAGTAAGTCCCTATATGAAAACATAAACCTCAACATACAACTGAACACAGTACAGATCCTAGGCATATAAATAAGTGTAAGACATGTCTATCTACAGTATTACAAAGGGCTTTCATGTAGTATGTAACACAGGAGGCTGGTGAGGGGAAGACGGCTCATAATAAAGACTGGAATGACGTCAATGGAATGGTATCAACCACATGGAAACCATGTGTTTGATGTGTCGATACCATTCCATTTATTCCATTCCAGCCATTACTATGAGCCCGTCCTCCCCAATTAAGGTGCCACCAGCCGCCTGTGGTATGTAACCACCACATACTTTATAATACCACAACAACGTCCTAGTTCGGTGGTCTTGCAGTATCTATTGCTATGCATACTCCTGTCCTTGCTGCAGCAATATTCACCAGGGCCACAGACAAGATTTACAGGCGCGATTAGCTTACCTAGCAGCTCTAATGTCAGGCGAGGTTGCTACATTTAGCACAACACAGCCAATGTTAGCAGGGCTGCTAAACCTATTGTGCAGCATCAGTCATGTATGGGCAGAGTAAGTGCAGCGTATCACTTTAAAAGCATTAGCTTGTTGTCTATCTGCATCCCCAGCGCCATTTCCCACCCTTTGGGGTGCCACCTGAGGGCGCCTTGCCCACACAGTGACAGGGAGGGACATGCCAGTCATACACACACACACGCATACAAACACACACAAGCACACGCGCACACACAGACACGCACACACACACACACACACACACACACACACACACACACACACACACACACACACACACACACACACTGAGTTGGCTAGAATAAGGGGATTAGAGAGGGTCTTCAGGGAAAGTGGCTGATGCTTTAGTTGTGCCTGTGGGCTGACTTTACTTAAGCAGTAGAATAAACTCTACAGCCACCGTGAATCACCAGTGAAGGGCTTCTTCCTGACCACACCGAAAGGCCATTCATTTATAGCAGGGCTCGCTAACCAGAGGGCTAATTCACTATACACTGGGCAGTTACATCATATTTTGTCCTGGAACAAAGGATACATAGAGACTAATGCTGTTTTATCTGTTGTTCTATTTTAGGTTTGAGAGAGGCTGTGCTGTACTGTTCCTAGAAGCTCAGCGGGAAGAGGGACTATGACAGGAGGACCAAGGTCACGGTTAGGAGGACACAGTTTGTTTAAACCAGACAAGAGGCTGGCATGGGAACGAGAGTGTGAACAGCCAGCGGTGCTATATCAGTGCTCTGTACTGGAGCGTTGGACCCATCACAGCCCCCACAGTCAGTATTGGAAAGCTCTGCCTGGCCGCTGGCAGAGAGGTGGCTCTCTCTGTGCTTCTCCTCTCTGTATGCTGCTTGCTGGGCTGTGAGTCAGTGAGTCAGCCCCGACTATGAAACCACGTCCCCAGGAGCCATTGCTCGCCTTTGATTTGTGCACAAGGTTAAATGAAACGTTGCGTGAAGGCAATAGAGACAGTGATTTCCCGGGGTAAACTGAATGGGGTATGACAGAGGCACAGACGTAGGTAATATTACCCTCTGAGCTACAGGTCTGTATGTTGCCCTACTCCCTCCTCCTCAATATGACCCATATAGTTGCTATGGTGACCAAATAGGTCATATTGTTCTGTGTCACATTTGCATTTGTTTTGTAAGTGTTACTGTATGGATTTTATAAAAAATGAGGTGAAAGGGGTTATGATAGAAAAATGTATAACCTTTAGTGCTGTGCTATATCTGCAAAATACTGTGTCCTAATGTCAATTAACTTTTATCACACACAGATCTACAAGACTGAAAAAAACCACTTGCAAAAACAATAACGCTCAGACTGAGTTCATTTTCTAAAACTAATTTAATTGTTCCAAATTGCCCAGTCTCTCTCTCTCAATTCAATATAATTCAATTTAAGGGATTTATTGGCATGGGAAACGTATGTTAACATTGCCAAAGCAAGTGAAGTAGATAGTAAACAAAAGTGAAATAAACAATAAATATTAACAGTAAACATTACACTCAGAAGTTCCAAAAGAATAAAGACATTTCAAATGTAATATTATGTCTATATACAGTGTTGTAACAATGTGCAAATAGTTAAAGTACAAATTGGAAAATAAATCAACATAAATATGGGTTGTATTTACAATGGTGTTTGTTCTTCACTGGTTGCCCTTTTCTTGTGGCAACAGGTCACAAATCTTGCTGCTGTGATGGCACACTGTGGTTTTTCACCCAGTAGATAAGGGAGTTTATCAAAATTGGGTTTGTTTTCGAATTCTTTGTGGATCTCTGTAATCTGAGGAAATATGTGTCTCTAATATGGTCATACATTTGGCAGGAGGTTAGGAAGTGCAGCTCAGTTTCCACCTCATTTTGTGGGCAGTGTGCACATAGCCTGTCTTCTCTTGAGAGCCAGGTCTGCCTACGGCGGCCTTTCTCAATAGCAAGGCTATGCTCACTGAGTCTGTACATAGTCAAAGCTTTCCTTAAGTTTGGGTCAGTCACAGTGGTCAAGTTTTCTGCCACTGTGTACTCTCTGTTTAGAGCCAAATAGCTCTAGTTTGCTCAGTTTTTTTGTTAATTCTTTCAAATGTGTCAAGTAATTCTCTTTTTGTTTTCTCATGATTTGGTTGGGTCTAATTGTGTTGTTGTTGTTGTCCTGGGGCTCTGTGTGGTCTGTTTCTGTTTGTGAACAGAGCCCCAGGACCAGCTTACTTAGGGGACTCTTCTCCAAGTTCATCTCTTTGTAGGTGATGGCTTTGTTATGGAAGATTTTGGAATCGCTTCCTTTTAAGTGGTTATAGAATTTAACGGCTCTTTTCTGGATTTTGATAATTAGCGGGTATCGGCCCAATTCTGCTCTGCATGCATTATTTTGTGTTTTTCGTTGTACACTGAGGATATTTTTGCAGAATTCTGCATGCAGAGTCTCAATTTGGTGTTTGTCCCATTTTGTGAATTCTTGGTTGGTGAGCGGACCCCAGACCTCACAACCATAAAGGGCAATGGGTTCTATAACTGATTCAAGTATTTTTAGCCAGATCCCAATTGGTATGTCAAATTTTATGTTCCTTTTGATGGCATAGAAGGCCCTTCTTGCCTTGTCTCTCAGATCGTTCACAGCTTTGTGGAAGTTACCTGTGGCGCTGATGTATAGGCCGAGGTATGTATAGTTTTTTTGTGTGCTCTAGGGCAACGGTGTCTAGATGGAATTTGTTTTTGTGGTCCTGGCAACTGGACCTTTTTTGGAACACCATTATTTTTGTCTTACTGAGACTTACTGTCAGGGCCCAGGTCTGACAGAATCTGTGCAGAAGATCTAGGTGATGCTGTAGGCCCTCCTTGGTTGGTGACAGAAGGACCAGATCATCAGCAAACAGTAGACATTTGACTTCAGATTCTAGTAGGGTGAGGCCTGGGTGCTCAGACTGTTCTAGTGCCCTCGCCAATTCGTTGATATATATGTTGAAGAGGGTGGGGCTTAAACTGCATCCCTGTCTCACCCCACGGCCATGTGGAAAGAAATGTGTTTTTTGCCAATTTTAACCGCACACTTGTTGTTTGTGTACATGGATTTTATAATGTCGTATGTTTTTCCCCCAACTCCACTTTCCATCAATTTGTATAGCAGACCCTCATGCCAAATTGAGTCAAAAGCTTTTTTGAAATCAACAAAGCATGAGAAGACTTTGCCTTTGTTTTGGTTTGTTTGTTTGTCAAATAGGGTGTGCAGGGTGAATACGTGGTCTGTCGTACGGTAATTTGGTAAAAAGCCAATTTGACATTTGCTCAGTACATTGTTTTCACTGAGGAAATGGACTAGTCTGCTGTTAATGATAATGCTGAGGATTTTCCCAAGGTTGCTGTTGACGCATATCCCACGGTAGTTATTGGGGTCAAATTTGTCTCCACTTTTGTGGATTGGGGTGATCAGATCAGTGATGTTAAAGAGTTTAAGTATAGCCAATTGGAATTTGTGGTCTGTATATTTTATCATTTCATTGGAGATACCATCAACACCACAGGCCTTTTTGGGTTGGAGGGTTTGTATTTTGTCCTGTAGTTCATTCAATGTAATTGGAGAATCCAGTGGGTTCTGGTAGTCTTTAATAGTTGATTCTAAGATTTGCATTTGATCATGTATATTTTTTTGCTGTTTGTTCTTTGTTATAGGGCCAAAAAGATTGGAGAAGTGGTTTACCCATACTCCGTTTTGGATAGATAGCTCTTCCAATTTTCCCAGAAGTGGTTAGAGTCTATGGATTCTTTAATTACGTTGAGCTGATTTCTGACATGCTGTTGCTTCTTTTTCCGTAGTGTATTTCTGTATTGTTTTAGTGATTCACCATAGTGAAGGCGTAGGCTCAGGTTTTCTGGTTGGATAGGTTTCTCAATTTCTTTCTTAGGTTTTTGCATTCTTCATCAAACCATTTGTCACTGTTGTTACTTTCTTCAGTTTTCTGTTAGAGATTTTTAGATTTGATAGGGACGCTGAGAGGTCAAATATAATAGGTTTTCTACTGCCAAGTTTATACCGTCACTATTACAGTGGAACGTTTTGTCCAGGAAGTTGTCTAAAAGGGATTGAATTTGTTGTTGCCTAATTGTTTTTTGGTAGGTTTCGACACTACTTTCCTTCCATCTATAGCATTTCTTAATATTATTCAGTTCCTTTGGCTTTGATGCCTCATGATTGAGTATTGCTCTGTTCAAGTAGACTGTGATTTTGCTGTGGTCTGATAGGTAGGTGTTTGTCCCCCTGTGTGCTGAGGATGAAATGATTTATTTCCCCCTCCAGGATGGAGAAGCTGTCTTCATTAAAGTATGGGGATTCTAGTGGGTGGATATAGGTAGCACACAGGAGGACATTTTTCTCTGTTGAGATAATTGTCTTTTGAATTTCTAGCCAAATGTAAAATGTTCCTGTTTTGATTAATTTAATAGAGTGAGTTAGGTCTGCTCTATACCAAATTAGCATACCCCCTGAGTCCTGTCCCTGTTTCACACCTGGTAGTTTGGTGGATGGGACTACCAGCTCTCTGTAACCTAGAGGGTCCGTGGGTCCGTCTCCTCTATACAATGTTTCTTGTAGGATGACAATGTCTGTATTTCCGATTTCTTTGGTGAAGTCCAGGTTCCAGCTCTTTAGGCCAAAGGCAGATGACCTCAGGCCTTGGATATTCCAGGATGAAATAGTGAAGGCTTTGTGTTCCATAAAGTGTCTAATGTTGTCGGTCGTGTGGTTTGGCCTCAGGCCAGTAATTGTGAGCAGAACCTGCTGAGCATCTGGTACATGCCATTGGCTTGGGCTAGTGTAAGAGTGGGGGTTGGGCCTGTTTGCCTGCTCACGGCCTGGGCGTATGTGTGACTTTCATGTTGAGGCCCTCTTTGCGGGAGTGGGGGGCATGGGGTGGGTAGGACGGGCATAGGTCTGATCTGAGGGGGCCTAAATGGGGTGTGGGCATGGTTGACTTGGTGGGGTGTTAATTGGTGGGGGTGGGGGTGTAGATGTGGCTGATGGCGCTGTGGTCTGGATGTAGGTCCTCTCGGCGGGGGTCCTCTATGTGTAGGTTCGGGGGGTCCCGCAGGTCTGGGAGGGGGAGGGGGGGGGTCCCGCAGGTCTGGGAGAGTGTGTGTGTCTCTGTCTCTCTCTCTCTCTCTCTCTCTCTAGTATGAATGAGGTGTAGAGTAACAGCCTTCATTATCTAATGAGATTACCAGAGTCAATTTCAACGATGCAAAATACCCCACATACAGCCTGGCAATAACACAGGGCCGTATAATGAGGTAAAATAAAGGCTAAATTAATCCCTATCAGTGGAGCCAGGGAATTGGGGGAATGTGAACCGTGCACAATTAGCCAGCTCATCCAGAATACAGAATCAGACAGAGCAACATTACTCACATACTGTAAACCTCGTTAAGGCATCAAAGCACACAGTCAGTCAATCTATTGTCGCGAGCACTGTGTTACTATACAGTCAGTCAATCTAGTGTAGCTAGCACTGTGGTACTATACAGTCAGTCAATCTAGTGTAGCTAGCACTGTGGTTCTATACAGTCAGTCAATCTAGTGTAGCTAGCACTGTGGTACTATACAGTCAGTCAATCTAGTGTAGCGAGCACTGTGGTACTATACAGTCAGTCAATCTAGTGTAGCTAGCACTGTGGTACTATACAGTCAGTCAATCTAGTGTAGCTAGCACTGTGGTACTTTACGGGCTCCTAACCAACTGTGCTATTTTGTTTGTTCGATGCATAGTCACTTTACCCCAACCTACATGTACAAACTACCTCGCCTAACCTGTACCCCCGCAAATTGACTCGGTACCGGTACCCCCTGTATATAGCCTCATTACTGTTATGTAATTTTATTGTGTTACTTTTAATTTTTTACTTTAGTTTATTTAGTAAATATTTTCTTAACTCTGTTTATTGAACTGCATTGTTGGTTAAGGGCTTGTAAGTAAGCATTTCATGGTAAGGTCTACACCTGTTGTATTCGGCGCATGTGACTAATAACATTTGATTTGATATGATTTTATTTTATACAGTCAGTCAATCTAGTGTCGCTAGCACTGTGGTACTATACAGTCAGTCAATCTACTGTAGCTAGCACTGTGGTACTATACAGTCAGTCAATCTACTGTAGCTAGCACTGTGGTACTATACAGTCAGTCAATCTAGTGTAGCTAGCACTGTGGTACTATACAGTCAGTCAATCTACTGTAGCTAGCACTGTGGTACTATACAGTCAGTCAATCTAGAGAGCAGGATCTATCTGGCTCTGCCTCTCATTCAGTTCTTTACACTGATCATACAGAGACTGAACTGAGATCAGTCCTTACAGTTTAGAACCACTGTTCATCTCTTGTTCTAACAAGTCATGGTTCATTATTTGGAAGACTCTTTCCAAAGAGGTGCTGACATTGTGTTAGCTTTCATCTCCTAACATTTTTCCCAAATCCCGGAACGACTCTAACCGCCATGGTTAAACATGAGAGAACGGAGATCATTTAAAAGTGACACCACTTCAAAGGTAGTATGTGTGCTGCAGACCCAAAGAGAGACATAGGGAAGAGATTCACACAAGCCTCATAATCACCTGTAATCCACTGTTAATTCTAGGTCCCTTAAATCACAAATTAAAATGCATGCCCACTCACACAGGAACTGGTGAGTACTTGGGGACACATGGATGTTAAGATAATTCAGGAACATATGGTTCACCTATACACTGACTGCATAACGTTTTTAGTCACACTGAATTTTTATTTATTTTACTAGGCAAGTCAGTTAAGAACAAATTCTGATTTACAATGTATTATTTATTTAACTAGGCAAGTCAGTTAAGAACAAATTCTGATTTACAATTTATTATTTATTTAACTAGGCAAGTCAGTTAAGAACAAATTCTGATTTACAATGACGGCCTACCCCGGCCAAACCCTCCCCTAACCCGGACGACGCTGGGCCAATTGTGCGCCGCCCTATGGGACTCCCGATCATGGCCGGTTGTGATACAGCCCGGGATCGAACCCGGGTCTGTAGTGATGCCTCTAGCACTGAGATGCAGTGCCTTAGACCACTGTGCCACTCGGGAGGCCCATTTGTGTGCTGCACACTGATTAAATACACATATGAACTGTATGTAGAGCACAGCTATATGTTAATATAGCCTAAACCAAGAGAAGGAAGGAAGAACTCTGCTCATGAATACTGCTCATAAATATATCATTGTCATTAAGCGTAGGCAGCAGCCGTTTTAAAGTGACAACTCTTCTGTAAACTGACATCTACCATGTTGTCTACCATGTTGTTTGTTTTTAGCTGTTCCACTGAATGTCTCACTCTTTCATCACTTCCCTTCTTTGGCTTTGCCTTCAAACTCTTTGAGATTCTTCTCACAGCGGGTGCTGAAAGGTGCATCTCTCTGACAGTGAACTGTTTTACCCATAAATAAACGGAATACTGCTGCATCAAAAACGATTGACTGCAGTGGAGGTAAAATATCCATTAGTCTTCCAGGTGCAGTAGAAAGAAAAGCAGTGTGTCTTCTGAGGGTGGAAACGCATCAATAAATAAGGGAAAATAGCTTTGAAAATGCAAGATTTAACTTATTGTGATGAGTCACTTGTGTCATCAACTATGCCAACCTCAACTTGACGGGGATGTTAAATTGTCAAAACAGACAGTTTTAACAATTTAAAAGTATATAATGTTGGAGTGAAAGTACTCAGTGACACTATATCGCAGTGACACTAATCATATGCCAGTATACCCATCATGCAGTTGCAATGGGGAAGTGCTTAATCTTAAACTGCTCAAATTTTCATTTCCGTTTCATTGGCCTCTCAAAGTGTTGTATGTCAGTTTGGCAGGGGTGTGAAAAGAGTCCACTTCATAAAGCATCCTGGCTCTTTCTGGACATTTGTCCTGTCCTCAGCAAATAAACAGAAAGCAGATTGTTAGGCTAGATGATACTAGAGAGGGACAGCATAGTAACTAAAGGAGAGATGACTGCTTGATGATTTGATGTCTGTACCATAACATAAGTTCTCCCTGGGGGTTAATGGTGAGAGGAGGGCATTGATGATTCCATGTGCTGTGTTCAAGAGCCACAGCTGTTCAATAATTGGTAGGCTTTCAGTTAGCTTTCATTTTTTTTACCCAAATCTCCATAAGTTTGCTGGCAGATCTCTTCTGTATCAACATATGAGAGCATAATGGCAAGGAGATTGAGTCTGAGCATTCCAGACTTCATAGAGGGGTCAAATACCATCTAAAACATTATTTATAAAATAGATACGTTATTTGTTGACACACTCCATTCACCAAATCTTTCAGCTAAATTCCCACTTTCATTTTCTCTCTCGTGTGATTTGAAGCATTCATGTTCAGTCAACAGTGATGAATGAGAACATGAGAACGTGTGAGTGACCCTTCTGAGGGTGAAGCTGCCTAGTGGTATGCTACTTGTTCCTGATGATGAAGTATGTGTTTGTTGGCTAAAAATAAAGCTGAGAGCAGCTAAATCTCTCCACTCTATATATTGCTGTCACTTTGGATTTATCATGTGCAGATTTGGCAGCCAATTTTAGTCTTAAACACAATCTCCAAGGGAAATGCTAAGGTCAACAACGATCCATAAACAATCCCTAAGTCTAAGACTCTTCCACTAAGCGTTATTCAAAGACAATCAATAGGATTTTGCAATTCAAACCCTAAAAACCTATTATTCTGCTTATCAGCAAAGCTCTCTTCTCTCCTAGCACTTTCTCACTGATCAATTATTAAAATCAACTTCAGATCGATTTTATTGTGTTGGACTTCTGAGAGGTAATTTTTCATTCCAATGGCCTTTAGCATTTCTTATTAAAATACACAATTGTTCTTGTAGATTTACTTATTCGATGTGATAGCTCATTAGTCAGATTAATGCAATGTACTCTCTCCTCTCAGTAGAGCTGGTGTGCTTGCAGAGATGCCACCATGCTCCTGTGTAAATAAAACACTCTCCATGGAAAGTTCAAGTGCACTGGTTCGGCACAACAAATGGCTCTTACTATGCATTAGCAATTACTCTAATATGAAACATTTGCAGATCTTTGGCATTTAATTCAATTAGAAGTTGTCGCTACACATTCCAGACACATACAGTGAGGGAAAAAAGTATTTGATCCCCTGCTGATTTTGTACGTTTGCCCACTGACAAAGAAATGATCAATCTATAATTTTAACGGTAGGTTTATTTGAACTGTGAGAGACAGAATGACAACAAAAAAATCCAGAAAAACGCATGTCAAATTTTAATGAGGGAAATAAGTATTTGACCCCCTCTCAATCAGAAAGATTTCTGGCTCCCAGGTGTCTTTTATACAGGTAACGAGCTGAGATTAGGAGCACTCCCTTTAAGAGTGTGCTCCTAATCTCAGTTTGTTACCTGTATAAAAGACACCTGTCCACAGAAGCAATCAATCAGATTCCAAACTCTCCACCATGGCCAAGACCAAAGAGCTCTCCAATGATGCCAGGAACAAGATTGTAGACCTACACAAGGCTGGAATGGGCTACAAGACCATCGCCAAGCAGCTTGGTGAGAAGGTGACAACAGTTGGTGCGATTATTCGCAAATGGAAGAAACACAAAATAACTGTCAATCTCCCTCGGCCTGGGGCTCCATGCAAGATCTCACCTCATGGAGTTGCAATGATCATGAGAACGGTGAGGAATCAGCCCAGAACTACACGGGAGGATCTTGTCAATGATCTCAAGGCAGCTGGGACCATAGTCACCAAGAAAACAATTGGTAACACACTACGCCGTGAAGGACTGAAATCCTGCAGCGCCCGCAAGGTCCCCCTGCTCAAGAAAGCACATATAAAGGGCCGTCTGAAGTTTGCCAATGAACATCTGAATGATTCAGAGGAGAACTGGGTGAAAGTGTTGTGGTCAGATGAGACCAAAATCGAGCACTTTGGCATCAACTCAACTCGCCGTGTTTGGAGGAGGAGGAATGCTGCCTATGACCCCAAAAACACCATCCCCACCGTCAAACATGGAGGTGGAAACATTATGCTTTGGGGGTGTTTTTCTGCTAAGGGGACAGGACAATTTCACCGCATCAAAGGGACGATGGACGGGGCCATGTACCGTCAAATCTTAGTGAGAACCTCCTTCCCTCAGCCAGGGCATTGAAAATGGGTCGTGGATGGGTATTCCAGCATGACAATGACCCAAAACACACGGCCAAGGCAAAAAAGGAGTGGCTAAAGAAGAAGCACATTAAGGTCCTGGAGTAGCCTAGCCAGTCTCCAGACCTTAATCCCATAGAAAATCTGTGGAGGGAGCTGAAGGTTCGAGTTGCCAAACGTCAGCCTCAAAACCTTAATGACTTGGAGAAGATCTGCAAAGAGGAGTGGAACAAAATCCCTCCTGAGATGTGTGCAAACCTGGAGGCCAACTACAACGTCTGACCTCTGTGATTGCCAACAAGGGTTTTGCCACCAAGTACTAAGTCATGTTTTGCAGAGGGGTCAAATACTTATTTCCTTCATTAAAATGCAAATCAACTTATAACATTTTTGACATGCATTTTTCAGGATTTTTTTGTAGCTATTCTGTCTCTCACTGTTTAAATAAACCTAAATTATAGACTGATCATGTCTTTGTCAGTGGGCAAACGTACAAAATCAGCAGGGGATCAAATACATTTTTCCCTCACTGTATGTAAATGTGTCTGACAGTTCTTACAGTTTTAGCACAGTGCCCAATTAAAACAATTCTACTCATCGAGCTAGCCTTGTCTAACTGTAATAGCCCCCATGCACCAGAAGCCCACAGAGAAAAGTCCTTCCTCAGTATTAGTATTCTCTTCAGGACCATCTGTGAGTGAGCAGAACAGGCCTGTGTCCCAAATGGCACCCTATTCCCTATAAAGTGCATTACTTTTGACCAGAGCCCTGGTCAAAAGTAGTGCACTATAAAAGGAGTCAAGTGCGAGTGTTAGTTCACGAAAGGCATTTATTTATTGGGTGCTGTGGGATTATTTAAAATACTCTATGAAGAGCTAGGGTTTTAGATGTCTTTGGACTCTGCTGTCCTAGCTTCAGGGGGAAGCTGGTTCCACCATTGGGGTGCCAGGACAGAGAAGAGCGGGAGCTGCCCTCCCGTAGGGGTGGAAGGGCCAAGAGACCAGACGTGACAGAACTAAGTACTCAGGTTGGGGTGTAGGGTTTGAGCCTAGCCTGAAGGTGGGGAGGGGCAGTTCCTCTTGCTGCTCTGTAGGCAAGTACCATGGTCTTGTAGTGGATGCAAGCTTCGACTGGAAGCCAGTGGAGTGTGCAGAGGAGCGGGGTGACATGGGAGAACTTGGGAAGGTTGAACACCAGGGGGACTGCAGCATCCTGGATAAGTTGCAGGGGTTTGATGGCACAAGCGGGGAGCCCAGCCAACAGCGAGTTGCAGTAGTCAAGATGGGAGATGACAAGTGCCTGGATTAGGACCTGCGCCACTTTCTGTGTGAGGTAGCGTCGTACTCTACGGATGTTGTAGAGCATGTGTAATACACTCACCATTGTTACACTACAGTACAAGAATGTGTAGATGTACACATAAAGTACCTTTGTAATTGATACTTCCATTGATGTCTGATACATGTCTGTCCTCTGTAGTAGATAGGCTATACAGTAGGATTGAAACAATAGCAAATTGACTTCATGTTGGCTTGAATTGGCCCTACTACCCTCTACACTGCCAAATATGACCTACATTGTTTGAGTGGATACTACGAGTTAAGACTCTTCAGGGCCTAGACCAGGGCTGCATCCCAAATGGGACCCTTTTCCCTGTATAGTGCACTACCTTTGGTCTGTGTCCACTATGTGCACCACGTTGTCCACTAGGGAATAGAGTGGCATTTGGGACGCATCCCAGCATTTGATTCCTCAGGTCGACCCTTTTTCTAAGATCATTAAAGGACAACAGCCAGCGGCGTGAACTCCTGAGCTGTCCTTGTAACACACTCCCACCACTGTGAGTGGACATACAGTATAGTACATCTAAACCTGCAGGTGTAGCAGTGATGTGGCTTAAAGCTACAAGCCACATTACCCCCAAATCCAAACAGAATAACACGTTTTGCTTTTATTGTGTCTGAAAAGGATTGCGATTACACAGGTAAACACTGTTTACAAACTGTGCTAATACAATTGAGTCCGGTGTTTGATCGGAGTCCTGGAGCAATTTTTCAAATCTATCTGCGCTAGAAAACAGACTGAAGGAAAACACATTTACTGTGCTCTGATTACAGATTATTACAACCCAATGAACAAACATTTGTCTTGTCAACATCTCCACCATCAAATACTTCCTCATGATTGCAATCCTGTTTAGAATTTTAACTGAATGCAATTTTTCATGTCACACAGTCATTCCAATATGCATTATTCAACAAACTGAAAAGCACATACACACGCGAAAGTGTACACAGTCCATTACTTGGGAAAATACCAGAGCAGTACCTGCATCTAAATTCTGCATTCGTTTTTTGGCATCATCACAAAGAAACGTATGAAACATTCAACCAAATGAAATGCACACTTAACTTCTAATCCCCATAAAAGAATGCCATCACAGCTGAGTGAAGTGTGAACTTGAGGTGGATATTTAAATCTGCTACCCTGGAAATGAACTGCACACTGAGCACACATGCAATACCAGGTTCAAACTGGCAGGAAACCAAGGCTTCAGGCACTGTTTCCACAGAAACACACTCAGTCTTATTCTGAGTTTAACTCAAAATCCAAGGAGATTTTCCCCACAGGCTTTCTGATCTGACCTGAGCGTTCTCAAAGTCTTCAGTGCTTTAGCTTTAGCTCTGCTCCATGACTGATGAGCTGGGGAGGTTTCCTCAGTTTAGGCTACAACATGACAGCTTGCCCTGGGCAGACAGACACAGTTTAGGCTAGGCCACAGTGTAACTTACAGTACCACTGCACTGGCAGAGAAGGATGGCCGACTTTGATTTACATCCTAACATGTAGGGCCTACCTCTATTCAAGTTTCCATCAATGCATACAGTGTGCATTGCTGAAGAGATTTGAACTATTCTGATAGTGTAGTCAAGTCAGAAAGCTCCACTCTAAGCTCCTGTTTGTCATGAGCCCTCTCACTCCACTGGGTTACCACCTTAAGTTGTTTCCACTCTGCTCACCACTCTCTCTCTACTCAGCCTAACTAGCTCCACCTGTCCCTGCTCTGCTCGGCTCTAATTACTCTGCCAGCTGCGCTGCATTACCCACTAACCTCTCCCAGTATTTAAGGCCCTGTCTTTCAGCTCTCAGGTGTCAGATCGTCTGCAAAGCTCACACCCGGAACCTGTTTGCTCGCGCTTCTGGCTCACCCTGGTTTTGTGACCCCGGACCTGCCTGTTCTTGGATACTCTTCTGCCTCAGGAGATCCAGACCTGCTTCTGCCATTACGACTCCTGACTACTCTTCAATCCCGGTAACTCTGACCAGCCTTCTGCCTTGCTACTACGTATTTTGGATTTCCCTTGAACTGTACTTCTGCCTGTTTTCATCCGCCCCGTTGTGTCTGTGTTTCCTCCCCCAGGACTTCTGGACCACCAACCACCGGCGTCATCGGACGCATCGCTGCCACTGGGGGAGGCACAGACCCAGCACATCGAACGGGATAACCCCTGGAGCCTTCACTCACTCCCTACATCCCTTTCCCCTTAAGTTTAAATAAACTTTCTGGTGTGACGCAATTGTGGTCCTCCTTGTCGTCTGTCTGAACCGTGACAGTACGATCTGACCATTATGGACTCAGCGCACACTTCCCCCGACATGGAAACCGAAGAACCTGAGCAACCCACCGCCATGCTACGCCTGGAACACACTGAGAGAGAGCTAGGGCCGCATGAGCGGCGACATCACCTCTCTGCTTCAGGCCGGCTACCAACAGCATCAGCAGTTCCAGCAGCACCAGCAGCAGTCCCAGCAGCAGCAACAACAACTTCGCCATGATCATTCAACTCCTCACCAACCTGACCCCCAGCCAGTCTGCCCACCAGCCCCTGCCCCGAGTTACCTGCCCCGGTCATTGCAGCCGCTGCTCGGAACCCAAGATTGGAAACCCCGAGCGGTTCAACGGCGATTCAACCCAGGTCCGGCCATTCCTGACTAGCTGCCGACTTCAGTTCTCCTTGCAGCCAAGGACCTTCGCCACGGGGGGGCTAAAGTTGGGTATGCCATCACTCACCCTGACGGGCCGAGCTCGACTCTGGGGAACAGCAGAGTTCGAACGTCAAACCCCCGCATGTGCAACCTTCGACCTGTTTGCTGAGGAGATGCTGAAGGTGTTTGACCTGGATTCCCCAACCGCGAGGCGTCTCGTGAACTGTTCAGTATTCGACAAGGCAGACGTACAGTCGCAGACCATTCCATCGACTTCCGAACCCTGGCTAGGCGAAGTTCTTGGAACACACCATCGTTGGTGGGCGCGTTCTTCCATAGTTTGGCTGACTATATCAAGGGCGAGTTGGTCTCCCATGAACTGCCTTCCACTCTTGATGAAGCCATCGCACTGACTGTCCAGGATCGACAGTAGGATACAGACCCGTCGTCGTGGGAGGGCGCCAAGGTCCACCTACTACCGGCATTCGGAGAGATCCGACTGGGCTCCTGTCATCTACTGCCACTCACCCAGGTCAGCTTGATCAGTCTGAGCCTATGGAGATTGGGCGAGCCTCTCTCACTCCTGCAGAGCGCCAGCGGCGCTCACCTCAAACCTCTGCCTCTATTGTGGAGGTGATGGACATCGTGTGGTAACCTGCCCTTTAAAGGGCCGAAGCTCACCGGGCATGGGGGAGTCCGGTTGAGTTCAATGACCATCCAGTCCTCCGACCGCAAACCCCTGCTGCAAGTTCACCTCCGCCTCCCTGACTCAACTCACACCCTGGCTGCTCTGGTGGATTCTGGCGCCCGAAGCCAACATAATGGACATCAAGCTGGCACGCCAACTGGGACTGGAGAACCTCCGTTTGACACCTCCTATTCCTGCCCGGGCACTGGCGGACACTTACTCGGATCGGTCACTCATGTCACGGCCCCCGGTCTCGATGGGTCTGTCCGGAAACCATCAAGAAACTATCCAGTTTCACCTGCTCCCCCTCTCCAGGCCAACCCCTCATCCTGGGTTACCCATGGCTCCGCCGGCACAACCCTCAGCTCGACTGGGTGACCGGGGTGATCAGGGAGTGGGGAGAGGACTGCACCGAACCTGCCTGCTTGCCGCCGCACTGCCCCCTCGGCCAGTACCTACTAACTCCGCTCCTGACCCCTCCAAGGACCCTGTGCCGATTCTGCCAAGTCCCTGCATCGTTGCAGCTCTGACCTGGGCTGTTGAGGAACAGGTGCTGGAGGCTCTCCGTAACCAGCCAGGTCCCAGCACTTGCCCAGCTGACCGCCTTTTTGTCCCCGAAGACCTGAGGTCCCAGGTCGTTCAGTGGGGGACATGACTCCCCGCCTAGCTTGTCACCCTGGCTCCACCCGCACTTACAACCTGCTCGCCCAGAGGTTCTGGTGGCCCTCTCTGAGGAAGGATGTACGGGAATTCGTCCAAGCCTGCCCCATCTGCAACCAACACAAGTCGTTCTGCCAGCCCCCCAGCCGGATTGCTGCAGCCCCTGCCTGTGCCCAGGAGTCCGCTGGTCCCTGCTGCGCCTTGTCCTCCTCCTCCACGGCTCGTCGATGGTGGTCTGGTTTAACCGTCCGCCGCCTGCTTCGGTCCAGACGGAGGGTAGGGTCTCAGTACCTCATTGACTGGGAGGGCTATGGACCTGAGGAAAGGACCTGGGTGCCAGCTAGTCGGATTGTGGATAGGACTCTCATCACCGCTTTCCACCAACGGCATCCTGATCAACCTGCAATCCGTAGGGGCCGCCCCAGAGGGATCCCTAACCCGTCCTGCCCGCTCGGCTTCCTGTCCTGTGCCTGATCCTGTCTCGGGACCTGTCCCATCTCCCGACCACGGCCCTCCGGCTTCCTCCGAGGATGAGGACGTTCGCTCGGACCGTTCGGAGGAGTTCTAGCCCTCCTCCCGGCTCCCCTCCTCCCGCCCGGCGTGGTGTTGCTCTTGGGACTTCTGGGGCCGTCCCTTGGGGGGTTCTGTCATGAGCCCTCTCACTCCACTGGGTTACCACCTTAAGTTGTTTCCACTCTGCTCACCACTCTCTCTCTACTCAGCCTAACTAGCTCCACCTGTCCCTGCTCTGCTCGGCTCTAATTACTCTGCCAGCTGCGCTGCATTACCCACTAACCTCTCCCAGTATTTAAGGCCCTGTCTTTCCAGCTCTCAGGTGTCAGATCGTCTGCAAAGCTCACACCCGGAACCTGTTTGCTCGCGCTTCTGGCTCACCCTGGTTTTGTGACCCCGGACCTGCCTGTTCTTGGATACTCTTCTGCCTCAGGAGATCCAGACCTGCTTCTGCCATTACGACTCCTGACTACTCTTCAATCCCGGTAACTCTGACCAGCCTTCTGCCTTGCTACTACGTATTTTGGATTTCCCTTGAACTGTACTTCTGCCTGTTTTCATCCGCCCACGTTGTGTCTGTGTTTCCTCCCCCCAGGACTTCTGGACCACCAACCACCGAGCGTCATCGGACGCATCGCTGCCACTGGGGGAGGCACAGACCCAGCACATCGGACGGGATAACCCCTGGAGCCTTCACTCACTCCCTACATCCCTTTCCCCTTAAGTTTAAATAAACTTTCTGGTGTGACGCAATTGTGGTCCTCCTTGTCGTCTGTCTGAACCGTGACACTGTTATCCTGATCAACAGTACATGTTTATCTTTATTTTTTTCCAGTGCTCTGAAAAGAACCATACCAAGGTGAGAGCCAGTGAAGAGCAGCACTGGCATCTGTTTCTGTATCACATTCACATTCAGCTCTACAGGAAGTAGTCACAGACATAGCTCACTCCCCAGAAAGTTATTGCAGACATCTTGGTGTGTAGGTACATGATGCCCTTGGCGCTAGGCCCAGGGACGGGGTACAGCTGATCCCAGATAAGTCGCCGCACAGAGTCAGTTGGCAGAGCACACAACAGGAAGTGATCACCACATGTATCTCAGACCACAGGAAGTTATCAGACGCAGTCTACTACACAAAAAGTAATCAATGACAAACATGAAAGTAACATGAAAAGATAAGTTATGTTACCCTCTGCTGTTACTAATTTCTACCTATGATATTTTTCATTAGGGCCTATGATTGTTTGAATGAGGGAAGTGCATTTTGTAATTGGATATGCAAGCAAGCAAGTGAATAATGGCTCTTTATGAGTAAAAAGCCTGTTTTGCAGTTGAGGGGGGAAAGCTGCTGTTTTGCATAATGCAAGTGATTCCTCTGAGTGTGGTGGTAATTTTTTAAACTTATAAATGTGTTTTCATGCTTGTGTGATACGCAACGTGGATGAGAACACCCCCGTCTTTGATTAAAAGGAGCAGTTTTATACAAGAAACATTTGCATTAACCAGCTCTAATGGGATTGCCTTTTATTCTTCTCCACAGCCCATAGCCTTGACTTAAAGGGATACTTCGTGATTTTGGCAATGGTGCCCTTAATCTACTTCCCCAGAGTCAGATGAACTTGTGGATACCATTTTTACGTCTCTGTGTCCAGTATGAAGGAAGTTAAAGGTAGTTTTGCGAGCCAATGCTAACTGGCGTTAGGACAATGACTGGAAGTCTTATATGCTACCATGCTAGCAGATACCCATAGACTTCCAGTCATTGTGCTAACACTAGTTAGCAATTGCGCTAGCGCTAGTTAACAACCTACTTCAAACTGCAGAGTTCCAGTTGGAAGTTTACATATACTTAGGTTGGAGTCATTAAAACTCGTTTTTCAACCACTCCATACATTTCTTGTTAACAAACTATAGTTTTGGCAAGTCGGTTAGGACATTTACTTTGTGCATGACACAAGTAACTTTTCCAACAATTGTTTACAGACAGATTATTTCACTTATAATTCACTGTACCACAATTCCAGTGGGTCAGAAGTTTGCAAACACTAAGTTGACTGTGCCTTTAAACAGCTTGGAAAATTCCAGAAAATGATGTCATGGCTTTAGAAGCTTCTGATAGGCCATATGTAACTCTGTGTTGTTGTTGTTTTTATCGCACTGCTTTGCTTTATCTTAGCCAGGTCGCAGTTGTAAATGAGAACTTGTTCTCAACTGGCTTACCTGGTTAAATAAAGATGAAATAAATAAAAACAAATTACAAAAATTGAGTCAATTGGAGGTATACCTGTGGATGTATTTCAAGGCCTACCTTCAAACTCAATGCCTCTTTGCTTGACATCATGGGAAAATCTAAAGAAATCAGCCAAGACCTCAGAAAAAAATTTGTAGACTTCCACAAGTCTGGTTCATCCTTGGGAGCAATTTCCAAACGCCTGAAGGTACCACGTTCATCTGTACAAATAATAGTGCTCAAGTATAAACACCATGGGACCACGCAGCTGTCATACCGCTCAGGAAGGAGACATGTTCTGTCTCCTAGAGATGAACGTACATTGGTGCGAAAAGTGCAAATCAATCCCAGAACAACAGCAAAGGACCTTGTGAAGATGCTGGAGGAAACAGGTACAAAACTATCTATATCCACAGTAAAACAAGTCCTATATCGACATAACCTGAAAGGCCGCTCAACAAGGAAGAAGCCACTGCTCCAAAACCGCCATAAAAAAGCCAGACTACGGTTTGCAACTGCACATGGGGACAAAGATCGTACTTTTTGGAGAAATGTCCTCTGGTCTGATGAAACAAAAATAGAACTGTTTGACCATAATGACCATCGTTATGTTTGGAGGAAAAAGGGGGGGCTTGCAAGCCGAAGAACACCATCCCAAGTACGGGGGTGGCAGCATCATGCTGTGGGGGAGCTTTGCTGCAGGAGGGACTGGTACACTTCACAAAATAGATGGCATCATGAGGAAGGAAAATTATGTGGATATATTGAAGCAACATCTCAAGACATCAGTCAGGAAGTTAAAGCTTGGTCGCAAATGGGTCTTCCAAATGGACAATGACCCCAAGCATACTTCCAAAGTTGTGGCAAAATGGCTTAAGGACAACAAAGTCAAGGTATTGGAGTGGCCATCACAAAGCCCTGACCTCAATCCTATAGAAAATGTGTGGGCAGAACTGAAAAGGCGTGTGCGAGCAAGGAGGCCTACATACCTGACTCAGTTACACCAGCTCTGTCAGGAGGAATGGGCCAAAATTCACCCAATTTATTGTGGGAAACTTGTGGAAGGCTACCCGAAACGTTTGACCCAAGTTAAACAATTTATAGGCAATGCTACTAAATACTAATTGAGTGTATGTAAATTTCTGACCCACTGGGAATGTGATGAAATAAATAAAAGCTGAAATAAATAATTCTCCCTTCTATTATTCTGACATTTCACATTCTTAAAATAAAGTGGTGATCCTAACTGATCTAAGACAGGGACTTTTTACTTTACTGTCAGGAATTGTGAAAAACTGAGTTTAAATGTATTTGGCTAAGGTGTATGTAAACTTCCGACTTCAACTGTATAAATGGTATCCACTAGTTAATCTGACTCTGGGGAAGTAGATAAAGGGCCTCATTGCCAAAATCCCAAAGTATCTCTTTAACTTCAGCAGCTCCGTATGGCACAGATTCCTTCCTCATCCATTTAATCATCCGTCAACCAGAGAGTAATCACAATATATACTTTTTATTTTGCAGATAGAATACCTCTCATACCTCACAAAGAAGATCATGGCATTAGGCAGGCTATTGAGTGTTGGAGAGCCTGAAGAAAAGAAGAGATACTCTAGCTATCCTCTTAAACTCCTCAGCTCAAACAACACTCAATAATTCCACTTAATACACTCTTAGCAAGAGTCTAATAAAGCAGAGTACTTCTTCCTACGATATTAATTTGTCATAAATAAAGTTACTGCATTTGTCATCTTGCAACATACAAAGTTCTCCCAAATCTCTCTGTGGCTGGCAACATAGGCTAATAGTGCCTCCACGGCTGGACTTAGAGCTCAGAGCATGGCCCCAGGTTACGCCGCTATCAGACAGATTATATAAAATCTTAACAAAGAAAGAAGACATTAGAAAGCAAATGGGAGACAGCTGGTGCAATCTTACTGGTGCAGCAGAGGAGATGTCATTCCGAGTCACTGCCAAAAGCTACAATTTGGTCACTAAAATATCACTGGCATTACATGGGCTATTCTGTGAAAAGAAAACAGCACCGGCCTCCCGAGTGGCGCAGCGGTCTAAGGCACTGCACCGTGGCCGGGAGTCCCATAGGAGGGCACACAATTTGCCAAGTGTCGTCTGGGTTAGGGGAGGGATTGGCCGGGGGGGCTTTACTTGGCTCATCGCGCCCTAGCAAATCCTTGTGGCAGGCCAGGTGCCTGTAGGCTGACCCCGGTCGCAAGTTGAACAGTGTTTCCTCCGACACATTGGTGCGGCTGGCTTCCGGGTTAAGCTGGCAGGTGTTAAGGAGCGCGGATAGGCGGGTCATGTTTCGGAGGACGCATGACTCCACCTTCGCCTCTCCCGAACCCGTTGGGGAGTTTCAGCGACGTCACAAGATCGAAAATTGGGGAGAAAAAAACAGCACCAAACAGAGACAGAGTTGGGTCTTCAGGCTTGTCTTTCAGGCCAACTACAAAGCAGAGTGTTTATACACTACAGTACACTACAGTAATCACGTTCCTTCTTAGACTTTAATCAAAGAGAAGTGCTTGTACTACTAGTGAGCCAATAGGAAAACAACTGAAAATGTGTCTACAGCTCATACCAATAAAGAAGCAAAAGGAATACCGACTATTAGCTAATTGCAGCATCTTCGGAACATAAACTTATCCGGGTGAAGTGAGCTCCTTTCTGACTTTATGGAGACATTTTAGGAGCATAGAGGATTTTATTGAGCTTTACTGAACTTGTTGGACCTGGGAACTCCTGAGCTCAGTTTAGCTGAGCCAACCAGGCATAAAGAGAGACATGAACCACTGGGTCTGAACACTTGACCAGCATATGAAAATTATAGAACTAGATGCATTCTAAAATGCTAACACAGGTCATATACTTCACACAACCTCTGAATGAAAATGAACCTGATATAGACACACACCTGACAGCACAGTACATGCAAGTGTGTACATGGCACAATGACTCACAATTTGCAAAAGACACAACCAGGGGTGTTCTATTTTCCAAGCGATAGCTATTGTAAGACAGCTGCAGTATGAAAGGTTACTCTGCTCTGCTCCAGGGAAAACAGATTTTTTCCCCACTATCACTAAAGCTGCTTTATCAGCCCCAGAGATACAACAACAACAAAAAACATTTGATTCTGCTGTTACAGTCCCCAAATTGTACTCTTACAATTTGGAGGCTGTAACAGAAAGTGGCCTTGGGAGGCAGAGAGTGGCCTTGGGAGGCAGAGAGTGGCCTTGGGAGGCTTGTATACAGCAGCATCTCAGCTAACTCTCTCTAACTCTCTCTGGTTTCTCCACTGACTTTCATTCATCACATGGCCTGACCCCTGGCCGCTGCCCTTAGCCACATACAGAATGGGTGCTATGATGGATGCCTTATTAGAGTCCTTTATTGGTGTACTTTAGCCGGAAGATAAACTTTGTAATTCATGTCTCAGTTTGGTTATCTCTCATTTATTTCAATCGGCTAAAGGTGACTCTTTCAGTCGACCGGAGAACAATGGCCATCGGAGAAGACAGGAGTTTGGCAGCGGAGCGGAGCGCAGGAATGCTGAATCCCACCATCCATCATGGAGTCGTCCTAGGGAGAAGGTTCGAGGAGGAGGAGGCTAGCTCACCACCACAAAGAGTGTGAAGAGTCAAAATGGCCTCTCTCTGCCACACCACCACAAAGAGTGGGAAGATTCAAAATGGCGTCTCTCTGCCACACCATCACAAATAGTGGGAGGGTTTCAAAAGAAACAATCAGCTCGTGAGGTCGTAGCGAGGAAGTGTTCCGTCAGAGGGCTAAGGAAAGGAAAGGCAGAGGCCATCAGAGATAGAGAGAGAGAGAGAGAGAGAGAGAAAGAGAGAGGAAGAGATGGATGGAAAGAGAACTCCTATAATCAAATGTTTAGCTAAGACACCCAGTATACAATCCAGAGGAAACAGTGCCAAAGTGGGAAGAAATAAAAAATGGCACATGGCCTCATGTCTTTAAAAGTGTTTTTTTCCCTCTAATGCTCAGTTGGATAAAGTTATCTACGAAAGCAATGGCCTTTAGATGATGCAGGCTTTTGAATAGTTCGTGCTAGTCAATAATATGTCCTGTTTCAGTTTCACATCCAGAAAAAAAGGTTTTATGAAAGAAAATGATCTATTATGTCTTCGGTTGTAGTTTCCCAGTGCTTTGAAAAAGGAGAAAGACTGATGTTAAACTTCTACCCTGACATGGTCCCATGATTGCTTCTTGGTTTTCCATATTACCCACGTGTCATTACAGGAATTGCTGATAACTGTCATAAGGATAAGAGCAGCAGTCGTAGCACTTCTCTTCTCAGCCGAGATAATGACGGGATCATTTTCCCCTTAGACAGACTCTTCCTGTTTACTTAACCTTTCCACAGTCCTCATTAACTCACCAACATCAGCGACCAGCATTGGGTTGCCAAGGGCACTGAAACCAGCAGATGGAGTAGAGCTTAGACATAGCAACACTTAGCCGAGGTCACGCTGCTAACACTGCTGGTCAGCGCTGGCTGGACGACTCAGCATCAGAACACACCATTAGCTTCATATCCCTGTTACTGTGGAACAGACAGGCACTTACCAGTCTTTTTATAAAGCTTCATTCTTATTTGAGGATGGGAACATACAGTACACAACAAGCTCTTGTATTGTTTGCTTTTCCTGTCCACTAAAGCAGCTAGCTACAGTCTTGAGACTCCAACAGCCCTCCATCTTTCCTTGCTGTGAGAGGACAAAATGCTAACCCCAGCACTCGAGGTAATGGGATATGCAGTCATTCATTCTGCTGCTGGATGGTTCAGGCACTCTGGCCAAATGACATGCTGGAACAGGGCAATACTGATACAGTGCGGTAGCCTAGCACCACGTTAAAGCACAGCCATTACTAATCCAGAGGAGCGCAGTATCCTGATAACATCCCTGGCCTGCATGCTCTCTAAATGAGTCACAACACAACCATGTAGGATACAAACACAATGTCCTCTATATGCAGACACTGCAAATAGGTGGCTGAACAATGACATCTCCCAAGAACAGATTTAATGCAATACCTGAACTTGCTATAGGCCTACAGTTTAATTGTGCAATGACATTTCAAGGGAACTCAAAGGAAAACCAAAGCAGCTTCAAAGCTGTCCTTTGCTTAGAGGTCAACACAGCAACCTCATGTTTGCTATGGATCAACTGCTGCAGCATGGTCTGGTGCGCGTCATGTCAGGTTGGTCTATAGCATTGCTACTGTATTATGGGTCCCCAGGTCAACTGGACTAGCTTACTGTTGAGGCTGCCTGACGCTATGCAGGCAGTGGGCATTGCCATGACCCTCTCTGCCCACTGAAGCAGATGGTCAGTAATGTCAGCTTGTTTCCGCTCATCTCCCAACCCACGTAACGCTCTTATCCCAACGGTTATTCCAATGGTTCTCAAAAGGTCACGTCTGCCATGCTAAAGCCAACAGAGTCCTGTTACACTAACAATAACACTGCCACTAACACCTCCTGTCTGGCGACACACTCCACAAGGGCTCCTGTACTCTATGTGTTTTGTTTAAGTGGGCCCATCTCCAATCGGCTAAATCAACAGGCTGCATTGGGAAGTGGAGCTTCTGAGAGACAGGTGAGGTGTGTTGCTGTTTAATCTGCTGCCTGTCTGCCTGCTGTCTGTCTGTCTGTCTGTCTGTCTGTCTGTCTGTCTGCCTGTCTGCCTGCTGTCTGTCTGTCTGTCTGTCTGTCTGTCTGCCTGCCTGCCTGCCTGCCTGCCTGCCTGCCTGCCTGCCTGCCTGCCTGCCTGCCTGCCTGCCTGTCTGTCTGTCTGTCTGTCTGTCTGTCTGTCTGTCTGTCTCTCTGTCCCTGTGTTATCTTTTCCCCAGTCTGTGAATGGCAGGCAGGACTTCAACCACTCTCCTACCAACAGTGACACATCACAAGGGTTACACAGGAAATCCATTAGCCCGAAGCTGCCGTTTGACATGCTCCAAGAGAACTGCACTCATCCTGACACAATGCCATCTGAGGCTGAGGCCGGCCCATGGTGGCGTGGAGCTAGCTCACTGGGAATTACCAAGTAAGCGGCCACAAAAATGGGAATATAGAAATATACAATATAATTTGTAGTATGTAGTAATGTTCAAAACTAGCTACAGGTACTGTAGCTACAGAGCCTCCAAACTGACATATTATTGACACAGTATGACACAGACACAGGTAACAGAATGGTATCTGGTTACTAGCTGCATGGTTAGACCTGCTAATAAAATGTACAAAACTAACACCAGCTCAGGCTAAAGAGGGTCAAATTTGGCAGGTAAAAAGACTGGTGACTTTCCTGCCATCTGGTGACCTCTTAAATGAGACACAGGGCCATTTTTTCCCCCAGAGCAGCCCTGTGTGATGGCGTCTCAATTCATTTGTGATTCCTCCCGCCCCAGGTGTCCTTCAGTTCCATTCAGGTCACTCTTTCGACCGTGTTAAACAAATAATATCACACACAGATTGCAATACAATTGCAATTTCTCTGCTTGGCAAATTACATGTGAGGCCAGGAGAAATTGAAAAGCTGGCAGGTATCTGACAGGGACTGTGACCATGATGAAGAGTCTTCCACTAAGCACTGTTTCCTTGGCCAAATATCAGAGCTCTCCATAGTCCCCACCCCCTGTTCCTGGTCTGCCAGCCTAATAAACAGAAGGGGAGAGCTGCCAAAACTCTGCAAATAAGGAGCACCAACAGACCGATGATGGCTACAGCCTGTAGAACAAAGTTGTTCTAACTGCCTGGCTGAGAGGTCATTTCATCTCTGCTACTGCTTAAGTAGAGGACCTTAGCATGGCCTGGAGGGCTACTGGTTAGGAGGGCTACTGGTTAGGAGGGCTACTGGTTAGGAGGGCTACTGTTTAGAGGGTTACTGGTTAGGAGGGTTACTGGTTAGGAGGGCTACTCGTTAGGATGGCTACTGGTTAGGATGGCTACTGGTTAGGAGGGTTACTGGTTAGGAGGGCTACTGGTTAGGAGGGCTATTTGATAGGATGGCTACTGGTTAGGATGGCTACTGGTTAGGAGGGTTACTGGTTAGGATAGTTACTGGTTAGGAGGGTTACTGGTTAGGAGGGCTACTGGTTAGGAAGGCTACTGGTTAGGAGGGTTACTGGTTAGGAGGGCTACTCGTTAGGATGGATACTGGTTAGGAGGGCTACTGGTTAGGAGGGTTACTGATTAGGAGGGCTGCTGGTTAGGAGGGCTACTGGTTAGGAGGGTTACTGGTTAGGAGGGTTACTGGTTAGGAGGGTTACTGGTTAGGAGGGATACTGGTTAGGAGGGATACTGGTTAGGAGGGTTACTGGTTATTGTCAGAACAGCGCCGGAAGAAGATGGCTGCCGTTTTACAGCCCTCTAACCAATTGTACTATTATGTGTGTTTTTCCGCGTTATTTGTAATTTATTTTGTACATAATGTTTCTGCCATCGTCTCTTATAACCAAAGAGAGCTTCTGGATATCAGGACAGCGATTACTCACCTCGCGTTGACGAACACTTTTTCTTCAACGAGAGGCGTTCGCGAAGGATATTCCTACAGACTCCCGACAAGGCCCAGATCCCCGTCATTCGCGTGAGGAAGAGACGGAGATATCGTGGACGTAGGTCGGGGTGCCTTGTAAGGATCCGACGGCGAACGAGTAAACTGCCTCTCCCATCAATCCTATTAGCCAACGTTCAAGCTTTGGAGAATAAAATGGACGATTTAAGATTACGGTTATCCTACCAACGGGACATTAAAAACTGTAATATCTTATGTTTCACGGAGTCGTGGCTGAACGAGCGACAATGATAACATTCAGCTAGCAGGCTATACGCTACATCGGCAGGACAGAACGGCAGACTCGGGTAAGACGAGGGGTGGCGGTCTCTGTATATTTGTAAACAACAGCTGGTGCACCAAATCAAATACTAAGGAAGTCTCAAGGTTTTGCTCGCCTGAGGTAGAGTATCTTATGATAAGCTGCAGACCACACTATTTACCAAGAGAGTTTTCATCTATATTTTTCATAGCTGTCTATTTACCACCACAAACCAATGCTGGCATTAAGATTGCACTGAATGAGTTGTACAAGGCCATTAATCAACAGGAAAACGCTCATCCAGATGCAGCGCTCCTAGTAGCAGGGGACTTTAATGCAGGGAAACTTAAATCCGTTCTACCTAATTTCTACCAGCATGTTAAATGTGCAACCAGAGGGGAAAAAACTCTAGACCACCTTTACTCCACACACAGAGACGCATACAAAGCTCTCCCTCGCCCTCCATTTGGCAAATCTGACCATAACTCTATCCTCCTGATTCCTGCTTATAAGCAAAAACTGAAGCAGGAAGCACCAGTGATTCGGCTAATAAAAAAGTGGTCAGATGACGCAGATGCTAAGCTACAGGACTGTTTTGCTAGCACAGACTGGAACATGTTCGGGATTCTTCAGACAGCATTGAGGAGTACACCACATCAGTCACTGGCTTCATCAATAAGTGCATCGATGATGTCGTCCCCCACAGTGACCGCACGTACATACCCCAACCAGAAGCCATGGATTACAGGAAACATCCGCACTGAGCTAAAGGGTAGAGCTGCCGCTTTCAAGGAACGGGACTCTAACCCGGACGCTTATAAGAAATCCCGCTATGACCTCCGACGAACCATCAAACAGGCAAAGAGTCAATACAGGTCTAAGATTGAATCATACTACACTGGCTCTGACGCTCGTCGGATGTGGCAGGGCTTGAAAACTATTACAGACTACAAAGGGAAGCACAGCCGCGAGCTGCCCAGTGACACAAGCCTACCAGACGAGCTAAACCACTTCTATGCTCGCCGAGGCAAGCAACACTGAAGCATGCATGAGAGCACCAGCTGTTCCGGACGACTATGTGATCACGCTCTCCGTAGCCGATGTGAGTAAGACTTTTAAGCAGGTCAACATTCACAAGGCCGCAGGGCCAGACGGATTACCAGGACGTGTACTCCGAGCATGTGCTGACCAACTGGCAAGTGTCTTCACTGACATTTTCAACATGTCCCTGACTGAGTCTGTAATACCAACATGTTTCAAGCAGACCACCATAGTCCCCGTGCCCAAGAACTCTAAGATAACCTGCCTAAATGACTACCGACCCGTGGCACTGACGTCTGTAGCCATGAAGTGCTTTGAAAGACTGGTCATGGCTCACATCAACAGCATAATCCCAGAAACCCTAGACCCACTCCAATTTGCATACCGCCCCAACAGATCCACAGATGATGCAATCTCTATCGCACTCCACACTGCCCTTTCCCACCTGGACAAGAGGAACACCTACGTGAGAATGCTATTCATTGACTACAGCTCAGCATTCAACACCATAGTGCCCTCAAAGCTCATCACTAAGCTAAGGATCCTGGGACTAAACACCTCCCTCTGCAACTGGATCCTGGACTTCCTGACGGGCCGCCCCCAGGTGGTAAGGGTAGGTAACAACACATCTGCCACACTGATCCTCAACACGGGGGGCCCCTCAGGGTGCGTGCTCAGTCCCCCTCCTGTACTCTCTGTTCACCCATGACTGCATGGCCAGGCACGACTCCAACACCATCATTAAGTTTGCCGACGACACAACAGTGGTAGACCTGATCACCGACAACGATGAGACAGCCTATAGGAGGAGGTCAGAGATCTGGCCGTGTGGTGCCAGGACAACAACCTCTCCTCAACGTGACCAAGACAAAGGAGATGATTGTGGACTACAGGAAAAAAAAGAGGACTGAGCACGCCCCCATTCTCATCGGCAGGGGCTGTAGTGGAACAGGTTGAGAGCTTCAAGTTCCTTGGTGTCCACATCACCAACGAACTATCATGGTCCAAACACACCAAGACAGTCGTGAAGAGGGCACGACAAAGCCTATTCCCCCTCAGGAGACTAAAAAGATTTGGCATGGGTCCTCAGATCCTCAAAAAAATTCTACAGCTGCACCATCGAGAGCATCCTGACTGGTTGCATCACCGCCTGGTATGGCAACTGCTTGGCCTCTGACCGCAAGGCACTACAGAGGGTAGTGCGTACGGCCCAGTACATCACAGGGGCAAAGCTCCCTGCCATCCAGGACCTCTATACCAGGCGGTGTCAGAGGAAGGCCCTCAAAATTGTCAAAGACTCCAGTCACCCTAGTCATAGACTGTTCTCTCTGCTACCGCACGGCAAGCGGTACGGAGTGCCAAGTCTAGGTCCAAAAGACTTCTCAACAGCTTCTACCCCCAAGCCATAAGACTCCTGAACAGCTAATCATGGCTACCCGGACTATTTGCACTGCCCCCCACCCCATATTTTTACGCTGCTGCTACTCTGTTAAGTATTTATGCATAGTCACTTTAACTCTACCCACATGTACATATTACCTCAACTACCTCAACTAGCCGGTGCCCCCGCACATTGACTATGCAACGGTACCCCCCTGTATATATAGCCTCCCTACTGTCACTTTATTCTATTGTATATATAGCCTCCCTACTGTCACTTTATTTTTACTTCTGCTCTTTTTTTCTCAACACTTTTTTGTTGTTGTTTTATTCTTACTTTTTTTGTTTAAAATAAATGCACTGTTGGTTAAGGGCTGTAAGTAAGCATTTCACTGTAATGTCTGCACCTGTTGTATTCGGCGCATGTGACCAATAAAATTTGATTTGATTTGATTTGATTTGGTTAGGAGGGCTACTGGTTTTCAGGGCTACTGGTTAGTTGGATTATTGGTTAGGAGGGTTACTGGTTAGGATGTCTACTGGTTAGGAGGGCTACTGGTTAGGAAGGCTACTGGTTAGGAGGGTTACTGTTAGGAGGGCTACTCGTTAGGATGGCTACTGGTTAGGAGGGCTACTGGTTATGAGGGTTACTGGTTAGGAGGGCTAATGGTTAGGAGGGTTACTGGTTAGGAGGGTTAACGGTTAGGAGGGTTACTGGTAAGGAGGGTTACTGGTTAGGAGGGCTACAGGTTAGGAGTGATACTGGTTAGGAGGGCTACTGGTTAGGAGGGTTACGGGTTAGGAGGGCTACTGGTTATCAGGGCTACTGGTTAGTTGGATTATTGGTTAGGAGGGTTACTGGTTAGGATGTCTACTGGTTAGGAGGGTTACTGGTTAGGAGGGTTACTGGTAAGGAGGGTTACTGGTTAGGAGGGCTACTGGTTAGGAGGGCTACTGATTAGGAGGGTTACTGGTTAGGAGGGTTACTGGTTAGGAGTGCTACTGGTTAGGATGGCTACTGGTTAGGAGGGCTACTGGTTAGGAGGGCTACTGGTTTAGAGGGTTACTGGTTAGGAGGGTTACTGGTTAGGAGGGCTACTGGTTAGGATGGTTACTGGTTAGGAGGGTTACTGGTTAGGAGGGCTAATGATTAGGAAGGCTACTGGTTAGGAGGGTTACTGGTTAGGAGGGCTACTCGTTAGGATGGCTACTGGTTAGGATGGCTACTGATTAGGAGGGTTACTGGTTAGGAGGGCTACTGGTTAGGAGGGCTATTTGATAGGATGGCTACTGGTTAGGATGGCTACTGGTTAGGAGGGTTACTGGTTAGGATGGCTAATGGTTAGGAGGGTTACTGGTTAGGATGGCTACTGGTTAGGAGGGTTACTGGTTAGGATAGTTACTGGTTAGGAGGGTTACTGGTTAGGAGGGCTACTGGTTAGGAAGGCTACTGGTTAGGAGGGTTACTGGTTAGGAGGGCTACTCGTTAGGATGGCTACTGGTTAGGAGGGCTACTGGTTAGGAGGGTTACTGATTAGGAGGGCTGCTGGTTAGGAGGGTTACTGGTTAGGGTGGCTACTGGTTAGGAGGGTTACTGGTTAAGATGGCTACTGGTTAGGATGGCTACTGGTTAGGAGGGTTACTGGTTAGGATGGCTAATGGTTAGGAGGGTTACTGGTTAGGATGGCTACTGGTTAGGAGGGTTACTGGTTAGGATGGCTAATGGTTAGGAGGGCTACTGGTTAGGAGGGCTACTGGTTAGGAGGGTTACTGGTTAGGAGGGCTACTGGTTAGGATGGCTACTGGTTAGGAGGGCTACTGGTTTAGAGGGTTACTGGTTAGGAGGGTTACTGGTTAGGAGGGCTACTGGTTAGGATGGCTACTGGTTAGGAGGGTTACTGGTTAGGATGGCTAATGGTTAGGAGGGTTACTGGTTAGGATGGCTACTAGTTAGGAGGGTTACTGGTTAGGATGGTTACTGGTTAGGAGTGTTACTGGTTAGGAGGGCTACTGGTTAGGAAGGCTACTGGTTAGGAGGGTTACTGGTTAGGAGGGCTACTCGTTAGGATGGCTACTGGTTAGGAGGGCTACTGGTTAGGAGGGTTACTGGTTAGGAGGGCTACTGGTTAGGAGGGCTACTTGTTAGGATGGCTACTGGTTAGGAGGGTTACTGCTTAGGATGGCTACTGGTTAGGAGGGTTACTGGTTAGGGTGGCTACTGGTTAGGAGGGTTACTGGTTAAGATGGCTACTGGTTAGGATGGCTACTGGTTAGGAGGGTTACTGGTTAGGATGGCTAATGGTTAGGAGGGTTACTGGTTAGGATGGCTACTGGTTAGGAGGGTTACTGGTTAGGATGGTTGCTGGTTAGGAGGGTTACTGGTTAGGAGGGCTACTGGTTAGGAAGGCTACTGGTTAGGAGGGTTACTGGTTAGGAGGGCTACTCGTTAGGATGGCTACTGGATAGGAGGGCTACTGGTTAGGAGGGTTACTGGTTAGGAGGGCTACTGGTTAGGAGGGTTACTGGTTAGGACGGTTACTGGTTAGGAGGGTTACTGGTTAGGAGGATCTACAGGTTAGGAGGGATACTGGTTAGGAGGGCTACTGGTTAGGAGGGCTACTGGTTAGGAGGGCTACTGGTTATCAGGGCTACTGGTTAGGAGGGCTACTGGTTATCAGGGCTACTGGTTAGTTGGATTATTGGTTAGGAGGGTTACTGGTTAGGATGTCTACTGGTTAGGAGGGTTACTGGTTAGGAGGGTTACTGGTAAGGAGGGTTACTGGTTAGGAGGGCTACTGGTTAGGAGGGCTACTGGTTAGGAGGGTTACTGGTTAGGAGGGTTACTGGTTAGGATGGCTACTGGTTAGGAGGGCTACTGGTTAGGAGGGCTACTGGTTTAGAGGGTTACTGGTTAGGAGGGTTACTGGTTAGGAGGGCTACTGGTTAGGATGGCTACTGGTTAGGAGGGTTACTGGTTAGGATGGCTAATGGTTAGGAGGGTTACTGGTTAGGATGGCTACTGGTTAGGAGGGTTACTGGTTAGGATGGTTACTGGTTAGGAGGGTTACTGGTTAGGAGGGCTACTGGTTAGGAAGGCTACTGGTTAGGAGGGTTACTGGTTAGGAGGGCTACTCATTAGGATGGCTACTGGATAGGAGGGCTACTGGTTAGGAGGGTTACTGGTTAGGAGGGCTACTGGTTAGGAGGGTTACTGGTTAGGAGGGTTACTGGTTAGGACGGTTACTGGTTAGGAGGGTTACTGGTTAGGAGGATCTACAGGTTAGGAGGGATACTGGTTAGGAGGGCTACTGGTTAGGAGGGCTACTGGTTAGGAGGGCTACTGGTTATCAGGGCTACTGGTTAGGAGGGCTACTGGTTATCAGGGCTACTGGTTAGTTGGATTATTGGTTAGGAGGGTTACTGGTTAGGATGTCTACTGGTTAGGAGGGTTACTGGTTAGGAGGGTTACTGGTAAGGAGGGTTACTGGTTAGGAGGGCTACTGGTTAGGAGGGCTACTGGTTAGGAGGGTTACTGGTTAGGAGGGTTACTGGTTAGGATGGCTACTGGTTAGGAGGGCTACTGGTTAGGAGGGCTACTGGTTTAGAGGGTTACTGGTTAGGAGGGTTACTGGTTAGGAGGGCTACTGGTTAGGATGGCTACTGGTTAGGAGGGTTACTGGTTAGGATGGCTAATGGTTAGGAGGGTTACTGGTTAGGATGGCTACTGGTTAGGAGGGTTACTGGTTAGGATGGTTACTGGTTAGGAGGGTTACTGGTTAGGAGGGCTACTGGTTAGGAAGGCTACTGGTTAGGAGGGTTACTGGTTAGGAGGGCTACTCATTAGGATGGCTACTGGATAGGAGGGCTACTGGTTAGGAGGGTTACTGGTTAGGAGGGCTACTGGTTAGGAGGGTTACTGGTTAGGAGGGTTACTGGTTAGGAGGGTTACTGGTTAGGAGGATCTACAGGTTAGGAGGGATACTGGTTAGGAGGGCTACTGGTTAGGAGGGTTACTGGTTAGGAGGGCTACTGGTTATCAGGGCTACTGGTTAGGAGGGCTACTGGTTATCAGGGCTACTGGTTAGTTGGATTATTGGTTAGGAGGGTTACTGGTTAGGATGTCTACTGGTTAGGAGGGTTACTGGTTAGGAGGGTTACTGGTAAGGAGGGTTACTGGTTAGGAGGGCTACTGGTTAGGAGGGCTACTGGTTAGGAGGGCTACTGGTTAGGAGGGTTACTGGTTAGGAGGGTTACTGGTTAGGATGGCTACTGGTTAGGAGGGTTACTGGTTAGGATGGCTAATGGTTAGGAGGGTTACTGGTTAGGATGGCTACTGGTTAGGGGGGTTACTGGTTAGGAGGGCTACTGGTTAGGAAGGCTACTGGTTAGGAGGGTTACTGGTTAGGAGGGCTACTCGTTAGGATGGCTTCTGGTTAGGAGGGCTACTGGTTAGGAGGGTTACTGGTTAGGAGGGCTACTGGTTAGGAGGGCTACTTGTTAGGATGGCTACTGTTTAGGAGGGTTACTGCTTAGGATGGCTACTGGTTAGGAGGGTTCCTGGTTAGGGTGGCTACTGGTTAGGAGGGTTACTGGTTAAGATGGCTACTGGTTAGGATGGCTACTGGTTAGGAGGGTTACTGGTTAGGATGGCTACTGGTTAGGAGGGTTACTGGTTAGGATGGTTACTGGTTAGGAGGGTTACTGGTTAGGAGGGCTACAGGTTAGGAAGGCTACTGGTTAGGAGGGTTACACGTTAGGATGGCTACTGGTTAGGAGAGCTACTGGTTAGGAGGGCTACTGGTTAGGAGGGTTACTGGTTAGGAGGGCTACTGGTTAGGAGGGCTACTGGTTAGGAAGGTTACTGGTTAGGAGGGTTACTGGTTAGGAGGGTTACTGGTAAGGAGGGTTACTGGTTAGGAGGGCTACAGGTTAGGAGGGATACTGGTTAGGAGGGCTACTGGTTAGGAGGGTTACTGGTTAGGAGGGCTACTGGTTAGCAGGGCTACTGGTTAGTTGGATTATTGGTTAGGAGGGTTACTGGTTAGGATGTCTACTGGTTAGGAGGGTTACTGGTTAGGAGGGCTACTGGTTAGGAGGGTTACTGGTTAGGAGGGCTACTGGTTATCAGGGCTACTGGTTAGAAGGGTTACTGGTTAGGATGGAGATTGTTTAGGCGGGCTACTGGTAAGGAGGGCTACTGGTTAGGAGGGTTACTGGTTAGGAGGGCTACTTTTTAGGAGGGCTAGGAGGGTTTGGGATGCCTAGATACAATGAATATCAATCTCAGCTCCCAAAATATATCCATGACCCTGAAATGCTTTAGACAAATTTACATGCAAGAAGCAACACACAAGAAACACAAGGTAGTATTGTATGTACACCTTCATTCCAGACCAAATGGATAGCTACATATTTGTAATGGGTAATGTAATAAGATTTAAACTGTAAAACACTAGGTCCAAAGGGAGGGTCCTACTGTGAGGCATAATATTTTCCCTCATGCTCAACGATTAGAGTTCTGAAGAGTATATCTCGAACATGACCAGATTATTTAGTATAAACATATACAGTAAACACACACACATCAACGGATACAGTACACACAGACACGCACACGCACACATCCACGGTTACAGTACACACACACATACACACAAAAAAACGAATCTGCTCAACTCAGAGGGAGAGAGTTATGACAGGAGTAAAGTGGTTATCTGAGATAAGAAATGCCTATCCTTCACCTGAAATCGTTTTTCGGACTCCAAATTTTATCTGTCAGAGACACCTGTTGTAATAACAACTCAAATGGATGCAGACACATGGGGAGTATTCACCTGCCAATATCCTTTTAGAACCACTGAGAGAAAATGAAGCTATATAATATCCCCCCTTTTAAGTCGTTCTTTGATGTGGAATTTGTGTCCAAGTCAAGCCATCCGGTGAATGCAAACAGATTTCTTATAAACAGCATTTCTCTACCTAGAAGAACATGGATATGATAATACATAGTAACTGCGTATAATATCAAAATAATTATGTTTCCCTTTATAAACTCATTTAAATACACACATGCAAACATACATTTTCTCTGCTATTTTAAGCATGAGGATCTCATCTAGTTTTCCTCTCTGCCTCTATTGATCATGTCAAAGCATCTCTTTGCTTAGGGGGCCTTTCTGTTGTGACAAGCTCCAGACACGATTCCAGCACCCTGTGTTTTAGGCTGAAAACCGGTGTTTATGTGGATGACAGCGGAATTTGCCCAGAACTATGTGGTGTGTGGCAAATTGATCCAGTCGTTTGAGTTGTGAAGAAGGAATAGACTTGACCTGTTGGCCTTGAGGAAATGTTGTGTTGATATAGCAGTAAAATACAGGTTTGGACCTGACAGGAGAATTATTGGAATGTTAGATGGCAACGATTGATGATGATTTTTCTCTTTTTGGGGCTTTGGTGGATAGTTCTATTCTGTAATAGTATGGTACCCTCTATGATGGATTCATCTAGACATAACAGACAACTGTAGTGAGCTCCAAACTGTGGCTTGTTTTTTAAAATGATATACAGTATGTCTTAGCTTTACTTGCCTGTATACTTGAGCTGTGGTGTCCACTGTCTTCTGAATTGTAAAAGGAGAATCTCATATAGGATCAGAGATATGTGAAACATAAAAAAAACTAGGACGTATAAGAGACAAATCTAAGAACATCTTCCACACAAACCCTCCCGAGTGGCGCAGTGGTCTAAGGCACTGCATCTCAGTGCTTGAGGCATCACTACAGACCCCCTGGTTCGATTCCAGGCTGTATCACAACTGGCCGTGATTGGGAGTCCCATAGGGTGGCGGACAATTGGCCCAGCATCGTCTGGGTTTGGCCGGTGTAGGCCGTCATTGTAAATAATAATTTGTTCTTAACTGACTTGCCTAGTTAAATAAAGGTAAAATAAAAATAAATCTCTCTTAGAGCATCAGTTCTGTTTTAGCAGGGCTTGACTGTAAGTGTTTTTAATGTGGTATTGATTAGTGGGGTCATTAGCACTGATTACAATCTCCAGCTATCATCCCTGTACTCTCTGAGTGTTTGGACTGTAGATGAGCTGAGTGGAGGAAGAGCCGGTAGAGCAGAGTGGCCCGGGGAGGGGTGTAACATGCAGAGTAGCAGGCAGCGCTCGCTAGGCTAGCTGTGATTTAGTGTTCCCCAGCCAGGGCAGTGCTGTTGATTGAGTAGAGCATTACGTCACAGCTGATAGATCAGAGAGAGAGACGCCCACAGCAGAGTGGAGCTCCATCAACGGCTGCTGACAGTGGTGTTAGTGCTGTTGACAACTGACGGAAATGGGTTGGTGGAGAAAACACTGAAATTATGCACACACACGCAATGTATACACACTTACAGAAGCACAGACTCCGAAGCACACAGAAGGAAAGGCACACCTAACTAATTAAGAATGAGACTGCGGTTCTAAGATAAATTATATGTTTGACTGTCTGTCACTGTTCCTAAGGTATATATTTTGGCAGTAGCAGTACCAGACTGTTTACATGCCAATCCATACATACTAAGATCTCCTCTGAATAGTGTGGCGCAGTGGTCTAAGGCACTGCATCGCAGTGCTAGCTGTGCCACTAGAGATCCTGGTTCGAATCCAGGCTCTGTTGTAGCCGGCCGCGACCGGGAGACCCATGGGGTGGCGCACAATTGGCCCAGGGTAGGGGAGGGAATGGCCGGCAGGGATGTAGCTCAGTTGGTAGAGCATGGTGTTTGCAACGCCAGGGTTGTGGGTTTGTTTCCCACGGGGGGCCAGTATGAAAAGAAATATATATATAATGTACGCACTCACTAACTGTAAGTCGCTCTGGATAAGAGCGTCTGCTAAATGACTAAAATGTAAATACATGACTGCAGTCAATATGGAGGGTCAAACCATAACAGAACAACAAAAAGACAGCTGCTCAATACATATGGAATTACAGTAAAGAAGCATTTCAATTATATTGAGATTATTAAGGATCTATGGAATCATCCACCCATATACCAAAACATTTTGCAATTCTTATGATTCATAATTGTATTGTAATTGTGTATAATTTCCTGAGAAGACAACCATTCCCTCTATACCACCTCCTTTCCTCTCCCACCCAGCAGCAACAGCAGCACCATAGCCCTGCCTGCTATTGGGCCAGAATACCAATTACCTAGCAACACAAATGCTAATGTGACCTTTAATATAAAAAAAACAAAATTATGAATGAGATTTGAATTCAATAGCTGTCAGGCATGAAACACATTTGCTCATTTGACAGGGACCTCCAGCAATGTTGGTGTAGATTCATTGAAGAGACTAGTTTAGTGCTGTAAAATACAAACATGTCAGTGAATTTAACAATGCTAGTCAAACATTGTGTTGGGTTGATAAGGCTGCCTGAACAAGGATTTGACTGCTTTGATGATGTGAGACAGACATTTTGCTAGTTTACTCATGCATAATGGTCATTTCTCTGGTCAAATTCAAATTCTGAATTGTAGAAGAATGACAATGAAAACATAAACTGGACATTGCCCCTGACCTTGCAACCTGAGAGGATTCCACAATAACTCAAAATATGTTGTTTTATTGTGAGGCAATCACCTAAAATGAAATGCAACAGAGACTGGCCATGAGGAAAATGTGTCACATATCCAATTAGCTGCAGAGAGCTCAGCGATACAAATGAACAGTGATAAAAATGCCTTCAATTTCCTTTATCAGACAGTGGACCTCCCAGCCACTGATAAGACCTATCCTCAATAAGACATTGGGAGATGACAGGACTTTAGTAGTGTGTGGTAGCGCTATGGTATGTAGGCCTGAGATAAGGGATAACTCTGTTCCACACATCACCACACTGACTCCATAGCTCTGTTCCATACCTAAAAACACCTGAATTTACACACACCCCACAGACAGTGTAATGTCAATCATGTCTCTCTAACAGATACTGTCCACAGTGTAATAAATTCATAAGACTATTCCCTCAGTGTAGTGAGGATACACACAAGCTAGCACGCACATGCATACACATGCAAGCGCACACACACGTGCACACACATACACACACGCACAATGATAAGGCCCATGGCAATATTACTGGTACAGTAATCGTATCAGGCAACCCTGCATCTCACTGAATGGTAATGGTATTGGTATAATTAAGCCATGCAAGAGTGTCATACCATCCTGAACTATTAATGACAATAATACTCCCAGCTTGCAGTGTAGTCTAAACGCACATCAAACAGGCCTTTGGATGCGGACACGGTATCATTTAAACATATTACACAGTACAACCACAACCCTGAGAGTCATTCACTTCATTCTAAAATAATCTGCTTTCTGAAGAACCAGGCCCACAGCCTAAAGCAGCGGTTCCCAAACTAGGCGTCGCAACCCCATGTGGAATCGCCTGATATGAAAATTGGGTCGCTGGAGAATTTCAAAAATCCTGACGAAAAAATATATACATACCAAAAATATATATACTGTATATTATAATATCGTCTTTGAATCTCAAAATCATTGTAATGTGGTTCTGGAAAATGATTCAAATCTAAAAGATCAAGCGCCCTTAGATCATGGGAAAAGGCGGCACTTGACCGTTGAATGCACTTGAATCATTTCCACAGTGAATGGCTAGGCTCGCTACGCTATGAAACCACACACTATTACAGAGACTTTGATATTACTGGTCGCAATTGATATGGTGTAAACAATGTGTAAGGAGGCAGAGACAACGAAACTCACATCAATACCTTTGTCAAATAACACTGTTAAACAAAGAATTTATGCTATTGCTAGTAATCTGACTGAACAACTCAAAACCTCCCCAGCTTATGCTCTCCAAATGGACGTTAGCTGTGAGGGCCGAGATGGCCATTCATTGACTTTTGTTCCCTATACGTCGGGGGATGCTAGTCACGGGGACATAATTGTTCTGTCTCACGATTCTCGAGCATGAGCACAGGGGATGTTCAGTGTGCTGTGTGGCTATATTGATGGAAAACTGATTCCATGGGATCGAATGGTGGGCTTTTGCACAGATGGGGCTCCATCTATGGCGGGATGGCTGGCAGGCCTCTGCACTCTAGTTATGAATGTGTCTCCCTCTGTCATACATTCTATGATACACCGAGTGCAACTGGCAGCAAAAAAGCTGAGCACAGAACTTTGATTGTAAACTACATCAAACCACATCCGCAGCACGCACTATGTGGATACATGGGATCTGACCATGACAATGTTCTATTTCACACCGAGGCTTGGTGGTTATCAAGGGCGAGTGTTGGAAAGATTTGTCACATTGAGAGAGGAACTGTTGTCATTCACAAGGGATGTAAAAGAAAACAGACTTGATTGACATTCTGTGTAATGAAAAGAAAATGTATATCCTTGCCTATGTAACAGACATACAGTGCATTCGGAAAGTATTCAGACCCCTTGACTTTTTCCACATTTTGTTAAGTTACAGCCTTATTCTAAAATGGATTTTTGTTTTTTATTCCCCTCTTCAATCTACACACAATAACCCATAATGACAAAGTGAAAACAGTATTTCAAAAATGTTTGCAAATGTATTAAACATGACAAACAGAAATACCTTATTTACATAAGTATTCAGACCCTTTGCTATGAGACACGAAATTGAGCTCAGGTGCATCCTCTTTTCATTGATCATCCTTGAGATGTTTCTACAACTTCATTGGAGTCCACCTGTGGTAAATTCAATTGATTGGACATGATTTGGAAAGGCACACACCTGTCTATATAAGGTCCCACAGTTGACAGTGCATGTCAGAGCAAAAACCAAGCCATGAGGTCGAAGGAATTGTCCGTAGAGCTCCGAGACTGTGTCGATTGTGTCGAGGCACAGATCTGGGGAACGGTACCAAAAAAATTATGCAGAATTGAAGGTCCCAAAGAACACAGTGGCCTCCATCATTCTTAAATAGAAGTAGTTTGGAACCACCAAGACTCTTCATAGAGCGGGCCGCCCGGCCAAACTGAGCAATCAGGGGAGAAGGACCTTGGTCAGGGAGGTGACCAAGAACCCGATGCTCACTCTGACAGAGCTCCAGAGTTCCTCTGTGGAGATGGGAGAACCGTCCAGAAGGACAACCATCTCTGCAGCACTCCACCAATCAGGCCTTTATGGTAGAGTGGCCAGACGGAAGCCACTACTCAGTAAAAGGCACATGACAGCCCACTTGGAGTTTGCCTAAAGGCACCTAAAGACTCCCAGACCATGAGAAACAAGATTCTCTGGTCTGATGAAACCAAGATTGAACACTTTGGCCTGAATTCCAAGCATCACATCTGGAGGAAACCTGGCACCATCCCTACGGTGAAGCATGGTGGTGGCAGCATCATGCTGTGGGGATGTTTTTCAGCGGCAGGGACTGGGAGACTAGTCAGGATCGAGGGAAAGATGAACAGAGTAAAGTACAGAGAGATCCTTGATGAAAACCTGGTCCAGAGTGCTCAGGACCTCAGATTGGGGTGAAGGTTCACCTTCCAACAGGACACCGACCCTAAGCACACAGCCAAGACAACGCAGGAGTGGCTTAGGGACAAGTCTCTGAATATCCTTGAGTGGCCCAGCCAAAGCCTGGACTTGAACCCGATCAAACATCTCTGGAGAGACCTGAAAATAGCTGTGCAGTGACGCTCCCTATCCAACCTGACAGAGCTTGAGAGGATCTGCAGAGAAGAATGGAAGAAACTCCCCAAATACAGGAAGGCTCAAGGTTTTGCTCGCCTGAGGTAGAGTATCTCATGATAAGCTGTAAACCACACTATTTACCAAGAGAGTTTTCATCTATATTTTTCATAGCTGTCGATTTACCACCACAAACCGATGCTGGCACTAAGACTGCACTCAATGTATAAGGCCATAAGCAAACAGGAAAACGCTCATCCAGAGGCAGCGCTCCTAGTGACCGGGGACTTTGATGCTGCCCCAGCACCAGATGACAAAGCAGAGCAGCACTCTAGAAGTAGTGGGATTACGGAGGGAAACTAGTGGCCAGGGTCTTTAATGCAGGGAAACTTAAATCCGTTCTACCTCATTTCTACCAGCATGTTAAATGTGCAACCAGAGGGGGAAAAAACTCTAGACCACCTTTACTCCACACACAGAGACGAGTACAAAGCTCTCCCTCCCCCTCCATTAGACAAATCTGACCATAATTATATCCTCCTGATTCCTGCTTATAAGTAAAAACTAAAGCAGGAAGCACCAGTGACACTAAGGAAGTGGTCAGATGAAGCAGATGCTAAGCTACGGGACTGTATTTCTAGCACAGACTGGAATATGTTCCAGGATTCCTCCGATGGCATTGAGGAGTCCACCACATCAGTCACTGGCTTCATCAATAAGTGCATCGATGACGTCGTCCCCACAGTGACCGTACGTACCCCAACCAGAAGCCATGGATTACAGGCAACATCCGCACTGAGCTAAAGGGTAGAGCTGCCGCTTTCAAGGAGCGGGTCTCTAATCCGGACGCTTATAAAAAATCCTGCTACCCCCTCCAACGAACCATCAAACAGGCAAAGAGTCAATACAGGACTAAGATTGAATCGTACTACACCGTCTCCGACGCCCTTTGGATGTGGCAGGGCTTACAAACTATTACAGACTACAAAGGGAAGCACAGCGGCGAGCTGCCCAGTGACACGAGCCTACCAGACGAGCTAAATCACTTCTATGCTCACTTCGAGGCAAGCAACACTGAAGCATGCATGAGAGCATCAGCTGTTCCGGATGACTATGTGATCATGCTCTCCGTAGCCAATGTGAGTAAGACTTTTAAGCAGGTCAACATTCACAAGGCCAGACGGATTACCAGGACGCGTACTCCGAGCATGCGCTGACCAACTGGCAAGTGTCTTCACTGACATTTTCAAGGTGTCCCTGACTGAGTCTGTAATACCAACATGTTTCAAGCAGACCACCATAGTCCCTGTGTCCAAGAACACTAAGATAACCTGCCTAATGACTACCGACCCATAGCACTCATGTCTGTAGCCATGAAGTGCTTTGAAAGGCTGGTCATGGCTCACATAAACACCATTATCCCAGAAACCCTAGACCCACTCCAATTTGCATACCGCCCCAACAGATCCACAGATGATTCAATCTATATTGCACTCCACACTGCCTTTTCCCACCTGGACAAGAGGAACACCTAAGTGAGAATGCTATTCATTGACTACAGCTCAGCATTCAACACCATAGTGCCCTCAAAGCTCATCACTTAGCTAAGGACCCTGGGACTAAACACCTCCCTCTGCAACTGGATCCTGGACTTCCTGACTGTCCGCCCCCAGGTGGTAAGGGTAGGTAACAACACATCTGCCACGCTGATCCTCAACATGGGGGCCCCTCAGGGGTGCATGCTCAGTCCCCTCCTGTGCTCCCTGTTCACCCATGACTGCATGCCCAGGCACGACTCCAACACCATCATTAAGTTTGCCGACGACACAACAGTGGTAGGCTTGATCACCGACAACGATGAGACAGCCTATAGGGAGGAGGTCAGAGACCTGGCCGTGTGGTGCCAGGATAAGAATCTCTCCCTCAACATGATCAAGACAAAGGAGATGATTGTGGACTACAGGAAAAAAAAGAGGACTGAGCACGCCCCCATTCTCATCGACGTTCAAGTTCCTTGGTTTCCACATCACCAACAAACTATCATGGTCCAAACACACCAAGACAGTCATGAAGAGGGCACGACAAAGCCTATTCCTCCTCAGAATACTGAAAAGATTTGGCATGGGTCCTCAGATCCTCAAAGAGTTATACAGCTGCACCATCGAGAGCATCCTGACAGGTTGCATCACTGCCTGGTATGAGAACTGCTTGGCCTCTGACCGCAAGGCACTACAGGGGGTAGTGTGTATGGCCCAGTACATCACTGGGGCCAATCTTCCTGCCATCCAGGACCTCTATACCAGGCGGTGTCAGAGGAAGGCCCTAAAAATTGTCAAAGACTCCAGCCCCCCTAGTCATAGACTGTTCTCTCTGCTATCGCACGGCAAGCGGTACCGGAGCGCCAAGTCTAGGTCCAAAAGGCTTCTTAACAGCTTCTACCCCCAAGCCATAAGAATCCTGAACAGCTAATCATGGCTACCCAGACTATTTGCACTGCCCCCCCACACCACCCCACCCTCTCTTTTATGCTGCTGCTACGATCTGTTTATTATCTATGCATAGTCACTTTAACTCTACCCACATGTACATATTACCTCAATTAGCTCGACTAACCTGTGCCCCCACACATTGACTCTGACTTATTTTACTGCTGCTCTTTCATTATTTTTTTATATATATTTTTTAATTAAAACTCATGAAGGGCTTGTAAGTAAGCATGCCACAGTAAGGTCTACTCCTGTTGTATTCGGCGCATGTGGCAAATAAAATGTGATTTGATTTGATTTGCCAAGCTTGTAGCGTCATACCCTAGAAGACACGCGGCTGTAATTACTGCCAAAGGTGCTTCAACAAAGTACTGAGTAAAGTGTCTGAATACTTATGTAAATGTTATATTTCTTTGTTCTTTTTTAAATTAGCAAACATTTCTATAAACCTGATTTCACTTTGTCGTTATGGGGTATTGTGTGCAGATTGATGATTTTTTATTTATTTTTTAATCTATTTTAGAATATGGCTGTAACTTAACAAAATGTGGAAAAAGTCAAGGGGTCTGAATACTTTTTGAATGCACTGTATATACAGTTGAAGTCGGAAGTTTACATACACTTAGGTTGGAGTCATTAAAACTAGTTTTTCAACCACTCTTGTTAACAAACTATAGTTTTGGCAAGTCGGTTAGAACATCTACTTTGTGCATGACACAAGTCATTTTTCCAACAATTGTTTACAGACAGATTATTTCCCTTATAATTCACTGTATCACAATTCCAGTGGGTCAGAAGTTTACATACACTAAGTTGACTGTGCCTTTAAACAGCTTGGAAAATTCCAGAAAATGATGTCATGGCTTTAGAAGCTTCTGATATGCTAATTGACATCATTTGAGTCAGTTGGAGGTGTACGTGTGGATGTATTTCAAGGCCTACCTTCAAACTCAGTGCCTCTTTGCTTGACATCATGGGAAAATCAAAAGAAATCAGCCAAGACCTCAGAAAAAAATGGTAGACCTCCACAAGTCTGGTTCACCCTTGGGAGCAATTTCCAAACGCCTGAAGGTACCACGTTCATCTGTACAAACAATAGTACGCAAGTATAAACACCATGGGACCACACAGCCATCATACCGCTCAGGAAGGAGACGTGTTCTGTCTCCTAGAGATGAACGTACTTTGGTGTGAAAAGTGCAAATCAATCTCAGAACAACAGAAAAGGACCTTGTGAAGATGCTGGAGGAAGCAGGTACAAAAGTATCTATATCCACAGTAAAATGAGTCCTATATCGACATAACCTGAAAGGCCGCTCAGCAAGGAAGAAGCCACTTCTCCAAAACCGCCAAAAAAAAGCCAGACTACGGTTTGCAACTGCACATGGGGACAAAGATCATACTTTTTGGAGAAATGTCCTCTGGTCTGATGAAACAAAAATAGAACTGTTTGGCCATAATGACCATTGTTATGTTTGGAGGAAAAGGGGTAGGCTTGCAAGCCGAAGAACACCATCCTAACCGTGAAGCACGGGGGTGGCAGCATCATGCTGTGGGGTTGCTTTGCTGCAGGAGGGACTTGTGCACTTCACAAAATAGTTGGCATCATGAGGAAGGACATTTATGTGGATATATTGAAGCAACATCTCAAGACATCAGTCAGGAAGTTAAAGCTTGGTCGCAAATGGGTCTTCCAAATGGACAATGACCCCAAGAATACTTCCAAAGTTGTGGCAAAATGGCTTAAGGACAACAAAGTCAAGGTATTGGAGTGGCCATCACAAAGCCCTGACCTCAATCCTATAGAAAATGTGTGGGCAGAGCTGAAAAGGCGTGTGCGAGCAAGGAGGCCTACATACCTGACTCAGTTACACCAGCTCTGTCAGGAGGAATGGGCCAAAATTCACCCAACTTATTGTGGGAAGCTTGTGGAAGGCTACCCGAAACATTTGACCCAAGTTAAACAATTTAAAGGCAATGTTACCAAATACTAATTGAGTGTATGTAGACTTCTGACCCACTGGGAATGTGTCTGTTCCTCCCCCCCTCCTCCCTCTCTGTGGATGACTTCATCAACCATTTTGAAAAGAAGGTTGACGACATCCGATCCTCGTTTGTTAAGTCAAATGACACTGCTGGTCCTGCTCACACTGCCCTACCCTATGCTTTGACTTATTTCTCCCCTCTCTCTCCAGATAAAATCTTGCGACTTGTGACGGCCGGCCGCCCAACAACCTGCCCGCTTGACCCTATCCCCTCCTCTCTTCTCCAGACCATCTCCGGTGACCTTCTCCCTTACCTCACCTCGCTCATCAACTCATCCTTGACCGCTGGCTATGTCCCTTCCGTCTTCAAGAGAGCGAGAGTTGCACCCCTTCTCAAAAAACCAACACTCGATCCCTCTGATGTCAACAACTACAGACCAGTATCCCTTCTTTCTTTTCTCTCCAAAACTCTTGAGCGTGCTGTCTTTAGCCAACTCTCTTGCTATCTCTCTCAGAATGACCTTCTTGATCCAAACCAGTCAGGTTTCAAGACTGGTCATTCAACTGAGACTGCTCTTCTCTGTGTCACAGAGGCTCTCCACACTGCTAAAGCTAACTCTCTCTCCTCTGCTCTTGTCCTTCTAGACCTGTCTGCTGCCTTTGATACTGTGAACCATCAGATCCTCCTCTCCACCCTCTCCGAGCTGGGCATCTCCGGCGCGGCTCACTCTTGGATTGCGTCCTACCTGACCGGTCGCTCCTACCAAGTGGCGTGGCGAGAATCTGTCTACGCACCACGTGCTCTCACCACTGGTGTCCCCCAGGGCTCAGTTCTAGGCCCTCTCCTATTCTCGCTATACACCAAGTCACTTGGCTCTGTCATATCCTCACAAGGCCTCTCCTATCATTGCTACGCAGACGACACACAACTAATCTTCTCCTTTCCCCCTTCTGATAACCAGGTGGCGAATCGCATCTCTGCATGTCTGGCAGACATATCAGTGTGGATGACGGATCATCACCTCAAGCTGAACCTCGGCAAGACGGAGCTGCTCTTCCTCCCGGGGAAGGACTGCCCATTCCATGATCTCGCCATCACGGTTGACAACTCCGTTGTGTCCTCCTCCCAGAGTGCGAAGAGCCTTGGCGTGACCCTGGACAACACCCTGTCGTTCTCCGCTAACATCAAGGCGGTGACCCGATCCTGTAGGTTCATGCTCTACAACATTCGGAGAGTACGACCCTGCCTTACACAAGAAGCGGCACAGGTCCTAATCCAAGCACTTGTCATCTCCCGTCTGGATTACTGCAACTCGCTGTTGGCTGGGCTCCCTGCCTGTGCCATTAAACCCCTACAACTCAACCAGAATGCCGCAGCCCGTCTGGTGTTCAACCTTCCCAAGTTCTCTCACGTCACCCCGCTCCTCCACACACTCCACTGGCTTCCAGTTGAAGCTCGCATCTGCTACAAGACCATGGTGCTTGCCTACGGAGCTGTGAGGGGAACGGCACCTCCGTACCTTCAGGCTCTTATCAGTCCCTACACCCAAATGAGGGCATGGCGTTCATCCACCTCTGGCCTGCTGGTCCCCCTACCTCTGCGGAAGCACAGTTCCCGCTCAGCCCAGTCAAAACTGTTCGCTGCTCTGGCACCCCAATGGTGGAACAAGCTCCCTCACGACGCCAGGACAGCGGAGTCACTCACCACCTTCCGGAGACACTTGAAACCCCACCTCTTTAAGGAATACCTGGGATAGGATAAAGTAATCCTTCTACCCCCCCTTACCCCCCCAAAAAAAAATATATATATATATATATATATATTGTAAAGTGGTTATCCCGCTGGCTATAAGGTGAATGCACCAATTTGTAAGTCGCTCTGGATAAGAGTGTCTGCTAAATGAAGTAAATGTAAATGTGATGAAAGAAATAAAAGCTGAAAAAAATCATTCTCTCTACTATTATTCTGACATTTCACATTCTTATAATAAAGTGGTGATCCTAACTGACCTAAGACAGGGAATTTTTACTAGGATTAAATGTCAGGAATTGTGAAAAACTGAGTTTAAATGTACTTGGCTAAGGTGTATGTAAACTTCCGATTTCAACTGTATATATATATATCTTGAACAGGATTATCTATTTTGGATGCAATTTGAATGGAATTGATGGAGAGAGAAAAAGACAGAGAGTGCTCAAGTGCTTTAAAGCAATGATATTCGAGTGATAGGATGTTTTATAACTCTGCAGCTGCAAATAAAAAATTTAAAATATTTACAATTAAAAAGTAAGGTGATGGAGATGTGTAAATTAGACGCTCTTTCAGTCCTTATATTATCCTACTGAAGCATAGGCTATGCTGCAGCAAATGTAGGGCTACCTGTCATAAGAAAAAAAGTTACCATGATAAGATGATACATGCATTGTGAACTGCGCTCCATAGCCTACTGAGATGCACTGTCTGTCCCCACCCTGAGCGTTGATGATTTTATTTATTTATTTTTATTTCACCTTTATTTAACCAGGTAAGCCAGTTGAGAACAAGTTCTCATTTACAACTGCGACCTGGCCAAGATATAGCAAAGCAGTGCGATAAAAACAACAACACAGAGTTACATATGGGGTAAACAAAACATAAAGTCAAAATTACAACAGAAAATATATATACAGTGTGTGCAAATGTAGTAAATGATGGAGGTAAGGCAATAAATAGGCCATAGTGCAAAATAGTTACAATTTCGTATTAACACTGGAATGATAGATGTGCAAAAGATGTTGTGCAAATAGAGATACTGGGGTGCAAATTAGCAAAATAAATAACAATATGGGGATGAGGTAGTTGGATGGGCTAATTACAGATGGGCTGTGTACAGGTGCAGTGATCGGTAAGCTGCTCTGACAACTGACGCCTAAAGTTAGTGAGGGAGATAAGAGTTTCCAGCTTCAGAGATTTTTGCAGTTCGTTCCAGTCATTGGCAGCAGAGAACTAGAAGGAATGGCGGCCAAAGGAGGTGTTGGCTTTGGGGATGACCAGTGAGATATACCTGCTGGAACGCAGACTACGGGTGGGTGTTGCTATGGTGACCAGTGAGCTAAGATAAGACAGGGATTTGCCTAGCAGTGATTTATAGATGACCTGGAGCCAGTGGGTTTGGCGACGAATATGTAGTGAGGGCCAGCCAACAAGAGCGTACAGGTCACAATGGTGGGGAGTATATGGGGCTTTGGTGACAAAACGGATGGCACTGTGATAGACTACATCCATTTTGCTGAGTAGCGTGTAGGAGGCTATTTTGTAAATGACATCGCCGAAGTCAAGGATCGGTAGGATAGTCAGTTTTACGAGGGCATGTTTGGCAGCATGAGTGAAGGAGGCTTTGTTGCGAAATAGGAAGCCGATTCTAGATCTAACTTTTGATTGGAGATCAACTTTTGATTGAGTCTGGAAGGAGAGTTTACAGTCTAACCAGACACCTAGGTATTTGTAGTTGTCCACATACTCTAGGTCAGACCCGCCGAGAGTAGTGATTCTAGTCGGGTGGGCGGGTGCAAGCAGGGTTCGGTTGAAGAGCATGCATTTAGTTTTACTCGTGTTTAAGAGCAGTTGGAGGCTACGGAAGGAGTGTTGTATGGCGTTGAAGCTCATTTGGAGGTTTGTTAACACAGTGTCCAATGAAGGGCCAGATGTATACAAAATGGTGTCGTCCGCATAGAGGTGGATCCGAGCGTCACCAGCAGCAAGAGCAACATCATTGATGTACACAGAGAATAGAGTCGGCCCGAGAATTGAACCCTGTGGCACCCCCATAGAGACTGCCATAGGTCCAGACAACAGGCCCTCCGATTTGACACATTGAACTCTATCTGAGAAGTAGTTGGTGAACCAGGTGAGGCAGTCATTTGAGAAACCAAGGCTATTTAGTCTGCCAATAAGAATGTGGTGGGCATTCTGATTGATCATGCAAATAGCAGAGAAAAGACCTTAGAGAAACCAGATTTAGACATTGCATATCATTTTACAGTTTTATTTCATGTCATGCTGTTCATATAAATAATTTATTATAATTTATCGGTTTCCCGCAGTTATTTATCTTTGGAAAAGGGAGTGGGTTTTGGCGGTAAATCTTGGTAATCCGGTTCCCACCATTCAATCCTACTGCAGAGGGCTTTGTGTATATGAACGCAGGGGAGCTTTATCTCACTACCATAATATTACGTTCAATTTCTTGTACCGGTATGCTAGCCAGCCTTTAGTTTGCCTTTAGTTTGCTCTGAGTCAACTCTTTCACATCCAATTCAGGCAGTGACTGTCTATTGAGGCCTGCTCTCCAGATTGGGGTGAGATGAGGGTTGAGTCTCATGCCTCCAGCACCATCTGGTCCAGAGGGCTGCTTTTAGACATGCTGAATAGACAGTAATGTAGATACACTTTGTGACTATCAGCGCTATTGCATCATCAATGCAGAGAGAGAGAGAGAGAGAGAAAGGATGAACCCCCGAAGGTACATTTAAACAGTGTATTATTATAACAGATCAATCACCCATCTCTATCATTTCACACTAATTATTACTGTGTATGCAATGTATGCACATTGGTACAAACTTTTATTTCCCCAAACAATAGCATAGGTTCCATTTCAAGACATGTCATTGAAGGTAATATCAAGGTGTGCCTGTGACTGAGATGACTGTGATATTTCACTGATCCCTCTGGACCAGGAAGACACATGAAAGGAAAGCAGCCCAGAAGTAAAGCTGAGGAGTGTATTTCTATGTCAGTGGGCTCATCTTAAAGCCACCCTGATGGAACGCTCGCCTCTCTTCTCCTTTCATATCCCCTCTTCTCCTATCCTATCCTCTCCTTAACTCCCTTCTCTCTCCTCTCCCCTCCTCCCCCCTTCTCTCCCCTTCTCTCCCCTCCTCTCCAATTCTCTCCCCTCCTCTCCAATTCTCTCCCCTCCTCTCCCCTCCCCTCCTCTCCCCTTCTCTCCCCTCCTCTCCCCTCCTCTCCTCTCCCCTTCTCTCCCCTCTTCTCCCCTTCTCTCCCCTTTTCTCCCCTCCTCTCCCCTTCTCTCTCCTCCTTTTTTCTTCTCCTCTGCTTTCCTTTCCCTTCTTTTCCTATTCTCCCCCCTCATCTCCTTTCCCTCCCTCCCTACCTCCCTCCCTCCCTCCCCCTCACCTCACCTCTCCTCTCCTCTCCTCCCCCTCACCTCTCCTCTCCTCCCCCTCACCTCTCCTCTCCTCCCCCTGATTCATTGGTCAGCTCAGTGACAGCTGGTGATGGGTGTTCAGATGTGATTCAGTGGTCAGCTCTGTGACAGCTCGTGATGGGCGGTCAGATGTGAATCAGTGGTCAGCTCTGTGACAGCTGGTGATGGGTGGTCAGATGTGATTCAGTGGTCAGCTCAGTGACAGCTGGTGATGGGTGGTCAGATGTGATTCAGTGGTAAGCTCTGTGATAGCTGGTGATGGGTGGTCAGATGTGATTCAGTGGTCAGCTCTGTGACAGCTGGTGATGGGTGATCAGATGTGATTCAGTGGTCAGCTCTGTGACAGCTGGTGATGGGTGGTCAGATGTCATTCAGTGGTCAGCTCTGTGACAGCTGGTGATGGGTGGTCAGATGTCATTCAGTGGTCAGCTCTGTGACAGCTGGTGATGGGTGGTCAGATGTGATTCAGTGGTCAGCTCTGTGACAGCTGGTGATGGGTGGTCAGATGTGATTCAGTGGTCAGCTCTGTGACAGCTGGTGATGGGTGGTCAGATGTGATTCAGTGGTCAGCTCTGTGACAGCTGGTGATGGGTGGTCAGATGTGATTCAGTGGTCAGCTCTGTGACAGCTGGTGATGGGTGGTCAGATGTGATTCAGTGGTCAGCTCTGTGACAGCTGGTGATGGGTGGTCAGATGTGATTCAGTGGTCAGCTCTGTGACAGCTGGTGATGGGTGGTCAGATGTGATTCAGTGGTCAGCTCTGTGACAGCTGGTGATGGGTGGTCAGGGCTCATGCATAATGAAGACAGAGTCAGCAGGAGTTACAGCTACCTGACTATCTGCTGAGCAGTAATACTGCTATAAGCATAGTAATACTGTAGGTTGATCTGATTATTACTACTGCAAGGCTACAGGTATGTAATCATATGGCATGGTTATACTACTATCTGCTATGAATTAATACTGAAGGCCTATTTAAGTATTAATGCTGCAAGACTAGGGTATTCCTATATATCAATATGGCATGGTTGCAATAATATATAGGCCTATTTCTGTACACAGCAGTACTACAGGACTACATTTCTATAGTAACAGTGTGCCATTGCTGCAGTGACTCTATGCTTGTCTGTGTATTGAAACAGCAGGGCTACAAACCCATCTGCTGTGAATGGGCAGAACATGCTGCAGTACATCACCTCAATCAGTCGTCCAAACCCTCATAGGGAGTGATCACCACCAGTGCACAAACCCCCATCCTCGACAGTGATGCCAGAAAGTGCTTACCTAGGAGAATAATACAGAGAGGGCATTAAATCAGTGAGCATAATATTCCAGTGAGCGGCAGACTCGCTTTCACAGATTAGCCAATCTCTCTTCAACATAGCATACTGCCTGAGTGAGTTTTTTTCTTCTTCTCCTAGATTGAATTGAAGTGGAGAGAGAGTAGATTATCCTATACATTCTGGTGCTCAGCATTTTATAATGTGACTAAGTACAGAAAATGAGGAAGGTCAATGCACATCGGAGTGTCTCACGGTAACAGAGTGAATAAAGAGCATGATGACAAGGTATTGCATGGGGTAAGAAAGTGAACTCTGTCACACACAAAAAAATAATAATTTCACAGCTTTCTGTGAACCACAATAACAGATTCCGTTGACTACAGCTCAGCGTTCAACACCATAGTGCCCCCAAAGTACCCTCAAAGCTCATCACTAAGCTAAAGACCCTGGGACTAAACACCTCCCTTTGCAACTGGATGCTGGACTTCCTGACGGGCCGCCCCCAGGTGGTAAGAGTAGGTAACAACACATCTGCCACGCTGATCCACAGCACTGGGGCCCCTCAGGGATGCGTGCTTAGACTCCTCCTGTACTCTCTGACTCCAACACCATCATTAAGTTTGCCGACAACACAACGGTGGTATGCCTGATCACGGACAACGATGAGACAGCCTATAGGGAGGAGGTCAGAGACATGGTAGTGTGGTGCCAGGACAACAACCTCTATCTCAACGTGAGCAAGACAAAAGAGCTGATCGTGGACTACAGGAAAAGGAGGGCTGAGCACGCCCCCATTCACATCGATGGAGCTGTAGTGGAGCAGGTCGAGAGCTTCAAGTTCCTTGGTGTCCACATCACCAACAAACTATCATGGTCCAAACACACCAAGACAGTCGTGAAGAGGGCATGACAATGCCTATTGCCCCTCAGGAGACTGAAAAGATTTGGCATGGGTCCTCAGATCCTCAAAACGTTCTATAGCTGCACCATCAAGAGTATCCTGACTGATTGCATCACTGCTTGGTATGGCAACTGCTCCTCCTACAGAGGGTAGTGCGTACAGCCTAGTACATCCCTGGGGCCAAGCTTCCTGCCATCCAGGACCTCTATACCAGGCAGTGTCAGAGGAAGGCACTAAAAATTGTCAAAGACTCCAGCCACCCAAGTCATAGACTGCTCTTTCTGCTACTGCATGGCAAGCGGTACAGGAGTGCCAGGTCTAGGTCCAAAAGGCTCCTTAACAGCTTCTACCCCGAAGCCATAAGAATGCTAAACAGTTAATCAAATGGCTACCCGGACTATTTGCATTGACCCCCCTTTTTACACTGCTGCTACTCGCTGTTTATTATCTATGCATAGTCAGTTTACCCCTACCTACATGTAAACTACCAGTCAAAAGTTTGGACAAACGTACAGTGCCTTGCAAAAGTATTCATCCCCCTTGGCATTTTTCCTATTTTGTAGCATTACAACCTGTAATTTAAATAGATTTTTATTTGGATTTCATGTAATGGACATACGCAAAACAGTCCCAATTGGTGAAGTGAAATGAAAAAAATTACTTGTTTCTAAAAATTTGAAAAAATAAATAACTGAAAAGTGGTGCGTGCATATGTATTCACTCCCTTTGCTATGAAGCCTGTAAATAATATCTGGTGCAACCAATTGCCTTCAGAAGTCACATAATTAGTTAAATAAAGTCCACCTGGGTGCAATCTAAGTGTCACATGATCTCAGTATATATACACCTGTTCTGAAAGGCCCCAGAGTCTGCAACACCACTAAGCAAGGGGCACCACCAAGCAAGCGGCACCATGAAGACCAAGGAGCTCTCCAAACAGGTCAGGGACAAAGTTGTGGAGAAGTACAGATCAGGGTTGGGTTATAAAAATATCTGAAATGCTGAACATCCCACAGAGCACCATTAAATCCATTATGAAAAAATTGAAAGAATATGGCACCACAACAAACCTGCCAAGAGAGGGCCGCCCACCAAAACTTACAGACCAGGCAAGGAGGGCATTAATTAGAGAGGCAACAAAGAGACTAAAGATAACCCTGAAGGAGCTAAAAAGCTTCACAGCGGAGATTGGAGTATCTGTCCATAGGACCACTTTAAGCCGTACACTCCACAGAGCTGGACTTTACGGAAGAGTGGCCAGAAAAAAGCCATTGCTTTAAGAAAAAAATAAGCAAACACGTTTGGTGTTCGCCAAAAGACATGTGGGAGACTCCCCAAACATATGGAAGAAGGTACTCTGGTCAGGTGAGACTAAAAGTGAGCTATTTGGCCATCAAGGAAAACGCTATGTCTGGCACAAACCCAACACCTCTCATGTTTTTCATTGGCAGGGACTGGGAAACTGGTCAGAATTGAAGGAATGATGGTGCTAAATACAGGGAAATTCTTGAGGGAAACTTGTTTCAGTCTTCCAGAGATTTGAGACTAGGACGGAGGTTCACCTTTCAGCAGGACAATGACCCTAAGCATACTGCTAAAGCAACACTTGAGTGGTTTAAGGGGAAACATTTAAATGTCTTGGAATGGCCTAGTCAATGCCCAGACCTCAATCCAATTGAGAATCTGTGGTATGACTTAAAGATTGGTGTACACCAGCAGAACCCATCCAACTTGAAGGAGCTGGAGCAGTTTTGCCTTGAAGAATGGGCAAAAATCCCAGTGGCTAGATGTGCAAAGCTTATAGAGATATACCCCAAGAGGCTTGCAGCTGTAATTGCGGCAAAAGGTGGCTCTACAAAGTATTGACTTTGGGGGAGGGGGGTGAATAGTTATGCACGCTCAAGTTTTCTGTTTTTTTGTCTTATTTCTTGTTTGTTTCACAAAAAAAAATATTTTGCATCTTCAAAGTGGTAGGCCTGTTTTGTAAATCAAATGATACAACCCCCCCCAAAATCCATTTTAATTCCAGGTTGTAAGGCAACAAAATAGGAAAAATGCCAAGGGGGTGAATCCTTTCGCAAGCCACTGTACTCATTCAAGGGTTTTTCTTTATTTTTTACAATTTTTTTTACATTGTAGAATAATAGTGAAGACATCAAAACTATGAAATAATACATATGGAATCATGTAGTAACCAAACAAGTGTTAAATAAATCAAAATATATTTTATATTTGAGATTCTTCAAATAGCCACCCTTTGCCTTGATGACAGCTTTGCACACTCTTGGCATTCTCTCAACCAGCTTCATGAGGTAGTAACCTGGATTGCATTTCAATTAACAGGTGTGCCTTCTTAAAAGTTAATTTGTGGAGAATAAATGTATGCGTTTGAGCCAATCAGTTGTGTTGTGACAAAGTAGGGGGGGTACACAGAAGATAGACCTATTTAGTAAAAGACCAAGTCCATATTATGGCAAGAACAGCTCAAATAAGCAAAGACAATCCATCATTACTTTAAGACATGAAGGTCAGTCAATACATTTTTACATTTACATTTTAGTAATTTAGCAGACACTCTTTTCCAGAGCAACTTACAGTTCGTGAGTGCATAAATTTTTTCATACTGGCCCCCCGTGGGAAACGAAACAAGAACCCTGGCATTGCAAGTGCCATGCTCTACCAACTGAGCTACGGAATATTTCAAGAACTTTGAAAGTTTCTTCAAGTGCAGTTGCAAAAACCATCAAGCGCTAAGGATGAAACTGGCTCTCATGAGGACCGCCACAGGAATGGAAGACCCAGAGTTACCTCTGCTGCAGAGGATAAGTTCATTAGAGTTACCAGCCTCAGAAATTGCAGCCCAAATAAATGCTTCACAGAGTTCAAGTAACAGACACATCTCAACATCAACTGTTCAGAGGGGACTGTGTGAATCAGGCCTTCATTGTCGAATTAGTGCAAAGAAACCACTACTAAAGGACACCAATAAGAAGAAGAGACCTACTTGGGCCAAGAAACATGAGCAATGGACATTAGACTGGTGGAAATGTGTCCTTTGGTCTGGAGTCCAAATTTGAGATTTTTGGTTCAAACCGCTGTGTCTTTGTGAGACGCGGTGTAGTTGAACGGATGATCTCCGCATGTGTAGTTCCCACCGTAAAGCATGGAGGAGGAGGTGTTATGGTGTGGGGGTGCTTTGCTGTTGACACTGTCAGTGATTTATTTTGAATTCAAGGCACACTTAACCAGCATGGCTCCCACAACATTCTGCAGCGATACACCATCCCATCTGGTTTGGGCTTAGTGGGACTATCATTTGTTTTTCAACAGGACAATGACCCAACACACCTCCAGGCTGTGTAAGGGCTATTTTACCAAGAAGGAGAGTGATGGAGTGCTGCATCAGATGACCTGGCTTCCACAATCCCCCGACCTCAACCAAATTGAGATGGTTTGGGATGAGTCGGACGGCAGAGTGAAGGAAAAGCAGCCAACAAGTGTTCAGCATATGTGGGAACTCCTTCAAGACTGTTGGAAAAGCATTCCTGGTGAAGCTGGTTGAGTGAATGCCAAGAGTGTGCAAAGATGTCATCAAGGCTATTTGAAGAATCTCAAATATAACATTATTTTGATTTGTTTAACACTTTTTTGGTTACTACATGATTCCATATGTGTTATTTCATAGTTTTGATGTCTTCATTATTATTCTACAATGTAAAAAAATAGTAAAAATATAGAAAAACCCTTGAATGTGTAGGTATGTCCAAACCTTTGACTGGTACTGTACATATTACCTCAATTACCTCAACTAACCTGTACCCCCACACATTGGTACCAGTACCCCCTGTACATAGCCTCGTTATTGTTATTTTATTGTGTTAATTTATATTTGATTTTTTATTGTATATATATAAAAAAAATGGCACATATTTTCTTACTTACAAAAAAAACCAAATCTGCATTGTTGGTTAAGGGCTTGTAAGTAAGCATTTCACGGTAAGGTCTACACCTGTTGTATTCGGCGCATGTGACAAATAATTACATTAATTTGAGTTTGAGGTCGATATCTGGAGGGAGAACATAGCCTACCGCAGTGCGAGGGAAAGCTTACATTTTTCTAGGAATACGTTGGCAAAAATATTCTGCTTCTTCAGTTCTCTGGATCTTCACAGAACAGACTAAACGTTAGTCTGCCCAACAACCTAACTGGGAGGAAGAGGACAACAGGGTTGAGCTGGCTGAAAGGTGGGCTCTGTCTTTCAGCCTTGCCTGAGAGCTACCCTGCAGAGTGAGAGACTGCACTGCATTCAGACTCAAGTCTGTTTTGTGCTCGGCTCAATGAGAGTGGTTCCATCAAAAGACAAGGACGTCTTCCAGCCAGGCCATTACATCAACACAGCTTGGTTCTGACTACCTCTCTCTATCTGTCATTTCTGAGGCCATTCTCTACTTTTTCAATGCCCTAAGAGCCTTTCAGGCTCAAACCAAGAGGCCATGAAGCCAGACACAAAAACTAGGTTAACATGGAAAAGAAAGAAGACCCTGCCACAACCTGAGAACGAATGAATATACCCATGCATGTATAAAGTCTTTAGTTATCTAGCCAGGACAAAATACCTTATTTTGTCTGAACAAAAAGAGTAGTCGAAAAGTAGCTCAAAAGTAGTAAGTAGTTGAAAATGCTAAAGTTGTCCATAATGAGATTCGAATTCGCAACCTTTGGGTTGCTATACGTTCGTGTTATACGCCTACCCATCCACCCCAACTAACAACCCTACTTTCGTTTTTTGTCTTAAGTAACCATCTGTCTTATGTAACCATACCAAATGTAATATATCCCGGATTTACATTTACTATGTTACGTCTAATCTATGAGACCAGGCTGAGTTTGTAGTGTGCTTACCAGACAACAGATGACATGGAACAAGATTTACGCATCTGATTTCACAAATTATTCATGACGTTGACACTGGGGTGCCGAAGCGAATAAATTACTGAATTCAAGGGTGAAACAATGAGCCATCAACATAACCCAACTACACAGGGAGGAAGATGGAGAGAATCCATCATAATCATAATAAGCAAAGGGCAGGGGCATACTATTCCAGGAGTGTAGACATTCAAAGTAAATGAGTAAAACATAGCTGTAAGCTAGGGTGTAAGTAAGAACAGGGTCCAGAAGAAGAAGAATATCCTGTGGCGTCTCACAGTCCAGTGATACAGGTTCATCATTGGACAGGCCTCCACTCCTCTCATTAGAATGAATGAACCCCAGTAGTGCTGCAGGCCGTTTAATCAAAAATGAGCTGAGCTGTGACAGTCAGGGGAGAAAACCCAGACAGACCAGCCCACACAAAGAATTCCACAGAGAGTTAGAGTGGGGGAATAGAGAGAAAGAGGGAGAGAGGGAGAGAAAGAGAGATTGTGTATGAGAGGGGAGAGGGGAGAGGGGAGAGGGGAGAGGGAGAGGGGAGAGGGGAGAGAAAAAAGGAGAAAGAGAAAGAGAGAGAGGTGGAGAGAGAGAAACAGGAGAGGGACAGAGAGAGGTGGAAGAGATGGAGAGAGGGTGGGAGAGGGAGGGAGAAAGGTGGAGGAGCGGGAGAGAGAGAGAGGTTGGGCGCTCTGCCTCTGTGGAACAACTCTCTGCTTCAGTGAGAGATCGAGATTGACAAAGAGTAAGCGTTATGGAAGGTTGTAGTGCATTATATGGGGGGTTATACAATAGGGAGCTACAGGGAGAAAGCTGGGGTGTTGTCAATAGTCTTTAAACATAACACAGACAGATAAGTTATTGTACAGTAGCTGACAATACAGTTAAGCATGACCAGATTCAAAAAAATTACATATTTAGCCAATACATGCGCCAACTCTTATTCCAATTCCTGTTCTGTATGATGATATCTTGTGAAATAACACAAACGAGCCAAATCAAAGAGACCAGGGGACACAGAGGGCTGAGTTCAGACAGACTTCGGTCTGGTTCAAGAAAGCTTGTTTAGATGTATCCCCCTGCAATATACAAAGCATGCCTTTGAACCCCCTCTATTGCATCTGCCCTCCGCTTTCAACAAGAGGCTTGTTTCTTGCCAAGGGATGACGCTCCCCTGCATACTGTAACAGAGATACCTGTGACACATACAAAGAGACAGAGAGGGGACAGCAATAATATATTTAATAATTTCAGCAAAGCAACAAAGGTGGGAGGCACAGCATAAGAAAAGTGAAATTAAATTCTACATTTGGACTAGAAAGTCTGACATTTCAAACCACTCAGAAACTTCTTAAGAGGTTTCTCTTTAACGTGGCAATATGTAACTTTTTGGGTGACCAGACCAAATTCACATAGAAATGTGAGTTATAGATCTATCATTCTACTTGAAAGCAAGTTTAAGAAGCGGTAGATCTGTTCTATCTGCTTCACATTCTTAAGTTTTGTTTTTGCGTCTTTTACTTTCGGTTTTGTACACCAGCTTCAAACAGCTGAAACATCAATATTTTTGGTTACGGAAAATATAATTCACAGCAGTTTAGATGGTACAATGATTCTACACTATACTAGCTGATTCTACACTATACTAGCTGATTCTACACTATACTAGCTGATTCTACACTATACTAGCTGATTCTACACTATACCAGCTGATTCTACACTATACTAGCTGATTCTACACTATACTAGCTGATTCTACACTATACTAGCTGATTCTACACTATACTAGCTGGTTCTACACTATACTAGCTTATTCTACACTATACTAGCTGATTCTACACTATACTAGCTGATTCTACACTATACTAGCTGATTCTACACTATACTAGCTGATTCTACACTATACTAGCTGATTCTACACTATACTAGCTGATTTTATCACATAAACTGAAATGAGGCGAACTATGATTGCTATCTTCATCACCACATACAAACTCTGTGCCTTCATAACTTACTGTAGCCTGATAACAAACAGCAAAAACACAGAAATCTGTTGCATTGTTCAAATAGTGGTCAAGTGTTCAGTTTCTAAAGACACGGTTTAAGTACCCGCAAGATGATATGGAAAGGCCATCAATACATGGCCATACATGCTATCAATCATAAACTTCAATAACTACAAATTATGAAACAGATCAAACAGTGAAGTAAAGGTACATCAATTACCCATTAAGCTCAATGATAGGAGAGAAATGTAAATTAAAAAAGAGAGTGGAGAGACTGACCATAAGATAGAAAGGGAGGGATAGTGCACTTGGCAACCGTATTTCATCCATTTATCATAGACGTAAAGGTAATAGGACTTCAGAGCACTGCTAATAACCAACGACAGCCTCTCTGTAAAATAGATGAAAGGTGTGCTATTATGGGGTGGACTCCAGAGAGGAGAGGCCATGCGGCTAATGACTCATTAGAGACTTCTATAGCCAGACAGGCTGGGAGCCAAAAGGCCAGAAGTCCTCTTTAAAGACTCAATAACCAATAATGACACTAATTGTAGCCGTCAGGTTAGCACAGATTTTTATCTGAGATAATAACAGTCTGCCGCTGTGACACATCTTGGCCTGGTACCCCCAATTGGCACTGCATGCCCACCTAAGCTGGCATTACTGCAGCTAGCTTTATTTGTTAGCTCAGGCAGTGAATGCCCACATATCAGCCTGCTAGGCTATCCAGTATAAACACTGCAAGGGCTTGGCTTACTCATTTAAGTCTCAGATATCTAGATAATCACTGACATATATGGGATTAAGATACAATGAGTGCAGGCCTCCTGTTAATGGGACTAACAACATTTCTCATGATCTAACTAGCTAGGTAAAAAAGGTGAAACAGGAATTCTAAGAATTAGCAGATATATTATAATATTTCTGCTTTAGCATACAGGTAGCCAACACAGCTAACAGCAGACACCTGCAGTGACTAGAGCCACCTCTCACTAAGACAGAGACAGGCAGGGCAGGATGCTTTAAGGTTCAGTACCTCTTGCTAGGCCTTTCAATGTGGTAATGTGTTTCAGTTACAAAAGAGCCAGATAAGATGAGAGAAAGAGACTGAGTGCTCTGCTTTTCTTCCTCGCAGCGCTCACACATATGATACACAAGGGTCTAACAGCTAGCGCAGATAAAACTATAAAACCATGCATGATACATTGACATTAGAGCAAAGGCACTTACTGGCTAGTGCGAAAACAGTGGGGCATCCTTGATGCTAGATTTGAGTGGTATATAAGTTACTGAGGAGAGGGAGTCTTGCTGCCTGGCAGTGCAGAGTACTTCCAACTTAATATGGCTGATTGACAGCCAGTCTCCCCTGGGGTCGACCGAAGTGGGAAAAACTGAAGTATTTTACAGCGTGAGTGACAGAGTGAGACCTAACAACCCTAGCATTATGTCAAAAACACGAGCGGGGGAGTCCACGACCTAAGCCTTGATCCTATTTTTATAAAGAGCTGTGACAGCCCAATATACCGTTAAGGCTATCCCACGTTGAGATCTAGATTATGTGGATAGGTTTGGATCTGAGGGTTTTGTTTGTGAGGATATTGAAATCTTTGGGCACTTCTTGGACAAACTTGGCAGCGATAGCATAGGTGTTAATGACTGTATTTCCACCAGTGTTGTTGTTTACTGAGGTAAGCTGTAATGTCTATTCATAGGTATCAATAACAAGAGGTACATCAATGACTATTTAAAACCAAGATGACACATCAATGCACAGTAAACAAAACAAACAAAGTGTGTGGTGTTCATTTCTCACAGCACTTTATGATGGAAATGCTGTGGTTCAGAAAAACACAATAGAAACACATTTTTATTAATGGTTTCCAACTGGGAGTTAAAGCTGTGACCCGAGTCCAGCCGTGTCAATGAGGGGAAACAGATCCATAACCACTGCCTTTAAAAGGAAACCGTGAAATAGGACCTTTTAAAAGACAAGAAGGAGTGTAACCTGAGAAACAAAGGTCAATCAAATATGGAGTCCTTTAACGATTGCTTTCCTCTCTCACTAATTCCCAGAGGTCAGGGGAGGCGACAGGGGCAGTAGGGGATAATCAGTACTGCTAGTGCTAGCCCAGTCTCCAATGCTTTGGTATCCCTATAAAAACAAACTCCACACACCAAGTAACCATTAAGAGTTTAACAAGGAAAATCATTCTCACAACACTAAGTGCCTCGTCCATCTAAAATACCCCTAAAACAGCTTCTATGTTTACCATTTTCATAAATACTTGAGGATACGCCATACTAACCATCCTTGAACTGAGTGCCAGCCCTGCCGTGTTGCTGTTAGCTGCTGTTATTACTGTGGTAATTTAAGCCCCCTGCGAGGATTCCTAGAATTAATTGAGGCATTTGGGGATGATGCTTAGCGATGACAAGGGCCATCCGTCTTGTCTTAACAGTCCTAATCTTTATGTAGGATCCAGACCTCAGGTAGTACATGTGATGGATAGCACCCCTGCCTGAGGACAGTCCATTAGTAGAGAGAGAGAGAGAGCGAAAACCACATAGCCCAAGCCTTGCCTACCTAGCTGTAGCTACTGCTAGCTACACTGTCCAAAGTGCTTTACTGAGGGGCTGGCTAACTGGCACCTCTGTATACCACATTCCCAAAGAAAAGCCAATGTTTGGAACAAAAGTCCACTCCTGTTAACCATTCATTCCAGTAGTCCACATGGCCTGAGATAGTCCTAGGCTTGGAGAGAAGGGCTGCATAGAGCTCCAGCTCTGGGCTGAATGCCCACTCACACAGGATGACTCTCGACTGAGTGGTTCATTACTGACCTGAAGACAGAACAGTCACCAGCCCCTTCGGCTCTCCGGGAAAGAGGTAAAACACATAGCCTAGTATGAGATGCTTGGGTGCTCCTTAACAGATGGGTCTGGAATACTGCAGGTCAGATATACCACAGTATTATTAAGGATGGAATAAACATGTACTTAACATGTATAATTCTGAAATGGCGCCGGAGGAGATGGCTGCCGTTTTACGGGCTCCTAACCAATTGTGCTATTGTCGTATCGCGTCGCTGCTGGTACTTATTGCTGTCAAACAAAGAGTCCGCTCAGGCTGTACTTTGATTATAAGTTTTATTTATATCACAAGATGTCAGCATAAGTTTACAGACCCTTCAGGGCTGGAGAACAGTGTCCAAAGATAATCTGTCTGTTCTAACCCCCTCTGCCTCCAGCTTATACTTATAAAGAATGCAAAAATATGGGTTGCTCCCTCTGCTGTCCAATCACCTGTCTCCCCTGGGGCGTCACCCTACAAATGGCTACTTTTGAACTAAAATAAACATCCTTTCAGTTCCACTTGAAAAACATTAACAAAGACATAATCCTAATACACTACACTATTGTGTGTGTTTTTTCATGTTATTTGTAACTTATTTTGTACATAACGTTTCTGCCACCGTCTCTTATGACCGGAAAGAGCTTCTGGATATCAGGACAGCGATTACTCACCTCGTACTGGACAAAGATTTTTTCTTTAGCGAGTCGGACGCAAAGGATTTACTTCAGACACCCGACAAGGCCCAAATCCCCGTCATTCGATGGAGAAAGAGTCTGAGATATCAGGGACGTAGGTCGGGGTGCCTTGTAAGCATCCGACAGCGAGTGGGTAATCTGCCTCTACCATCAGTCCTATTAGCCAATATACAATCATTGGATAACAAAATAGACAAGCTACGATGACGAATATCCAACCAACGGGACATTAAAAACTGTAATATCTTATGTTTCACGAGTCGTGGCTGAATACGACATGGATAACATAGAGCTGGTGAGGTTTACGCTGCATCGGCAAGATAGAACAGCCGCCTACGGTAAGACAAGGGGTGGTGGTCTGTGTATATTTGTAAACAACAGCTGGTGCACGAAATCTAATATTAAGGAAATCTCGAGGTTTTGCTCGCCTGAGGTAGAGTATCTCATGATAAACTGTAGACCACACTATTTACCAAGAGAGTTTTCATTTATATTTTTCGTACAGTGGCTTGCGAAAGTATTCACCCCCCCTTGGCATTTTTCCTATTTTGTTGCCTTACAACCTGGAATTAAAATGGATTTTTGGGTGGTTTGTAACATTTGATTTACACAACATCCATACCACTTTGAAGATGCAAAATATGTTTTATTGTGAAACTAACAAGAAATAACACAAAAAAAACTGAAAACTTGAGCATGAATAACTATTCACCCCCCCCATCTAGCCACTGGGATTTTTGCCCATTCTTCAAGGCAAAACTGCTCCAGCTCCTTCAAGTTGGATGGGTTCCGCTGGTGTACAACAATCTTTAAGTCATACCACAGATTCTCAATTGGATTGAGGTCTGGGCTTTGACTAGGCCATTCCAAGACATTTAAATGTTTCCCCTTAAACCACTCAAGTGTTGCTTTAGCAGTATGCTTAGGGTCATTGTCCTGCTGGAAGGTGAACCTCCGTCCCAGTCTCAAATCTCTGGAAGACTGAAACAGGTTTCCCTCAAGAATTTCCCTGTATTTAGCGCCATCCATCATTCCTTCAATTCTAACCAGTTTCCCAGTCCCTGCCAATGAAAAACATCCCCACAGCATGATGCTGCCACCACCATGCTTCACTGTGGGGATGGTGTTCTCGGGGTGATGAGAGGTGTTGGGTTTGCGCCAGACATAGCGTTTTCCTTGATGGCCAAAAAGCTCATCTGACCAGAGTACCTTCTTCCATATGTTTGGGGAGTCTCCCACATGCCTTTTGGCGAACACCAAACGTGTTTCCTTATTTTTTTCTTAAAGCAATCGCTTTTTTCGGGCCACTCTTCTGTAAAGCCCAGCTCTGTGGAGTGAACGGCTTCAAGTGGTGCTATAGACAGATACTCCAATCTCTGCTGTGGAGCTTTGGAGCTCCTTCAGGGTTATCTTTGGTCTCTTTGTTGAGTCTCTGATTAATGCCCTCCTTGCCTGGTCTGTGAGTTTTGGTGGGTGGCCCTCTCTTGGCAGGTTTGTTGTGGTGCCATATTCTTTCCATTTTTTAATAATGGATTTAATGGTGCTCCGTGGGATGTTCAAAGTTTCAAATATTTTTTTATAACCCAACCCTGATCTGTACTTCTCCACAACTTTGTCCCTGACCTGTTTGGAGAGCTCCTTGGTCTTCATGGTGCCGCTTGCTTGGTGGTGCCCCTTGCTTAGTGGTGTTGCAGACTCTGGGGCCTTTCAGAACAGGTGTATATATACTGAGATCATGTGACACTTAGATTACACACAGGTGGACTTTATCTAACTAATTATGTGACATCTGAAGGTTATTGGTTGCACCAGATCTTATTTAGGGGCTTCATAGCAAACCGTGTGAATACATATGCACGCACCACTTTTCCGATATTTATTTTTTAGAACGTTTTGAAACAAGTAATTTTTTTCATTTCACTTCACCAATTTGGACTATTTTGTGTATGTCCTTTACATGAAATCCAAATAAAATCAATTTAAATTACAGGTTGTAAGGCAACAAAATAGGAAAAAACACCAAGGGGGATGAATAGTTTTGCAAGGCATTGTAGCTGTCTATTTACCACCACAAACCGATGCTGGCACTAAGACCGCACTCAATGAGCTGTATAAGGCCATAAGCAAACAGGAAAACGCTCATCCAGAGGCGGCGATCCTAGTGGCCGGGGACTTTAATGTAGGGAAACTTAAATTAGTTGTACCTAATTTCTACCAGCATGTTAAATGTGCAACCAGAGGAAAATAAACTCTAGACCACCTTTACTCCACACACAGAGACACGTACAAAGCTCTCCCTCGCCCTCCATTTGGCAAATCTGACCATAATTATATTCTCCTGATTCCTGCTTAAAAGTAAAAACTAAAGCAGTAAGAACCAGTGACTTGGTCAATAAAGAAGTGGTCAGATAACTTAGATGCTAATCTGCAGGACTGTTTTGCTAGCACAGACTGGAATATGTTCCGGGATTCTTCCGATGGCATTGAGGAGTACACCACATCAGTCACTGGCTTCATCAATAAGTGCATCGATGACGTCGTCCCCACACTGACCGAATGTTCATACCCCAACCAGAAGCAATGGATTACAGGCAACATCCGCACTGAGCTAAAGGGTAGAGCTGCCGCTTTCAAGGAGCGGGACTCTAACCCGGACGCTTATAAGAAATCCCACTATGCCCTCCGACGAACCATCAAACAGGCAAAGCTTCAAAACAGGACAAAGATTGAGCTGCCCAGTGACACGAGCCTACCAGACGATCTAAATTACTTCTATGCTCGCTTCGAGGCAAGCAACACTGAAGCATGCATGAGAGCATCAGCTGTTCTGGCTGACTGTGTGATCATGCTCTCCGTAGCCGATGTGAGTAAGACCTTTAAACAGGTCAACATTCACAAGGGCCAGACGGATTACCAGGACGTGTACTCCGAGAATGCTCTGACCAACTTGCAAGTGTCTTCACTGACATTTTCAACCTGTCCCTGACTGAGTCTGTAATACCAACATGTTTTAAGCAGACCACCATAGTCCCTGTGCCCAAGAACACTAAGGTAACCCGCCTAAATGACTACAGACCCGTAGCACTCACGTCTGTAGCCATGAAGTGCTTTGAAAGGCTGGTGATGTCTCACATCAACACCATTATCCCAGAAACCCTAGACCCACTCCAATCTGCATACCGCCCCAACAGATCCACAGATGATGCAATCTTTATTGCACTCCACACTGCCCTTTCCCACCTGGACAAAAGGAACACCTAGGTGAGAATGCTCTTCATTGACTACAGCTCAGCGTTCAACACCATAGTGCCCTCAAAGCTCATCACTAAGCTAAGGACCCTGGGACTAAACACCTCCCTCTGCAACTGGATCCTGGACTTCCTGACGGGCCACCCCAGGTGGTAAGGGTAGGTAACAACACATCTGCCACACTGATCCTCAACACGGGGGGCCCTCAGGGGTGCGTGCTCAGTTCCCTCCTGAACTCCCTGTTCACCAATGACTGCATGGCCAGGCACGACTCCAACACCATCATTAAGTTTGCAGACGATACAACAGTGGTAGGCCTGATCACCGACAACGATGAGACAGCCTATAGCAGGGGTGTCAAACGTACGGCCCACGGGCCGGATCAGGCCCGCAAACGGGTTTAATCCGGCCCGCGAGATGATTTTGAAAATAAAAAATAAAACATTTTTTTTTTTTTTTTGGGGTAAAGTATAAAAATGCGCTGCAATTTTTCAATAAAATAAACTGCTGTTCCAATTGCGTCCACTGGATGGCGCAATAGCAATTGTGTTAAGCAAGCAAACTGTTTATACCGGGCCAGAGCAAGTAGGTCAAGCACGTGCAGCCAATGAGCTACTTTGTTTTGCCCGCGATATTTATTACGGCTTCTACTTTTAACATTATGTGCTTTGGCACCCTCATTGCCCCAATATGTCTCTGTCAAAAAAGAGAAAAGTGGACGCAGAGTGCAGAGTGTTCCAAGAAAAATGGTCATCCTATTTAATCACGGAATTGAATGGGAAAGCTGTATGTTTGGTGTGTTCAGAGCATGTTGCAGTGCTGAAAGAATATAACCTTCGGTCGCCACTATGTGAGTCTTCATGCCGACAAATATGACAACTTTCAAGGACAGCGGAGATGAGAGAAGGTGAATGAACTGTTGGCGGGTCTGAAGAAACAGCAGTCTGTGTTTACTCACAGCCGAGACATCAGTGACGCTGCAGTGAAAGCTAGCTACCTCATTGCTAATGAAATCGCAGTGGCTTCAAAACCATTTAGTGAGGGTGAATTTGTAAAAACATGCATGATGAAGGCAGCGGAGATTGTGTGCCCTGAAAAGCGGCAGGCTTTTGCAAATATCAGCCTGACAAGAAACACAGTTGCAGACAGGATTTCCGATCTTTCAGTGGATTTGGACAGCCAGTTGAAGCAAAAAGTAAAGTCATTCATTGCGTTTTCGGTTGCAATTGATGAAAGTACGGACATTACAGATGTTGCACAACTGGCCATTTTTTCATCCGCGGAGTTGATGACACATTGACCGTCACCGAGAAGTTCGTGGAGTTGGTGCCGATGACAGATACAACGACAGCAGCTGATATTTTTACCGCACTCGTCGGCGCGCTGGACAGGGTCGGAGTGGACTGGTCCCGCGCTGTCAGCCTGGCTACAGATGGTGCGCCCTCAATGATCGGGAAAAAAGCAGGCGTTGTGACAAAGTTCAGAGAGAAAGTGCAATCTGCAAATGGAGGACGTGATTTTTTGACTTTTCACTGTATTTTGCACCAGGCGGCCAGGAGGCTTTGTGTTGCAAGTCATTAAAGATGGATAACGTCATGAAGGTGGTCATCCAAACTGTTAATTTCATCCGATCCAGAAGCCTGAATCACCGTCAGTTTGACAGCCTTCTCAGAGAGAAAGACCACATCTATGGCCTGCCATACCACACTGAGGTAAGATGGTTAAGCCGAGGTGCTGTGCTGAGGCGTTTCTTTGATTTACGAGAAGAAATTGAACAGTTCATGGAAGAAAAGGGCAAACCAGTGTTAGAATTTCATTCCGCAGAATGGATGCCGGACCTTGCATTTATGGTGGATGTTACAGAACACCTGAATAACTTGAACAAACAGCTGCAAGGGCGCAACAAAGTTGTCACGCAGTATTATGACAGCATACGTTCTTTCAAGTTGAAGCTGTCATTGTGGGAGACGCAACTTGCCGGTGGTGATGCAGCTCACTTCCCCTGTCTGAAAAATGTGTGCGCGACCCAACATGTGGCAGACATGAAGCGGTTCAAAAATAACGGGACTGTTACGGGAGTTTGAGCAACGCTTTCAGATTCATGTTTATATGTTTTTATGTTGATGTGCTATTGTTTTTAATTGATTTTATTTTATTTGTATATTTAACCTATTCTTGACTCTGTGGTTCTTGCACTTGTTTGGGGAACAGGATTTCATTATTTTTTATCTACATTTCTGCCTGAGAAATGACACCCTGATATAGTTCTGTGATCTGTGAAACAGTTCTGTTAATCACTGAGGCATTGTGTGTTTGTGTGTTCTTTGTCCTCAGAACTTTCAAATAACTTGAGGTGTTTTATGATTAATAGTGATGTTGTGCTTTTGGACACTGTCCTCAGGCTCCAGCTTTATGTTTATATGTTTTTATGTTGATGTGCTATTGTTTTTAATAGATTTTATTTTATTTGTATATTTAACCTATTCTTGACTCTGTGGTTCTTGCACTTGTTTGGGGAACAGGATTTCATTATTTTTATCTACATTTCTGCCTGAGAAATGACACCCTGATATAGTTCTGTGATCTGTGAAACAGTTCTGTTAATCACTGAGGCATTGTGTGTTTGTGTGTTCTTTTTCTTTAGAATTTTCAAATAAACTTGACGTGTTTTATGATTAATAGTGATGTTGTGCTTGTACTATTTTGGACACACTGTCCTCAGGCTCCAGTTTTATGTTGTATGTTGATCGTATTAAAACAAAGAAAACAATCTGAAGTTGTTGTTTTTAAGTTATATATACCATGATTTTTCCGGTCCGGCCCACTTGGGAATAGATTTTCCTCCATGTGGCCCCTGAGCTAAAATGAGTTTGACACCCCTGGCCTATAGGGAGGTCAGAGACCAGGCCGTGTGGTGCCAGGATAACAACCTCTCCCTCAATGTGATCAAGACAAAGGAGATGATTGTGGACTACAGGAAAAGGAGGACCGAGCCCGCCCCCATTCTCATCGACGGGGCTGTAGTGGAGCAGGTTGAGAGCTTCAAGTTCCTTGCTGTCCACATCACCAACAAACTATCATGGTCCAAACACACCAAGACAGTCGTGAAGAGTGCACGACAAAGTATATTCCCCCCTCAGGAGACTGAAAAGATATGGCATGGGTCCTCAGATCATACAGGTCATACAGTTATACAGCTGCACCATCGAGAGCATCCTGACTGGTTGCATCACTGCCTGGTATGGCAATTGCTCGGCCTCCGACCGCAAGGCACTACAGAGGGTAGTGCGTACGGCCCAGTACATCACTGGGGCCAAGCTTCCTGCCAAGTTGTGGTCCTCTGTAGCTCAGCTGGTAGAGCACGGCGCTTGTAACGCCAATGTAGTGGGTTTGATCCCCGGGACCACCCATACACACAAAACAAATATATATATATGCACGCATGACTGTAAGTCGCTTTGGATAAAAGCGTCTGCTAAATGGCATATTATATTATTATTATTATATTATCCAGGACCTCTATACCAGGTGGCGTCAGAGGAAGGCCCTAAAAATTGTAAAAGACTCCAGCCACCCTAGTCATAGACTGTTCTCTCTGCTACTGCATGGCAAGCGGTACTGGAGCGCCAAGTCTAGGTCCAATAGGCTTCTTAATAGCTTCTACCCCCAAGCCATATGACTCCTGAACAGCTAATCAAATGGCTACCCGGACTATTTGCATTGTTACATCAAGCTCTAGTGCCTTTTGACTGAGTAAATAAAGAGAAGAGAAAGTGCAGTAATCCACCACACATCATCTCAGGCCTCCTGTCATCTCACACAGCATGCTAGCCTGTCACAGCTTTAATGAACATTCTGCAACTGCTGACAACAAAATAAAGAAATAAAGGAATTGTAGAAAAATAGAGAAGAAGTGTAGGGAGTTACTATGGAGACCTGAGGCATCTAGCTGTATCCCAGTAGTTTGTGTCTAGCTGTATCCCAGTAGTTTGTATCTGGCTGTATCCCAGTAGTTTGTGTCTGGCTGTATCCCAGTAGTTTGTGTCTGGCTGTATCCCAGTAGTTTGTGTCTGGCTGTATCCCAGTAGTTTGTGTCTGGCTGTATCCCAGTAGTTTGTGTCTGGCTGTATCCCAGTAGTTTGTGTCTGGCTGTATCCCAGTAGTTTGTGTCTGGCTGTATCCCAGTAGTTTGTGTCTGGCTGTATCCCAGTAGTTTGTGTCTAGCTGTATCCCAGTAGTTTGTGTCTAGCTGTATCCCAGTAGTTTGTGTCTGGCTGTATCCCAGTAGTTTGTGTCTAGCTGTATCCCAGTAGTTTGTGTCTGGCTGTATCCCAGTAGTTTGTGTCTGGCTGTATCCCAGTAGTTTGTGTCTGGCTGTATCCCAGTAGTTTGTGTCTAGCTGTATCCCAGTAGTTTGTGTCTGGCTGTATCCCAGTAGTTTGTGTCTGGCTGTATCCCAGTAGTTTGTGTCTGGCTGTATCCCAGTAGTTTGTGTCTGGCTGTATCCCAGTAGTTTGTGTCTAGCTGTATCCCAGTAGTTTGTGTCTGGCTGTATCCCAGTAGTTTGTGTCTGGCTGTATCCCAGTAGTTTGTGTCTGGCTGTATCCCAGTAGTTTGTGTCTGGCTGTATCCCAGTAGTTTGTGTCTGGCTGTATCCCAGTAGTTTGTGTCTGGCTGTATCCCAGTAGTTTGTGTCTAGCTGTATCCCAGTAGTTTGTGTCTGGCTGTATCCCAGTAGTTTGTGTCTGGCTGTATCCCAGTAGTTTGTGTCTGGCTGTATCCCAGTAGTTTGTGTCTGGCTGTATCCCAGTAGTTTGTGTCTAGCTGTATCCCAGTAGTTTGTGTCTGGCTGTATCCCAGTAGTTTGTGTCTGGCTGTATCCCAGTAGTTTGTGTCTGGCTGTATCCCAGTAGTTTGTGTCTGGCTGTATCCCAGTAGTTTGTGTCTGGCTGTATCCCAGTAGTTTGTGTCTCTCGCTTCTTTCTTTTTTATTCTCTCTCTCTCTCCCTCTCTCGCTCTTTCTCTCTCCCTATCTTTTTCCCTCTCTCATGCAACAGTGCTCAATCATGCCAACTGAACACATGATTCCTTGACAAACAAATTATTAATTTTATGTAATGTTACTAACATCATCATCATAATAATCATCATCATCATCCTTCCCCTTGTCATGCCACATCACCACTTAATTTGACTGTTCTCTTTGTGTGTGTGTGTACAGTATGTTCTCTCTATTGTCCTCTGTTGTGTCCCCCATCGTGTCTGTATCATAGAACACCCTGGCACTACTATCCATGCTCTCTAGCACGAGCCCTATCTGCTACACTCTAAGCTTCTATATGACATCAGCATGGCACCATGCCATTTACTCTCAGTCTCTGATAACATAAATTCAACTGCACCAAAACAGTTTAGTAACAGGAGAGGCCTCTTTACTGAGAGTACTTTGAGTGGGGCCTCAGATCCGTATCAGTGGGCATTATGATAACTTTTGGAGCACATTAAGGTAACCATTAGTGGACATTTAGGTAGGGTAACTACAGGGTAACTACATTAGGAGTGCACATTAAGGTACTCGTTAGAGGGCCTTGAAATAACTATAATTGGGAAGAGGACGAGCGCTAAATGTACACACAGATAAAAATGAGCGGGCAGATGAGAGTCAGGAAATAAGATAAAGCAGCATGGGTGGATTCCCTCAGGGGAGTAGAAACCTTGTCTCTCAACTCTCAGCCACATCCTTTGTCTTTTTGGCTTTTGTTTTCTCCACTTTAAACAGAGGGATAATCTGCTTCAAATGGCACCATATTGTTGATAGCAGAGAGGCTTATTGTTTGCCTTTCATGTCTCTGATAAAAGACGGAAAGAGAGCTACTGTTCCAGAGGAGAGTGTGCCATTACATTTCTTCATCTCCATAAAGGCCCTATTCATCCCTCTACCTCTCAGGACTCTGGTCTCTAGCAGCCTGCAGGCAGCAGCAGTGGAGTGCAGAAGGCTGGGGCCGGAGAGGATAGGGAGAGGAGGGGAGCAGCACAGAGGCAGCATGATGCGCTGAGCAGTAAGCAGTAAGCACATCCCTTTTGTTGTACTCTTTCATTAAGGCAATTAACATGGGACTGCTTTCGAAACAGCACGACTCAGTGGGACAAAAGACTGGAGTTGGCGGTAGCGATAGCTAGTTTTACTCCCCGACTGAAGCCGAGCGATAACCATCTGTCTGAAGTGCTCAGGCAATTCGAGCCAGCAGAAAAAGATACAGAGAGCGGGGAGGGAATATATTATTTATTTTGACACATCACTGAGGAGGACGGCGGCGGTACCACTTATCTTTGGAGCAGTAAGGCGTCATGCACGGCAAAATAATCTTAATTGCATATTAATATCACCTAATTAGCCTGTCAGTGGAGATCAGTCAGCACAGTGTTGGTGGTAGTGCATTTCTGTTTGTGACTACTTTAACCACTCTCCAATAATGGGTGTAAAATTCAGGGGGAGAGGTAGAGTTATTGCTAGCCTGTTTTACTGTTCATACAATAATTTGAATTATGTTAAAATAATGGTTAACTTTGTCTGTGGTCCAAGTCTGAACCAGCATCATAGTTAGGCAAGCATTAGCAGGGGAGGCCAGATTTGGAGACTTGAAACTCACTCAGAAGTACATTTCATTTCACTTAGCAAGAGGGAGGACACAAACACACACACACATCAGGTTGTGTTTTACAAAAAGAGCCCTAGAGGAACACAATGGCTGTGGAAAGCTTTTTGTGGTCACAGAAGAGAGGGGTGGCTGACCTCCACTTGGCCATCTTCATCACAGCCTGGGAGAGAGTAACAGGAGCTACAGGACATTATAGTAGCAGGGGAGGGCTAACCCGCAGAGCCTTTCTCTAACACCCACAGAGCCTTTCTCTAACACACACACACACACACACAAACACACACACACAAAATGAAACACACATTAACATCAGAGGACAATGACGTGACATGTACATACACACAGTCACAATTTATATTCATAATAAAGGTCATATTCACAGTCACTGTCAAACATATTTGGTGGAATCATTACTATTCAAATAGCGCAGTATATTTTCCAGATGATATACTTTAAACAAGATAATCATAGGCGGTGAGAAGTGAGGTAGAAATTTCATTGTGCAAACGATGTGATTCTTTTATTTAGAATCCAAAGGAAGGTGCAGGCTGAATATGACATGAAATGATTCAGAAGGAGTTGAGCGTAAGGGAATACTTTAAAAAGCTCTGGGCATCATAACTCTATCCTGTGCTATAACACAAGACATATCCAAGGAGGTGTGAAAGGAGTGGGAATTGAGATGTGTGTGCTGTTCAGAATGTACATTATAAAGCTTTGGAAAAATGATAAAAGCTGTGGATGTTTGAACTCTGCCTCGAGTAAAAGTGTGAACTGGAGTGTTTGCAAAAGCAATTTATTGGATTTTTTTATGATGGAAGCAGGATTTACAAGTGCAAAATCAACTAAAAAGAAGACAGGGTCTAGAATTTTCGGACATTACAGTAATCACACGACAGTTGTTAGATTTTGTATGCTCATGTTGTATCAGCCGCGGTTTTGTATGCAGTTCACTAAAGCTACCAATGGGGAGGAAAGCAGACAGGAGGCTCCTGAGGGCAGCTTTAATAAAACGGCTGGTGTTTTCAAATCTTGTCTCACTTCACAGCACTAGCCTAATAATTTACCATCTCCACCCCCTCTCCCCTCCAAAGGATCTGCTAATCAAACAGTATCTCTGAAGAAATTCAGCCCATTCTTCAAATGAGTATCATCATCATAACTGAAACTAGTGCTTTAGTTACATTAGCCCAGTGATAACCTCCTAACATGTGGTAAATAGAATGGCAACCATGAGACAGGACTCATGAAGTGAAGGGAGGGATTGGAATTGGTTTAAACATAAAGCCAGTAGAGATAAAGCACATACTAAGGACATGCTCATTCCAGGTCCAGTGGGGTCGATATGAAGCTGTAGTGGACAGCAGGCAGATTTAAGGCCTTGTTGAGAATGGGGCCCTACAGGCTATTAAAGGGCCAGGGCTGTTAAAGGGGATGGCTGGATACAACCAGGGGAGAAATAGGAGGAACTAAATAACCTGGCTGGACCCAGACTGACTGACTGGGGTTAAGGGAGCCACACTGTCGGCTAGTCTAGTCCATCCAGACCTCTAAGGACTCTTACAGATGAACACTCAAGAGCTCTATGGAGGCTCATCAACAAGTCAATAGATAAACACTGCCCATGTCTAGCACACAGACAGCCCTAAGGAAGCAGCAGATGATACAGTGCCTTGCAAAAGTATTCATCCCCCTTGGCATTTTTCCTATTTTGTTGCATTACAACCTGTAATTTAAATGGATTTTTATTTGGATTTCATGTAATGGACATACACAAAATAGTCCAAATTGGTGAAGTGAAATAAAATAAATTAGTTTTTTCAAAAAATTATACAAAATAAATAACGGTAAAGTGGTGCGTGCATATGTATTCACACGGTTTGCTATGAAGCCCCTAAATAAGATCTGGTGCAACCAATTACCTTCAGAAGTCACATAATTAGTTAAATGAAGTCCACCTGTGTGCAATCTAAGTGTCACATGATCTGTCACATGATCTCAGTATATATACACCTGTTCTGAAAGGCCCCAGAGTCTGCAACACCACTAAGCAAGGGGCACCACCAAGCAAGCGGCACCATGAAGACAAAGGAGCTCTCCAAACAGGTCAGGGACAAAGTTGTGGAGAAGTACAGATCAGGGTTGGGTTATAAAAAATATCTGAAACTTTGAACATCCCACGGAGCACCATTAAATCCATTATTAAAAAATTGAAAGAATATGGCACCACAACTAACCTGCCAAGAGAGGGTCACTGCCAAAACTCACGGACCAGGCTAGGAGGGCATTAATCAGAGAGGCAACAAAGAGACCAAAGATAACCCTGAAGGATCTGCAAAGCTCCACAACGGAGATTGGAGTATCTGTCCATAGGACCACTTTAAGCCGTACACTCAACAGAGCTGGGCTTTACGGAAGAGTGGCCAGAAAAAAGCCATTTCTTAAAGAAAAAAAATAAGGAAACACGTTTGGTGTTCGCCAAAAGGCATGTGGGAGACTTCCCAAACATATGGAAGAAGGTACTCTGGTCAGATTAGACTAAAATTGAGCTTTGTCTGTCACAAACCCAACACCTCTCATCACCCCGAGAACACCATCCCCACAGTGAAGCATGGTGGTTGCAGCATCATGCTGTGGGGATGTTTTTCATCGGCAGGGACTGGGAAACTGGTCAGAATTTAAGGAATGATGGATGGCGCTAAATATAGGGAAATTCTTGAGGGAAACCTGTTTCAGTCTTCCAGAGATTTGAGACTGGGACGGAGGTTCACCTTCCAGCAGGTCAATGACCCTAAGCATACTGCTAAAGCAACACTTGAGTGGTTTAAGGGGAAACATTTAAATGTCTTGGAATGGCCTAGTCAAAGCCCAGACCTCAATCCAATTGAGAATCTGTGGTATGACTTAAAGATTGTTGTACACCAGTGGAACCCATCCAACTTGAAGGAGCTGGAGCAGTTTTGCCTTGAAGAATAGTTATTCACGCTCAAGTTTTCTGTTTTTTTGTCTTATTTCTTGTTTGTTTCACCCCAAAGTGGTAGGCATGTTGTGTAAATCAAATGATACAAACCCCCCAAAATTATATTTTAATTCCAGGTTGTAAGGCAACAAAATAGGAAAAATGCCAGGGGGGTGAATACTTTCGCAAGCCACTGTATCACACCCATCTCAATGTGGGTTATCCTCTGGGAGCTTCCCCTCAATAGCACTGACACAACACATGAATGCAGAGCAGGCCGTCGACAGACATGAGGCAAGATACGTTAGAGGGGGTCAGGGCTCATTCCAGTGTCCCCATTAGACCCAAAAGTACAAGGAACATAACTCCTTCACAGAGATTTCATCAACATTTCCTCTGATAAGGCTTTTCATTTATCACAGCCATAAATATTTCACTATAGCTCCCACATTGGGAAACGAGGCACTTGTGGAACTCGTTCCAGAAATTCATCAGCACTGTCAGAGAACATGGCAACCAAGTTTCCCTCTGTGGGGATGAGGATCACTGTTAAAGCAGAGTCCAAACTGTGGGGATGACACACTGGAGGATGTATTGGCAATTGTGATCAGGTTTCATAGAAGGGAGAGTAAATCATACGAGAAGCCATATTATATAAGGGATGGTTTTTGACAGGGATCAAAACAAATCATGTTTTTAGACCATTCGGAGACCATTCAGCTCGTGGAACATGAGGCAATTATACTGAAAGCTTTAACCATAACTTGTGTTATTGGCTAAATATAATAATGGATTTGAAACAAAAGTGGAAAAAAATCCTATTTTTCTCTTCCTCTGAGCTGCCTGTCAATAGCTTTCATGACGACAATCACTAGCAATGAACCAAAGAGCTGGATTAAAACAATAATAAAAAAATGAACATTTGGTAGACTGACATCAAAAGTTCAAAGTATTATTGAATTGCAGAGCATTGCATCATGTGAGGACACCACTGAATCATCTGCTGTGGAACCCGTTCCAGACTAACCTACATCTGAGCATAAACTGAGAAACAACAAAGGTATCAGCACCATTGATCTTGTCCTCAAAATTAACTAGAAACAAATGAGCAATGTAGAAAGCAAATTCATTTGTCTGTGAATTTCATCATCTTATGTCAATGCAATTAACAGTGTCAAAAAACTAGATTTTCTTTGAGACAGATTTAAAAAAGCAAAAAAAACACTTGAAGATTTTCTTGTCTGAAGTAGCAGCTTTTAGAAGGGTTTGTATGGTTGTATCATAAAGGCCTAATTTAGTCTGTTTTTCTAACGGAAAGCCATAAAAACACACCCACTGATCACCACACGACCTCCACTGTGAACTAAAACACAGGGTGGTTCCCCTTAGCACAACCATAATGATAGCCTGCTATTTCTGCTCTGGCAGCTGGTGGGCTGCTCTGCTGCAAACACACTCTTTCTCCCCGAATCTCGTAACACATTGTATGTTTCAGTTTTATAAGGTTGCCTGTGTTATTTAAGTTGTAAATGGCTTTAAAGGTTTTAAGTGTTGACTGTGAAACTCAAACTTTAAGTTGTGAATGAACAACAGTCTGTAGACCATAGGATTCCAGAGAGTGTGTGAAGCAAAACACTCACTAGCTGCCCAGAATAAAGTCAGTAACATGTCTACAGTGAGACTTGTGTTTAATGGTCAGGGTAGCACAGGGCATGTACATATAAGCTCATCATTGACTATCTGACTTTATGGCAAGGGGAGGGGAGACTCAAGTCTAGAGTGAGGAGAATTAAGTGGGAGAAAAAAGAGTGGCCATTTTTCAAACAGTGTGGCTTGAAGAGGTACCGTATGGTGGTTTAATGGTTTACAATAATTCTAAGAACATTTGATACTTTGGAAATTGAAGAGAGAGCCAGCGTATTATCAGAAAAGTTTTAACTACCGAAATTGAAGACAGATCCAGTGTATTAGCAGGTGCTTATAAAAATGTCAGTATTTCAAGCATTTTATGTCTCGTTACAATTTCACCTATGACATCACTGCGTTCCTCACCTATCGGCCACAGAATGCCTTGTGACTGACCTAGTTACTGAATTTGTTAGCAAACAACATGTCCTTGAATGAATGCAACCTGGTCATCTATTCTCAACATCTACAGTATTCCCTATAGAACTGCCTATACCATCCTTGTTATGACCATCATATGACCCTGTCTGTTGCACATATGGTCAAAGTGCTGCACCATAATTTCAAAACGCAAACAGATGGCCTCCCAGCCCTTTCCCCTCTCCCTGGAAAGCCGTGTGGTAACGGGTTAGAGACCACTCCTTCACAAAGTATTTTTACTGCTATTGTAATTGGTGTTGTTCAGGGGCCAGACCCAAAAAAATGGACTATACTTTAGGTTTTAAGAATCATGCAATAATATACAAACGGTAATAAACAGAAGTTCATAAAATAAGAAGAAAATAGCCAACGGGGGGGTCAAAGATTTTCATTTCCTCTACGAGGGTTTTCTTCAAAAATTGTCTGGTATCCGGTCTGGTCTGTCTGTGAGTTAATAGGAGCAGCTAGGAGCTAGAAGTAATTAAAGAGAGCTAGCAGATCTGTTCTACAGAGAGAAACGAGCCGTGAGCAGCGATATGATACCTGCTCATCTGTTATTCAGCTTCAGTACAAGGTTTTAAGTCTGTTCTGTTTGGGGCCTTGAGCAGTTTAGTTCAGAAACCTCAAGCTTTGACAGGCGAGCAGCACAGCTGTCATCTCTGACTGATTCCACTCCTCCACGTACTCAATTAGCATTAAACATACTGTACATGACAGTTTATTTCTGAGATTTTCTCAGAGTACAAAATAATTACGGGGCAAAGTTTAAATCTTAGATTTAATTGAAATGTGGAAATAAACAAAATGAAATGAGGGTCTGACTAATTGCAGCTATAATTAGCCACCTCGGAAACACAAGACTTTATCTAATTAAAACACCCAACCAGCCATGCAGTGAATGAAAGAAGAAAATCCAGCAGTCAGAACATCTTGAAAGGAATATCCTGAAGGAGGCTGAGCTACTTTACTTTAGTGGAAAAGCTCTTCACCTCAAGGTTACAGCAGCCAGCCAGTGTGCTGCAAATGAAATACTCAAGGAAGACATAAGTCTCATTAAGGCCCATAAAGGACATCCCTAATAAAATCCTGGGCCTGACATAGGAGCTCTCTAGTGATGGCTGATTAATTGCTGGTGCAAATGAAGGCATGAGAGAAAGGCTGGGCTTTGTGGGTGTAATTTATCCTCCTCTGTCCTGTCTTGTCCTCGCTGCCTGGGGAGATCTGCCTGCAATATGGGGGCGGTGGTATCGGAGAGGGGGAGCGGGGGAGCGGGAGGAGAGGGGGGCTGGCTGTCTTCATAACACGGAGGATATCATGTTCTTGTTTAGATGCCGGCTAACATCATCTATATAGATTGTTATTTGGTGATAACAAGCTGTAGATGTTGACACCAGGGGACTTTCACCAGGAAAAATATTCCCCTTAGCATGTCATAGATTGATTCTGATGACCCCAACACAGAACAGAGGCTATAGATGAAATATGGTGACAAAGATTTGAACCAGTCTGAAGTTGACCCAAAACATAGTCCAAGTACATCATACATCAAGTGAAAATCATGCTATTTTATGACAGCTTGCTCAATAATTCATCAGTTATATAATTTCACAGATTCTCTGACAGGCAGAAAGGACAGGATGTATATTTCATCATAGCTCCCCTCTCCTTTTGCCAGATCTCTTTCTGATTAATAGAGTGCTATCCAATGCCAGGGAGGGTTTACTTGTCAAACATATGGCTAATGAGTGAGTAATTACCTTCATAAAGTGCTTTGATGCCTTGCCTTTGATCATTTCTAAATCAAACTGAAGTGGATTAATCATTAGAAAGAGATGGGCTTTAAGAATAGCCTGTGAATGTTACATGGGGTCGGTCTGTACTTTGGGGGGGGGGGGGATCCAGCCCAGGCATGATATAAGACCCACTGGGACCTGAACACATCTGCCCCTAAGGAGCCACATTGGCCCTGGCCAAGCCACACCGGGAAGTGTAGTGAAGGAGAAAGAAGGGGATGAAGAGGTTTCTGTTCATCCATTTACAGTGAATTAGAAGAGTGTATAATTAGAGGTTATAGTAGACCAGACAGCCCCTCTCTTCCCCCTGTGGCATGGCAGGGCACCACCCATAGAGCAGTAGAGGTGCATCGGTAAAATCACTGGGGAAGCCAAGCCAGAAAAAAAAGCCATGTGTTGTGATAATTGCGTTGTTTGCTCTATAACCTGTTAGTTCATATGCCTTGCGACCGTGATATATAGGCTGAAGGTCGGGACAATAAGAAGACACAGTGGCAGCATATATTCAACCACACCTTCGTTTCATCACAAAACCGAAGAGCAACCTCTGTCCGGTGAAGTCCACAAAGCATATTGCATGTAACAAACAGTTACATGACCTACAGCATGGTCAAGCAAGTTAATGTTTCCGTCATTTTTGGACTACTAAACAACTACTGATTTAGAACCACGGAGAGTTACCGCTAGTCACAAACAAAACAGGAGCTGCCTCCACTATTCCAGCACCATTTCAACATCAACATTTCTACATCATCAAATCACCTATGCTTAGACTAATACAGTGACAACTAAAAGATACCAAAAACTATTTAGTCCAATCAACGTAAGCTAAATATGATGTGGCTGTCCATGGTTCAGATTTGTGTGTGTGTGTGTGTGTGTGCGTGCATTCGTGCAAGTAGAAAAAACATGTTGACTCACCCTACTTGTAGAGAAACGCCAATGTCATCCTCTCTTTCATGATTCTGTCATACAGTACACACTTATTTTTTGTTGTCTTAGGCTACCTGGCTAAAACGCTTGCTTGCTAGCTTAACTTCCTTTCATGGGCAACATTAGCTAGTTAACATTAGCCTTCTACATCTAGCTACATATTGAACTTTCATCCTCTCAGTCCAGGGGCAAATGTATGAATTTATGGTTGGATCAGAATCGCCGTTATAATCATTGGCCAGTACAGAGAATTAAGTAAAACCACAAGTCCAAATCCCTGTCTCCATCCATGGCTAATTTAGGAAAGGGACCATTTTAGCTAGCTAGCTAGCCACCGGAGGACAACAACACAACGAGATGCAACAATTCAAGTTGTTTCTGTCAATGAGGTATTTCTCTTGATGCGATGTGATAGGAGTGAAGCCAAATCCAAACTGGCTTCCCTTTACACTTTTTTTGGTGTGCCCGGATCAATTTTTTGGGGAAGCCTAGCTTCCGTTGGCATCCATGAATACACGCCACTCCCATAGAGATTCAAGAGGAGTGAACGATCACAATGAGAGCAGGAGCAGCCAGAGAGCAGCGGCAAACACAGGCTAACAAGCAGCCACTCAGACAGGCTGACAGAACACTGTAGACTCACAGACCAATCAACTAGCAGGTAACAGAGAGTACCTCTGACAAGTTGAACAGGAAACATCCCAAAATGTAATACAGTAAGCACTAGGCAGCATCACGACCAAGCTAACACACAAGAGTCCTAGTCAATATAACAAGCAGCACAACAGACATGAACGTCACCGCTCTGCTGTGGGTGTAGAAGAAACCACAGACACCCTAGCAGAGTCAATGTCACTCTAGGGGCCTGTGAGTGCTGCTGTATTAGTGGGATCCATAAAGGCTACATGTCATATGAACTAACAGGCAATTGGCTGGATTGATGATGATTTAAAAGGCTGTGAGAGGAGGAGATGGCCCGTCTAAAAGGCTGCTGACACTAAATGTCTGCAATATGGGCCTGATGCATCCTGGTGTCACCTTCAAATGGGCCCCTCTTCTTCTGACTGAAAGCTTGATTGGTTCCATAAATATAGATTCTAATTACATCCAGAGAGAAACACAACCTTCTCTTGGAGGCCATTCTGACAATCTGAAGACAGAGTAAATGAACCAGGCCTCCGCAGCCGTTATGCATATCGTGTCTGGCTGATATGTCAAAATGATGGCTTAATGCTCCATAATTATGCCATTGTAAATGTCTGATAGCTGGGCTGGCCTGGGGCTGAGAATGTGCTGTAATGTATAGAGAGTCTGAAGAGGACGACCGTCTGAGATGTTTTGCTGCAGATTGCAGCGTCAGTGTTGATGACATGAGAAGTGATGAATATTCAGAGCTGACCTACCCACACAAAGAACGATGGCAGGAGACAAAAAACAAACATGCATTTTGTCTGTGTCTGGTGTCTGCCCCAATCTGGGGAATCATTAGACATAATTATGCATAATGGCTGGACAAGGAATACCATCCATGCAATCCATCACACTAATAGTGTGTTTATACAGAATTCCACATTTGAATCTGTACATACATAGTGTAAAATAACCCAGTAAGCCTACTGTACATAGGATCAAGGTTAGAGTGTTTGCATAATAATGTTCAATAGTTGGACTGACTGACTGGCAACAGGTGGCTTCCCTGGAGATGCAGGGTGTCATCTAACAGGCAGTCAGTCATCAACAGGCAGTCAGTCATCAACAGGCAGTCAGTCATTATTTCTGGCATTATTACAGCTCCATTTAACATAACTTAATTCAACAAGCAACCAAGTCTACAGCAGGGTTGTGGTTAATTCCACACATTCAATTATAATTCAATTCCAATTCCAGGTCAATCTTTGAATTCAGAGATATTTAAATTCCTCTCAATTCCAAAGTTAGGTAAATTCCAATAATTAAATTTCAAATTCAATATTATCCCAGAAAATTCCAATTCCAATTCAATTCCCTCAGGCTTTCAGGCTGATAGTGTCACTGTTCAGACAGCCTAGCTATACTGGAAATATAGAAATATAAGTTGAAATGATTTAAAACTAATCCTGCAGTCAATTTGTGTACTAACTGCATTAATTCCATTAACTGAGTAATGTACAAATATTGAATTCCATTTCAATTCAATTTCAAAGATTAAATGTTTTTACAATTCCAATTCAATTCCAATTCCATAACTTGAAGATTGTTGAAATTTGAATTGAATTCAACGTAAATTGTCCACTTCATGAGTCAATTCAAGAATTGAATTAGAATTTCAAATTAAATTGTAAATGACTCCAACCCTGGTCTACAGTACGTGACACAAAGCCCTTCATATGCCATGAAGAAGTTCTATGACAGGCTTAAGTCCCTGCAAATGACAGCCAGTCATCCATTAATTCTACCAGTTATCTTAGCTAGGGCTTTTCTCCCTGTAGCTGATCCTAACCATTGATCCTAACCAACTGGGGTGTAGTGGGTGTGTTCACCAAATCCCTCCCCAGGTCACATGTTTTCCTCAGAACTGTAACAGAAATGTTCCGCCTGCAGATGTTCAACCACAAAGGGCTGTGAGTGAAATAGTGAAGTGAACATAATACAGTCTCTGCCTAATTAAGGCCACCTGGAGCTGGAGATCTGCCTTTAACCTAATACTGGAGCCTTAAACCATAGTTAATGTTTGTTTTTAAATAAAATCTGTCACTATAAGTTATGAAAGGACTAGCACAGATAAAAGGGGAAACCCAGATAGTTCACAGGGGGTATAAATAGAATCTATCACAAACAGAGTGTGCAAAGTTTTGTAAACTTGGCCCTTTGCCAAAGTTGCAAAAAAAATGGCGTTGTTTACAAGGAGTGCAATGGCGAATTGAGTTATTGCACATGCGCACCTCACAGAGTAGCTGTTCCCTAATGGAAATATGCAAATACATGCTAAAACACACCAATTAGATCTGGCTAGCTCATGCTTGGCTCTGCCCACCTCCTTGCTTGTTCTGCCCACTGTGCTTATTTGCTCCCATTGTAAACGACGCAGATGAACTATCTTGGGTTAGTTACCAGTATCTTTGGGAGTCGACTACTCTGGTGATACCAGACCTCAATCTCCACAGTGGTAGGTTCTGGACAAACCTAGAACTACTAGAGTCGAAAGTGATATGAAATGCTCTGAAATTACATACAAAACCAGACAATATAGAGTTTACTGCTTTCATCTGGTTTAAGTGACAGAAAGAAACGTATCTAATCTAGCGTGTGATGTCAGTGAAATAATTTCATTTGGATCAATGAAAACAACAAGACATGTTGATTGATGTCGGTGTGGGTAAATCGAGCCTGTATCTCTGGTACGTGTCAGAGTCAGGGACAATATCTGACACCAGAACCAACAACACTAGCCTGTTATGTGCTATGAAATGATTTAATTACAAGTCTGGGGATGACTCTGTGTCTTAAGCCCTCATTATCAGACAGTGCACATTGGTAGGGAGCTGGAACGTGGCAAATTTGTAGCACATAAAAGGCTAAATGGCGGTCTCTCAGGTCTCTCAATAAAAAATATAAAAACAAAATGGCATTACAGATCACATTTTAAAATTATCATTTTTATCAGACAGAGGGCAGACATGAAATAAAAAAAAGATGATTTGTTTAACAACCAAAGCAACTTTGTCCTTTCAAAGATCCTTTGTGGTGGCGCACCTTTCTTTAAACTTCATGAATAAAATCAACTGTTAAAATCTTGGTTTCCTTTCTGCTGTGCTGAGATAGTGTGAGACAGAAAGAGAATGAAGGTCCATTTGGAACAAAGAATATCCTGAGTTGATTTAACTGCTGGGTGATAAGGTGTCCTAGATACTATATATTTGATGAGGCCAGATTGGGAAGTTAGCCAGGCATTTTGGCTGCACACACTAAAAACTGAAAGAGCCTTTTTGCAAACACACTCTTGAGAGGGAGGCAGCAGACATGAAACCTGCACATCCTGATGTTTTATACAGTGCCAACCCTCACAGCACTGAACACATTTAAATAAATGCAGATTTGGGATTTAATGTGAGACCAACGTGTCTGTCAAAGTCATTCACAACTACATTCAAATGAACAGTATTTCACAGCTTTGGCATAAAACAAATAGTGGCTTGTTGGAATTTCAGAAACTGATCTGCTTCAAATGTATTTCATAAGTTTTCCAGGTGTTTTTGTCGTTATATTGTTTATTGTGAAATGTACTGGGGACTATGAAAATATAAAAAAATTTACCATATCTTTTACCATTTAAAAGTCAGGCTTGAAGGAACAGAGTGATTTGCTTGTGCTCTGGGATCCATGATATGGTTTCTGCACCATTCCCTCCACACTACTTGAGCCTATTTAGATTATGCAAAGCTTTCAAAAGTTCGTTGAAAATCACTCTGAAAAAAAGTCAAATTAGAAAGTTCTAGCATCTGTGGAAAAATATGAAACCATCTACTTAAATACTAATGGGAACATTCAGATCCTGTCAATTTTGTTCTTAATGGAATATGTGACGCTGTGATAAGATGTTCAGTCATGTTTGTTTGTCACCATATCACCAAACATTTATTGGAGAAGAAAACTAAATGTGAAGTGGTTCAAATTAATTGGCCTGGACAGCCAATTAAAACATGTAGAGAAAGAAAATATTTAAAAAATCCCCCTTGAATTTAAATGCTACTTAAAAAGTTATTGTTTAGTCAAACTAATCGATTCATGACAGCAGGGCAACACAAATCACTCACAATTTCAAAGTAATAACTATTCACGTCAAACTTTAAGAATATGACCAAACAAGTCCACAGAAAAAAGCATTCCTCTCTCAACTCATTAGACTCCTTCCTCTTTCAACTGAACTCTTGTAACATAACATGTGACTCTCTGCTGGTCCACCTGAGAACTAATAAGATGTGAACAAGATAATCCAACTTTCCCAATACCAACCCAATTACCAGAGTTAAAACAGGCCTGGCTCTCAGGCTGGGGAAATCAGCCATAGCTCCTCCAACAGTGCTTATGTCAAACAGGCCCATCCTTTCCCTTCCTAACTCAACTATCCTCCTCCCCTCTCCTGCCTGCTCAACCACATCTACTTTATGCTAAATAAACCATTTACATCTCCCACTGCAGCAGCACAGCTTATCTACATTTTCCAATAAAACTTCTAAATTGATGGATGTCATCTTAGTGCTCCCAGGCCATAACTCATGCTGCTTTCTAATAACACTGTGTTGTGCTGTCATTAGGTCTAGACATGCTATTCTTTTCCACATCATCCCTAAGCCTGTCCTGTTTTCCTTTATTGATATCTATTTAAACAACAGCAGAGTTAGCCTTCCTCTGAGGCATGCTGTATACACATGAATCTAAGGATCAGGCTTTTGAGGTGAAGGAGAGTAAATTCTCATTTGAAGTGTAAACTTTGACTGCACAAGGAGCAGACATAGACGCTTTGGGATGGGTCCTTGTCGGACCACTGAGCATAAACAAACATAATGCATCATGTAAATATTACACAAACACAAACTCTCTGACCTTACATCACTTGCGACTTTTTGTAAGGTGTTTTTAGTTAACACGGAGTATGTAATGTGTGTTTTCAGACACCAGAGATGTCATACACTGGCCTTGGACTGCCTGACATTCCAAAATGTCCCAAATGTTAAATGACAGTCAATGTCATCAATGAGACAACAAATGAGTCCAAACAGCCCTGTTGGTGAGAACTATTTCCCATTCATTCTGTTTTAGGCCTCTGTGAAGAGAAATCAATGGGCTTGACTTGGTGAAATTCAATTAACATTGTGGAGAGGCCTCAGTGTCCTGGATGAATAAAGGACATGTCAGGTTTGGAGAAGAGGAGGATGGAGGAGAGGAAGATGGAGATGAGGAGGAGGAGGAAAGGAGGATGGAGAGTGCTTATTACCTGGGACAATAGTTACAGAGGGACAAACTTCAAGAGGGATGGTGATATGAGCAGGGAGAGTTTGCAGCAACTTGCATGATTGTTTTGATGTAAACATTCAGTCAAACCCACACTGCAGACAAAGCTAATTGCTCCTGTACAGCAAAACTCTATCCTGTGATTAAAATGTAAATGTTTTTGTTTTGTTTTTAATCAATTTATTTTAATTACATTCAAATGTGTTTTAATGTGTCGGATTTTAACAGAAACTATTTTATTTACTGACAGTGCAAGTGGCGGGTCTACGATATAAGTTGACATAAACGCTTAGTCATCATGATGCAACCTTCAAATAAAGACTAACCATGTCTTTAGTTAGCCTATACTGTGGCCAATCGAGTTTGTTAGCCAATTGAAAATTGCAATGAGTGACAATAAGGTGAAAGACTGAGCTGCAGTGGGAAAACCACAGAGCAGGATGGGAGAATAATTCATTATAAGAGGACTGGTAAGGCTGTGGTATGGAGTGTCCATAAAGTGGTAGGCATATGACACCTGTACCACTGAACAGATTAGATAGTTTGGCAGTAGGCTCGCTTTCCATGTTAAGTACAAACAGTCTGCCATTTGGCAGCCCATGGATCAAGCCCATATTTCCTCTCTAATAGATTTACATGTCATCTTAAAGGGTAGCAATGTGACTTTGAGTTTTCGCCTTCCATTAACTATATTGCCTTCCTGTCTCGCCATCCCTCGACAGACAGTGCACTGGACCAAGAATGAGAAGTAATCAATGGGCTGCTGGTTTGGGTGAATTAATATTATTGCTTGGGTTGCACAGTCCTGATCCAACTGACAATGACAGATTAGAGGTGTGTGTGGGAGAGTAATTAAGATGGTTCTTAAGTCAGGCTGATAACTCAAAGAGGCTGACGCCCCAGGCTAGCAGCACACTACTGTCAGACTGCAAACTCTCTCTCATGTAAACATCAGAAATATGATCTTATACCACACAGTATACGACCTTGAGAAATTATAACAAGTTCTAGTTGCGTACACTGTTGATGTGGTCCTATATGACCCTATCTTAATACGATTTCATACAGGCACATCATGCACAAATTGCTGCATTTGACGTCATACAAGGCACCATGCTGTTGTGTGTGACAACTCTTGAGGGCAATTCTACTAAATGCATTTGAAATACATAATATTCCAATGCAAATATTTCTCTTGGAATAGCTATGGCTAAGTGTTTTAGCCCTTTACCACTGGAAAACAATTCAAAGGGAGAGGGTTATGGAATAGGCCTACAGCAAGTAGCCTAGTAGCTGTTAACTATTGACAGCATATCATATATTCTAATACATTCTATAATTTATTCTAATAACAACAGGGAAAATAACTGCTTGTGACATTTTATTGACAACATTCTTCACAGTATATTTTAGATCAGTGGCAATGCTACTTCAGATACTGTTTACCTGAAAAGGCTTTTGTGAAAATGCTTTTTACATTCTTCGCGATCACTTTTTTTGGGTTCATTTTTCATTGACCAATTCCATGCTCAATGATCATGCTAGAACATAAAGGATGTTAGACATTTCTGAGTAAAAAAGTGAGTAGTATGTCACGGATCAGAAAATCTGGTGTTTGACTGACTGAGTTGCTAACAGACAGTTGCTAAATGACTGTCTATAGGGTGAAGTAATACCATTACGACATGCAGATGTCGGATGATGAAGTCAGTAGGCAACAAGCAGTCATTACTGAACCCCTCGTCTTACTGACTCCTCCAATAGACTAGTTTAGTGGACTGGGCAGGGTTCCAGAGGGCCACTGATTCTGATGGCAGGTGGGACATCCCACCGTTGTTTCCAAAAAGTCCAGTCACATCCAGCTGTGTAAGTGGATAAAGTGGCTGCTATTTGACTCAATCTGGATGAAAGCATCTGCTAAGCAAACCACATCACTTAACCATGGCCGATGGGGAGTGACTGCAGCGTGACTGTTGATGCGGAGTGGGCAGAGCAAACAGATGTTGATGAGTCTGACCCGTTTACTTCCTCCAATGAGATTAAGTTATGAGACAATCTGATGACCTGGCATTCTTGAGTATTTATCAGATCAGTTGAATAGGGTATTCCCCCTTACCCAGCCAGCCCTACTCTCCTCTCCTCTGGCAGCATCTGTCCATCTATTGATCGGCTGAGTCTCTCGTTCAGAAAGCTGGATCTGTACAGATTATCGATTAGTAATTCTCCCCCTCACAGAAAGCTGAGGGCCTTCTATCCTCCACATTGATCAACAGCTATCTAGTCTTAGAGCTGGGGATGCTTCTCAGCTGTTGTCAAGGTTTCTGAATAGTTCCAACTCCTCTCCGTGAGGCTAGTTAAATATATTGTATGCAAGCTGTGAAGTTTCCAAGAACATTTGATTGAAAAATATAAACATTTCCACCTGCAACTAACTACTATTTACCTTTTCGGAAACTCTGGACAGTACTCTGTAAGTTTAACTTCCGAATGACTACACCCCTCTAAGACAAAGAATCCAAAGGACACTGGTGATACATGGACAGTGGATGGTGGGCAGATACATGTCTCGTCTCTTGATAAGCTCTGTTCTATATAGGGCTGTCCCCGACAAAGAAAAATCTGGTAAGGCTGTGGTATGGAGTGTCGATTGCTCGACATTTTTAAACGTGTATTTTTCCATATATACAGTGCATTCGGAAAGTATTCAGACACCTTTACTTTTTCCACATTTTGTTACGCTACAGCCTTATTCTAAAATGGATTAAATTGTTTTTTTCCCCTCATCAATCTGCACACCATTTCCCATAATGAAAAAAGCAAAAACAGTTGTTTTTTTTAATGTTTGCAACTGTATTAAAAATGAAAAACAGAAATACCTTATTTACATAAGTATTCAGACCGTTTGCAATGAGACTCAAAATTTAGCCTTGAGATGTTTCTACAACTCGATTGAGTCCACCTGTGGTAAATTAAATTGATTGGACATGATTTGGAAAGGCACACACCTGTCTATATAAGGTCCAATGGTTGACAGTGCATGTCAGAGCAAAAACCAAGCCATGAGGTCAAAGGAATTGTCCACAGAGCTCAGAGACAGGATTGTGCCGAGGCACAAATCTGGGGAAGGGTACCAAAACATTTCTGCAGCATTGAAGGTCCCCAAGAACACAGTGGCCTCCATCATTCTTAAATGGAATAAGTTTGGAACCACCAAGACTCTTCCTAGAGCTGTCTACCCAGCCAAACTGAGCAATTAGGGGAGAAGGGCCTTGGTCAGAGAGGTGACCAAGAACCTGATGGTCACCCTGACAGAGCTCCAGAGTGCCTCTGTGGAGATGGGAGAACCTTCCAGAAGGACAACCATCTCCGCAGCACTCCACCAATCAGGCCTTTATGGTGGAGTGGCTAGACGGAAGCCACTCCTCAGTAAAAGGCAAATGACAGCGCGCTTGGAATTTGCCAAAAGGCACCTAAAGGACTCTCAGACCATGAGAAACAAGATTCTCTGGTCTGATGAAACCAACATTGAACTCTAGCCTGAATGCCAAGCGTCACGTCTGGAGGAAACCTGGCACCATCCCTAAGGTGATGCATGGTGGTGGCAGCATCATGCTGTGGGACGTTTTTCAGCGGCAGGGACTAGGAGACTAGTCAGGATCGAGGGAAAGATGAACGGAGCAAAGTACAGAGAGATCCTTGATGAAAACCTGCTGCAGAGCGCTCAGGACCTCAGACTGGGGTGAAGGTTCACCTTCCAACAGGACAATGACCCTAAGCACACAGCCAAGACACCGCAGGAGTGGCTTCGGGACAAGTCTCTGAATATCCTTGAGTGGCCCAGCCAGAGCCTGGACTTGAACCCAATCGAACATCTTTGGAGAGACCTGAAAATAGGTGTGCAGCGATGCTCCCCATCCAATTTGACAGAGCTTGAGAGGATATGAGGGAGAAAAATGGGAGAAACTCCCCAAATACAGGTGTGCCAAGCTTGTAGCGTCACAATTGGCCCAGCGTCGTCCAGGTTTGGCTGGTGTAGGCCGTCATTGTAAATAAGAATTTGTTCTTAACTGACTTGCCTAGTTAAATAAAGGTTAAATAAAAATATAAAAAATACCCAAGAAGACTCGAGGCTGTAATCACTGCCAAAGGTGCTTCAACAAAGTACTGAGTAAAGGGTCTGAATACTTATGTAAATGTGGTATTTCATTTTCTATTTTTTTTAAAATTATAAATATGCAAACATTTCTAAAAACCTGTTTTTGCTTTGTCATTATTGTCACGGTGTTTAAATGGTGTGGTGTGGAATCAGGCGCAGAAGCAGATGTACAGTCCAACAAGACTTTACTAGTGAGAGCAAAATAATCCAAAAACGGCCTGAGGCCAAACAGACGCACACAGGCGTCAAACACGAGCGCACAAACACAGGGCGCAAAAACTCTCCTCAACCGAGGAGGAAGCTAATCGTAACTGGCGTACCGAAACACGGGTAACGCACAAACACCTGACACGAAACAGTTACACACAACACTACACTAACAACAAGGAAACTAAATAGGGTGCTTAATGAGACATAACACAAGACAGGTGTGGCTAACAGACAAAACTAATCAAACAGGAAACATGGAACATACAACGGTGGCAGCTAGAATTCCGGAGACGACGAACGCCGAAACCTGCCCGAACAAGGGAGAGAGGCAGCCTCGGCCGAAACCGTGACAGTACCCCCCCCTTGACGCGCGGCTCCAGACGTGCGCCGACTCCGGCCTTGGGGACGACCCGGAGGACGTGGAGCAGGGCGCGTCGGATACCCCCGATGGAATTCCGTCAGGAGCGACGGGTCCAAAATGTCTCTCCTCGGCACCCAGCACCGCTCCTCCGGACCGTACCCCTCCCACTCCACTAGATACTGGAGACCCCCCATCCGACGTCTCGAATCCAAGATGGACCTCACGGAGTACGCCGGTGCCCCCTCGATGTCCAATGGGGGCGGGGGAGTCTCCCCTATCTCCTTTTCTTGGAGCGGGCCCGCTACCACCGGCCTGAGAAGGGACACATGGAACGAGGGGTTAATACACTTATACTCCACAGGTAGCTGTAATCTATAACATACCTCGTTCAACCTTCTCAGGACTTTAAATGGCCCTACAAACCGCCGACCCAGTTTCCGACAGGGCAGGCGGAGGGGCAGGTTTCTGGTAGAGAGCCAGACTCGATCACCAGGTGCGTACACCGGTGCCTCACTGCGGTGGAGATCAGCGCTCGCCTTCTGACGTCGGAGGGCCCGCTGCAGGTGGACGTGTGCAGCGTTCCAAGTCTCCTCCGAGCGCCGCGCCCACTCATCCACCGCAGGAGCCTCGATCTGGCTCTGCTGCCAGGGTGCCAGAACCGGCTGGTAACCTAACACACATTGAAATGGAGTTAGGTTAGTGGAGGAATGGCGTAGGGAATTCTGGGCCATCTCGGCCCAGGGAACGTACCTTGACCACTCCTCCGGCCGGTCCTGGCAGTATGTTCTGAGAAACCTACCCACATCCTGGTTTACGCGTTCCACCTGCCCATTACTCTCCGGGTGGTACCCCGAGGTGAGGCTCACCGAGACCCCCAACCGCTCCATAAACGCTCTCCAGACTCTGGAGGTGAATTGGGGACCCCGATCAGCCACAATGTCCTCGGGTACCCCGTAGTGCTGGAACACATGGGTGAACAGTGCCTCGGCAGTTTGTAGGGCAGTAGGAAGACCCGGCATGGGGAGCAAACGACAGGCCTTAGAGAACCGGTCCACAACGACCAGGATAGTAGTATTCCCTTGGGAGAGGGGAAGGTCTGTTATAAAGTCCACAGAGAGGTGGGACCATGGTCGTTGTGGAACGGGCAGGGGTAGCAACTTACCCCTAGGCAGATGTCTAGGCACCTTACACTGGGCGCACACCGAGCAGGAGGAAACATAAACCCTCACATCCCTTGCCAACGTGGGCCACCAGTACTTGGCACTAAGACAGTGCACTGTCCGGCCGATACCCGGATGTCCAGAGGAGGGTGACGTGTGAGCCCAATAGATCAATCGATCCCGAACCTCGAGCGGAACGTACTTCCGACCCTCCGGGCACTGTGGTGGACTAGGGTCGGTGCGTAACGCCCGCTCGAGTTCAGTATCGACCTCCCACACTACCGGCGCCACCAGACACGACTCAGGCAGTATGGGAGTGGGCTCCACGGACCTCTCCTCCGTGTCATACCGCCGAGACAGCGCATCTGCCTTGCCATTCTGTGACCCAGGGATGTACGTGATTTTAAAAGTAAACCTGGTCAAGAACATACTCCATCTTGCCTGGCGAGGGTTCAGCCTCCTCGCCGCCCGGATGTACTCCAGGTTACGGTGGTCCGTCAAAATGAGGAAAGGGTGTTGAGCCCCCTCAAGCCAGTGCCTCCACACCTTTAGAGCCTGTACCACGGCTAACAGCTCCCTGTCCCCTACGTCATAGTTCCGCTCCGCCGGACTGAGCTTCTTAGAATAAAAAGCACAGGGGCGGAGTTTAGGTGGCGCGCCAGACCGTTGTGAAAGCACGGCTCCTAAACCGGCCTCTGACGCGTCCACCTCTACCTGGAACGGCAAAGAGGGATCCGGATGCGCCAGCACCGGGGCCGAGGTAAACAGGTCCTTCAGCCTCCCAAACGCCCTGTCCGCCTCGGCCGACCACTGCAGACGCACCGGACCCCCCTTCAACAGAGACGTGATGGGAGCTGCCACCTGTCCAAAACCCCGGATAAACCTCCTGTAGTAATTTGCAAACCCCAAAAACTGCTGCACCTCTTTCACAGTGGTTGGTGTTTGCCAATTACGCACGGCCGACACCCGGTCTACCTCCATCTTCACCCCCTGACGCAGACAACTGATAACCCAAAAAGGAGACCGACTCCTGGAAAAACAGACACTTCTCTGCCTTCACATACAGGTCGTGCTCCACCAGCCTCCGCAACACTCTACGCACCAGGGCCACATGCTCGACACGGGTAGGCGAGTACACGAGAATGTCATCAATGTACACAACCACCCCCTGCCCCTGCATGTCCCTGAAGATCTCATCCACGAATGATTGGAAAACTGACGGAGCGTTCATCAACCCGTATGGCATGACCAGATACTCGTAATGGCCCGAGGTGGTACTAAAGGCTGTCTTCCATTCATCACCCTCCCTGATGCGCACCAAGTTGTACGCGCTCCTGAGATCTAATTTCGTGAAGAAACGCGCCCCATGCAACGACTCAGTCATGGTCGCAATCAGCGGGAGTGGATAACTGTACTTCACCGTAATCTGATTGAGACCACGGTAATCGATGCACGGGCGCAAACCACCATCCTTTTTCTTCACAAAAAAGAAACTTGAGGACGCAGGGGAAGTGGAAGGCCGTATGTATCCTTGTCTCAGAGATTCGTCTATGTAAATCTCCATAGCTTTCTTCTCCTCCTGAGACAGAGGATACACATGGCTCCGTGGGAGCGCAGCTCCTGCCTGGAGGTTTATCGCACAATCTCCCTGCCTATGGGGTGGCAACCGCGTCGCCCTCACCTTACTAAACGCAATAGCCAAATCCCCATACTCAGGGGGAACGTGCAATGCGGGCACCTGGTTTGGACTCTCCACCGAGGTAGCCCCTACGGAAACGCCCAAACATCTACCCACACACTGAGCAGACCACTCCATCAGAGCCCTCTCCTGCCACGAAATAGCTGGGTTATGGGTACTCAACCAGGGCATGCCCAGCACCACCGGATACGCAGGAGAGTCAATCAGGAACAGCTGAATCATCTCCTGATGATCCCCCTGCGCACACATCCTAAGTGGCGCCGTGACCTCCCTGATTAAGCCCGTACCCAACGGACGACTATCTAGGGCATGAACGGGGAAAGGAACATCAACAGGAATAAGGGGAATCCCTAACGCTAAACAAAACTTTTCATCAATAAAATTCCCAGCCGCGCCTGAATCTACCAGCGCCTTATGCTGGGAATGAGGTGCTACCTGTGGAAAACGCACAGGCATCCAAAAATGGGCAACAGTGAGCTCTGGGTGAGTGGGGCGCCTACTCACCTGGAGGGAATCCCCAGTGCGGGACCTGTCGTCATCCTCCCTAGGAGGCCATCCCCAGCACCTAGCCGCGGTGTGTCCTCCCCGACCACAGTTGGTGCAGTGGATGGACCCCCTAACCAACCGACTCCTCCTCTCTCTAGCGCCAGCGCCCCCGAGCTCCATAGGACACGGCTCGGAGGCGCTGGAGGGTGAAATGGACGGACCCCCCTCAGGACGTCCGCGGGTGGCCAATAGGGTATCCAGCCTGATGGACATGTCGACCAGCTGGTCGAAAGAGAGACTGGTGTCCCTACAAGCCAGCTCCCGACGGACGTCCTCTCGTAGGCTACATCTGTATAGATCGACGAGGGCCCGCTCATTCCACCCTGCATCTGCCGCTAGAGTACAGAATTCAAGAGCGAATTCTTGGGCACTCCTCCTCCCCTGCCGGAGGAAGACCAGACGCTCCCCCGCCGCTTTCCCCTCCGGGGGATGGTCAAACACCGCCCTGAAGCGGCGGGAGAACTCGTTGTAGGTGATCGTCTCGGCGTCGATCTTCCTCCACTCCGCGTTGGCCCATTCCAACGCCTTCCCGGACAGGCAGGAGATCAGGGCGGACACGCTCTCATGCCCCGAGGGTGCCGGGTGTACGGTGGCCAGGTACAGCTCCACCTGGAGGAGGAATCCCTGACACCCAGCCGCGGTTCCGTCGTAGGCCCTCGGGAGAGAGAGTCGGATTCCTCGGGGGTTCTGGCGCTGGAATGGGCGGACTGGCCGATGGCGCTGGCAGTGAGGGAGGTGGTGGAGGCGCTCCCCAGCCTCGGAGCGTGGTGATCACCTCCTGCAGGGCGGTCCCCATCTGCTGTATCTGGTCCTGTTGTTCCCGAACCTGGACCTCCAGTCTCGTCGGGGCTGCTTCGGCTCCTGCTGATTCCATGTCGGGTGTGTAATTCTGTCACGGTGTTTAAATGGTGTGGTGTGGAATCAGGCGCAGAAGCAGATGTACAGTCCAACAAGACTTTACTAGTGAGAGCAAAATAATCCAAAACGGCCTGAGGGCCAAACAGACGCACACAGGCGTCAAACACGAGCGCACAAACACAGGGCGCAAAAACTCTCCTCAACCGAGGAGGAAGCTAATCGTAACTGGCGTACCGAAACACGGGTAACGCACAAACACCTGACACGAAACAGTTACACACAACACTACACTAACAACAAGGAAACTAAATAGGGTGCTTAATGAGACATAACACAAGACAGGTGTGGCTAACAGACAAAACTAATCAAACAGGAAACATGGAACATACAACGGTGGCAGCTAGAATTCCGGAGACGACGAACGCCGAAACCTGCCCGAACAAGGGAGAGAGGCAGCCTCGGCCGAAACCGTGACAATTATGGGGAATTGTGTGTAGATTGAGGTGGGGAAAAAAACTATTTAATACATTTTTGAATAAGGCTATAACGTAACAAAATGTGGAAAAAGTCAAGGGGTCTGAAAACTTTCCGGATGCACTGTAGACACCCCCTTTGTGTTTTAATAAAATCAACTATATATGCATTTAGCTTGTCTGATGCTTTATGCTCAATGTTTGATGAAATAAGAAAGAAATGACTCAAGAGCGAGCCATAGATCAAGATAACCAGAATTTAAAAAACTTCACCTGTCCCGACCATCCTCCTCCCGCTCCTACTGGCTTTCGCAGATTCAGCCGTTACTCTCCTGAAGTTGCCGGTAATAGGCTACACGAGGACTCGGCAAACTTTCTCATGTGGAATGCCAATTTATCTTAAAATTTCTACCAATCTGCGTGCCAGTTATGGTTTTCATATGCACATTTTCGTGGAACAGTTTAATTTAATTTATAATAACGTCTTCGTATCTCAAAATCATTGTCATGTGGTTCATCAAAATTCTATCCAAATCTAAATGAAAATTATACAAACTTAAAAAGTAACTTCTATTGCCATTGCCAACTACGTAAAAATAGCCTATAACGCCAACAAATAAAAACATTTCAGCCTGCAGGTAGAAAATATCCTAATAAAAATAAATATCCTATCAATCACATTGGCATTAAGAAGTAATCAGGTATGCTTATTTTATTGTTTCCACTGGTTTTTTTGTTTCCATGTTTTTTTTTCTCGCAAAAAAATCAAATATATATATATATATATATATATATACACATACATACATATATACAGTGGGGAGAACAAGTATTTGATACACTGCCGATTTTGCAGGTTTTCCTACTTACAAAGCATGTAGAGGTCTGTAATTTTTATCATAGGTACACTTCAACTATGAGAGACGGAATCTAAAACAAAAATCCAGAAAATCACATTGTATTATTTTTAAGTAATGAATTAGCATTTTATTGCATGACATAAGTATTTGATACATCAGAAAAGCAGAACTTAATATTTGGTACAGAAACCTTTGTTTGCAATTACAGAGATCATATGTTTCCTGTAGGTCTTGACCAGGTTTGCACACATTGCAGCAGGGATTTTGGCCCACTCCTCCATACAGACCTTCTCCAGATCCTTCAGGTTTCGGGGCTGTCGCTGGGCAATACAGACTTTCAGCTCCCTCCAAAGATTTTCTATTGGGTTCAGGTCTGGAGACTGGCTAGGCCACTCCAGGACCTTGAGATGCTTCTTACGGAGCCACTCCTTAGTTGCCCTGGCTGTGTGTTTCGGGTCGTTGTCATGCTGGAAGACCCAGCCATGACCCATCTTCAATGCTCTTACTGAGGGAAGGAGGTTGTTGGCCAAGATCTCGCGATACATGGCCCCATCTATCCTCCCCTCAATACGGTGCAGTCGTCCTGTCCCCTTTGCAGAAAAGCATCCCCAAAGAATGATGTTTCCACCTCCATGCTTCACGGTTGGGATGGTGTTCTTGGGGTTGTACTCATCCTTCTTCTTCCTCCAAACATGGCGAGTGGAGTTTAGACCAAAAAGCTCTATTTTTGTCTCATCAGACCACATGACCTTCTCCCATTCCTCCTCTGGATCATCCAGATGGTCATTGGCAAACTTCAGACGGGCCTGGACATGCGCTGGCTTGAGCAGGGGGACCTTGCGTGCGCTGCAGGATTTTAATCCATGACGGCGTAGTGTGTTACTAATGGTTTTCTTTGAGACTGTGGTCCCAGCTCTCTTCAGGTCATTGACCAGGTCCTGCTGTGTAGTTCTGGGCTGATCCCTCACCTTCCTCATGATCATTGATGCCCCACGAGGTGAGATCTTGCATGGAGCCCCAGACCGAGGGTGATTGACCGTCATCTTGAACTTCTTCCATTTTCTAATAATTGCGCCAACAGTTGTTGCCTTCTCACCAAGCTGCTTGCCTATTGTCCTGTAACCCATCCTAGCCTTGTGCAGGTCTACAATTTTATCCCTGATGTCCTTACACAGCTCTCTGGTCTTGGCCATTGTGGAGAGGTTGGAGTCTGTTTGATTGAGTGTGTGGACAGGTGTCTTTTATACAGGTAACGAGTTCAAACAGGTGCAGTTAATACAGGTAATGAGTGGAGAACAGGAGGGCTTCTTAAAGAAAAACTAACAGGTCTGTGAGAGCCGGAATTCTTACTGGTTGGTAGGTGATCAAATACTCATGTCATGCAATAAAATGCAAATTAATTACTTAAAAATCATACAATGTGATTTTCTGGATTTTTGTTTTAGATTCAGTCTCTCACAGTTGAAGTGTACCTATGATAAAAAATACAGACCTCTACATGCTTTGTAAGTAGGAAGACCTGCAAAATCAGCAGTGTATCAAATACTTGTTCTCCCCACTGTATATATACATACCTATATACACATACATATATACATATCCTTTAAATAATATATATTTCCCGTTATTACTTTCCAACCCCACCACATCTTCCCTAATGGGAGTAAAATAGTGAACAACAATGCTTAGGCCTCTACTTCCATCTTATACATAATATATACATTTTATGGACACAGTCAATTTTACAATAATTATATTTTGTTTGTTTTTACTCCTGAACTTCCTCTACCCTCAACCTCTCCAATCATTTTCATGATGTCCATCCGGTTTGCTTCTATATGCCATACCTTTCTAACTGTGCTCTTTCACAAAAGCTCTCAACCTATAACCTATATACTTATTATGGACACAGTATGCTTACATTATTAGTTATCTTGTTGTTATTAGTTGTAGTTAGTTGTTATTAGTCCCATCCTTCAACTCCATTCAACATCACCCATCTATCTCTTAACACCATCTATATTGGATTTCTATTTGCCATATATTTTTCAACTGTACTGTGATGTTTTACAAAAGTTCTGAACCTTTCTATTCTCATTGTTTCTACAGGTTGTAAATTGAAAATCAACATTTTTGCTAAAAGTACTATTATATTATTGATCGATTGACTATGACTTTTCAGATCACCCAGTAATGCTATGTGCAGGGTTAGCTCCAGGTAAATATTGCAATCCTTTAGCCATTTCTGGACCTGTGTCCAAAAACAAGCTACAAATGAACAGTACCAAAACAAATGATCTAATGATTCTGTCTCTTCGCAGCAAAATCTGCAGAGCTGGGAAGATTATACCCCCCATATAAATAACATTCTATTGGTAGCAAGAATTGTATATAATAATTTAAATTGAAAAATTCTAAGATTTGAATCCGGTGTCGTTTTGCGTATCAGTTCATAAACACTATGCCATGGGATCGGTACATTAAAAATCTCTTCCCAACTATTTTAATAACTGTCAGCTTCCTGCTTCCCCTGTTTGTCTCCTGGCCTCTAGAGGTCAGCTGTGTTCCCCTTTGCCTTAGTTTTTCCTCATGTGTCCTAATTAGCTTATCTATGTCACCTGTGCCTTGTTTCCCCTTGAGTATTTTAGCTGTGTGTTTTCCCCTTGTTTCTCACTTGGTTATTGCGTCCTGTCTATGTGTCTCCTGCTTTGTCCCACCGTATCAGTCCTAGTAAGTTATTCAAAGTTATCTTTAGTTTGTTTTTCTCCCCTCGGGGAGTTGTTTTGTTTTGCCTCCTGTTTTGGAACATTAAATCTACTTACCTGGAGTATTGCCTGGGGTGTTTCATTTGGGTCCTACAACATCTCCTCTGTGGCTAAGGGGTAGTACCCCCAGCTCTACACATTTGAGACCGGAGTTCTAGCCCGGCTTGTGACAATAACTATATGGGACGGCTGTCAATCCTTTGGTCCTTAAATTAAACTGGTATACTTTTTTATTTATCACAGTTTTCTTTAACCACTTATGTTCTTTAATGCAAGGCCGACAGACACGTTCCTTACTTTTTCCCCCCTCCACTTTCCTCTTCCATTTTTGCAGTAATGCTGCAATTATTTGGTTGTAATTTTGGGTAGAGCAGACATTTCCATATGTTTTTGTTAGCTGCATGTGCGACATAACTCCACCAGTCCTACCGATGACATCATTTACGAAGATTATACCTTTTTTAAACATTTTGTCAAAAAAAAAAGGTTTCTTATCAATTAGTATATTTGAGTTTAACCACAATATTTGTTGCATTATTTGTTCTGTCGTTTCAGGAGGAATAAATTGAAATTGCAACCAACTTTCTATGGCTTGTTTTAGAAATAGTGATATTTGGGAGATAATTTCCTTTTCAAATAACTGAAAGTGAGAGGTTGTAATCTGAATAAAGGCAAAAAGGCCATTCTTGAACATTGGGTGAGACAATCTTACTAATTTGCTAGAGAACCAGTTCGGATTTAAGTATAACTTTTGTATGACTGAAGCTTTTAGTGATAGGTCTAATGCTTTAATATTTAATAATTTCTGTCCTCCGAATTCATATTCATTATATATTATGTTTCCACTGGATTAGAGCATGACATTTTTCCCTTACACGCTGAGTTGTTATTGAAAGGGAGAGAGCTAAAAAGATTTTTCAAATACATTGAGGAATTATTGTCATTCTCAATGGATGTAAAAACAGACTTTATTTGCTTGCTGTTTGAGGTGAAGAAAACATTACTTTGAGAATCTCCACAGCTCATTAGTGGTGGTGCATTAAGCCAATCAGAAATACTATCAGATCCCCAAATGGGCACATTTATATGCCTACATTTGCACGCAGGCCAGGTAGCATATAGGCCTACTTCCATGCGTAATCAGGTGCGCCTCCTTACTCAACATTGACAAGAGCGCTCCAAACAAAATACAAAGATGGGAATAATAATTTATTGAATGCATTAATAGACATTACCGTAACCAAACAAACATTGTAGATTAGAAAATATATGAATTAATGGTAAATGTACTACTGGTGAAATACAGTGCCTTTGGAAAGTATTCTGACCTGGAGGAAACCTGGCACCATCCCGACGTGAGTCTCTGAATGTCCTTGAGTGGCCCAGCCAGAGCCCGGACTTGAACTCGCTCGAACATCTCTGGAGAGACCTGAAAATAGCTGTGTAGCAACGCTCCCCATCGAACCTGACAGAGCTTGAGAGGATCTGCAGAGAAGAATGGGAGAAACTCCCCAGATACAGGTGTGCCAAGCTTGTAGCGTCATACCCAAGAAGACTCGAGGTTAATCGCTGCCAAAGGTGCTTCAACAAAGTACTGAGTAAAGGGTCTGAATACTTATGTAAATGTAATATTTCAAGTTTTATATATTTTAATAAATTAGCAGAAATGTCTAAGAAAAACTGTTTTTGCTTCGTTATTATGTGGTATTGTGTGTAGATTAATGAGAAAAAACAATTTAATCAATTTTAGAATAAGGCTGTAACCTAACAAAATGTGGAAAAAGTCAAGGGTCTGAATACTTTCCAAAGGCACTGTATGTAACGGAGAATTGATAGACACTAACAATCAAATGCAAACAATTCACACAATTAAGTTATGAAACAATGAATGTGCACAAATTGGCGGGAGAGAGCGTATTCTGGAGAGAGAAGTGCATTGTGCAGCCACACTCCCCTTCTTCTTGGACTGTGCCATCCCAGCGGCCTCCGCAATGGATTAGTCTCGGCCTCCGCAATGGATTAGTTCACTGAGATGGGTGCGAATAAGACAGTGTGCCATAAAATATATATATATACAGTGGGGGAAAAAAGTATTTAGTCAGCCACCAATTGTGCAAGTTCTCCCACTTAAAAAGATGAGAGAGGCCTGTAATTTTCATCATAGGTACACGTCAACTATGACAGACAAATTGAGAAAAAATAATCCAGAAAATCATATTGTAGGATTTTTTATGAATTTATTTGCAAATTTGGTGGAAAATAAGTATTTGGTCACCTACAAACAAGCAAGATTTCTGGCTCTCACAGACCTGTAACTTCTTCTTTAAGAGGCTCCTCTGTCCTCCACTCGTTACCTGTATTAATGGCACCTGTTTGAACTTGTTATCAGTATAAAAGACACCTGTCCACAACCTCAAACAGTCACACTCCAAACTCTACTATGGCCAAGACCAAAGAGCTGTCAAAGGACACCAGAAACAAAATTGTAGACCTGCACCAGGCTGGGAAGACTGAATCTGCAATAGGTAAGCAGCTTGGTTTGAAGAAATCAACTGTGGGAGCAATTATTAGGAAATGGAAGACATACAAGACCACTGATAATCTCCCTCGATCTGGGGCTCCACGCAAGATCTCACCCCGTGGGGTCAAAATGATCACAAGAATGGTGAGCAAAAATCCCAGAACCACACGGGGGGACCTAGTGAATGACCTGCAGAGAGCTGGGACCAAAGTAACAAAGCCTACCATCAGTAACACACTACGCCGCCAGGGACTCAAATCCTGCAGTGCCAGATGTGTCCCCCTGCTTAAGCCAGTACATGTCCAGGCCCGTCTGAAGTTTGCTAGAGTGCATTTGGATGATCAAGAAGAGGATTGGGAGAATGTCATATGGTCAGATGAAACCAAAATAGAACTTTTTGGTAAAAACTCAACTCGTCGTGTTTGGAGGACAAAGAATGCTGAGTTGCATCCAAAGAACACCATACCTACTGTGAAGCATGGGGGTAGAAACATCATGCTTTGGGGCTGTTTTTCTGCAAAGGGACCAGGACGACTGATCCGTGTAAAGGAAAGAATGAATGGGGCCATGTATCGTGAGATTTTGAGTGAAAACCTCCTTCCATCAGCAAGGGCATTGAAGATGAAACGTGGCTGGGTCTTTCAGCATGACAATGATCCCAAATACACCGCCCGGGCAACGAAGGAGTGGCTTCGTAAGAAGCATTTCAAGGGTCCTGGAGTGGCCTAGCCAGTCTCCAGATCTCAACCCCATAGAAAATCTTTGGAGGGAGTTGAAAGTCCGTTTTGCCCAGCGACAGCCCCAAAACATCACTGCTCTAGAGGAGATCTGCATGGAGGAATGGGCCAAAATACCAGCAACAGTGTGTGAAAACCTTGTGAAGACTTACAGAAAACGTTTGACCTGTGTCATTGCCAACAAAGGGTATATAACAAAGTATTGAGAAACTTTTGTTATTGACCAAATACTTATTTTCCACCATAATTTGCAAATAAATTCATAAAAATTCCTACAATGTGATTTTATGGAGAAAAAAAATCTCATTTTGTCTGTCATAGTTGACGTGTACCTATGATGAAAATTACAGGCCTCTCTCATCTTTTTAAGTGGGAGAACTTGCACAATTGGTGGCTGACTAAATACATTTTTTCCCCACTGTATATATATTTGCTACTGCTTGACAAAAAAAAATCTTGGTCGACCAACAGACTATCGACCAAACAATCGAACAGTTGAATAATTGGGGTCAGCCCTAGTTCTGTACATGCTAGGGACTGTACGTCTGTGCCATGTCTGTTGATAGACTTTGTTCTGTTCTGCAGTAAAACTGTCCCATGTCTCCATTTACGAGGTGCTGTGCTGTGAGCCGGTGACTGGTCCACAGTCTCTCTTAATGGAGTGCTGTGATTGGTCCATGAGGCATACTAATGTGCACTCTATGCCCTCCAAAACAACAACATTGCTTCTTAATTTTCTCATCGTGGAAATGATTTGCACAGCCACAGCCAGGCAATGTGGACAATGCAGTGAGGACCCTCAGATCCAGGGCACAGAGAGAACAATGTCATATTCATACCAGCAGACACCACCCCTCCTCCTCACTATCACAGCACTGGCATGAATGAAGCACTCTGTCCCCACACTCATCAAAGGACCCGCCACCAGTCTGTTACTGCTATTTGACTGTTTACTACACTTAAGTTCAACAGCCAATGTTGCTTTTTCAATACTATCTCTAGCATTCTTCATTCACTGACAACTCACTGTATTTATAGTGAAAATTCCTTTGACGAAAAGGTGGGAGGTCTGATTCGTATTCCATCCACAAATAACTCTAAAGTGAATAGGATGTCAACAATTCCCCTCTCCCTGCCCTTTGACCTTGGCATAACACGTTTATTTAGCAAAAGGCTCTTTCACACAGACAGAAAATTGTTGTATTGTGTTCCCCTGCCGAAGGCTTGAAAGGAGGACTATGTATTCATCCTAAATGACTCCTAGGATGCATCCCAAGTGGCACCCTATTCTCTATATAGTGCACTACTTTTTGAAAAGTAGTGCAATATAAAGGGAATAGGGTGCCATTTGGGATGCATCCTATGAGTCTTGAAAGGTTGAAAAGCTATACAAGGTTAGTGATGGAGAGACATTCTGCAGGCACCACCAGACGTAGCCAATGGCCATCCCTTCTGACCAACTAATCTCTCAGCCCTCTATAGCTGCATGCCTTCAGCCAGTTTGACTTGAAGACCAATACAACAGTGGAACCTCACTGAGACTGCTAATTACACTGCAGCTAGATTCTCTGCTTCCCTTCACATTTCAGCAGACAGGCTTATCCAGAGCAACTAACGTTAAGTGCCTTGCTCAAGGGCACATCGACATATTTTTTACCTAAATGGCCCGGGAAATCAAACCAGCAACCTTTCGGTTAAAAGCTTTGGGCTCTTAACCACTAGGCTACCTGCCGCCCTGTACAGAGGAGCAGTCAGAAAGAGCTTGAGTCTGAAGCAGACAGAACTACCCACACAGCTTGAAATGTGCTGTCTTACATCAGACACTAATGACTAACAAAACTGCAGTAGCTGATTTTCTTATGGATCTTCTCTCTTTCTCAAGTTGTACTGAGAAGAGCTGCCATGTCTCAGCCTTCCCTTCCCTAACTAAGAGTAACATCGGTTGCTGCCACCTCATAAAGTAATGTCCTGCATTATCTAGCAATTAGCGGGAGGATTATTAAGCAGAATCTAATGTAAATTTAATGAGCTATAAATTCAATTTCTTTAAATAGAAGAGTATATTATTGTTACAAATGATGTAGTGAGCCCAATGTACAGGCAATTACATTTTTCACTAGCTGGCACATATCAATGGACCATTAGCTTGGGTGTTAAATTTTACTTGAAACAGGATAAGTGCATTTCACTGCAGGTTGTGAGAGCTGTGCAATTTTCCAACCACAGTGCCCACATGATATCAATGGTCCTGTACTTACTACTTATCATTCAAATCTGCTATGAGCATACACAACAAGTGAAGTGGACAGGATCAGTATCCTGGCCCCACAGTCAACCACACTGTTAAACCGCTGTATACAGGATATGTGAAGAATACAGGACCAGATATTCTATTTAAACTGGCCCAGTAGATGCCAGTTCAGTTACCAAGGCCTGTGAAGTATGAGGGTGATGACTCAGTACAGAGACAGAATACAGTACAGCAGCCCTACATCACTCTGTTTCAAAGCCAAACCCTTCAACAGCACTCGCACAGCCATCTTCAATTACGATCCATGTCACACATAGCAAACGGTATGGCAAACACAAGTACAATAACAAGCGTACGTTTCCTTTGTTTCTCAGAGAAACACACCAAAAGCAGTACAGGCCTACCTAAGGCTCCATGACAGCTTCTATTGATCCATTTCACCATCATTCAGCACTGATGAATGAGCTGGAGCTGACGATAAAGAAGCATTACGCAACCGTCTGAAATACCATGATCAGATCACAGCTGATATGTATTATAATAGAGGAACCCCCTGGAGATAGAGGAACCCCTGGAGAGACAGAGGAACTCCCTGGAGAGATAGAGGGACCCACTGGAGAGATAGAGGAACCCCTGGAGAGACAGAGGAACTCCCTGGAGAGATAAAGGAACCCCCTGGAGAGATAGAGGAACCCAATGGAGAGACAGAGGAACCCCCTGGAGAGATATAGGAAACCCCTGGAGAGATATAGGAACCCAATGGAGAGACAGAGGAACCCCAAGGAGAGATATAGGAAACCCCTGGAGAGATAGAGGAACATCCTGGAGAGATACAGGAACCCCCTGGAGAGACAGAGCAACCCCAAGGAGAGACAGAGCAACTCCCTGGAGAGACACAGGGAGAAATACAGCATGCTACAGGGTTCAAACAAACCCTTTTTTACATTCAGCATCTTATCTCAGTGGTTTATCAGAGAGGCAAATGAGCCGATCCATCTCTCACCCTGAGTAATACTCCTGTAAGAGATGGATTTTTCCAAACATTATTTACAAGACCCTTCCAAAGTTATTTTAAAGCTTTATCTTTGTATCGCTCCATATCTTTCCTTTGAGATATAAACCAACCAGGCTTGATGTCAAATAAACGGCAGCCAAGCCCAGCTAAGCAAGATCTAGTTAGACTTTGCCCTTCTCTTTGGTGCTCTACTCTCGCTATAAAGACATACAGTGCCTTCGGAAAGCATTCAGACCCCTTGACTTTTTCCATATTTTGTATGTTACAGCCTTATTCTAAAATGAGCAATCTACACACAATACCCCATAATGACAAAGCGAAAACTGATTTTTAGACATTTTTGCAACTGTATTAAATATTAAAAACAGAAATACCTTATTTACATAAGTATTCAGACCCTTTGCTATGAGACTCGAAATTGAGCTCTGGTGCATCCTGTTGCCATTGATCATCCTTGAGATGTTTCTACAACTTCATTGGAGTCCACCTGTGGTAAATAAAATTGATTGGACATGATTTGGAAAGGCACACACCTGTCTCTATAAGGTCCCACAGTTGACAGTGCATCATAGAGCAAAAACCAAGCCATGAGGTCGCAGGAATTGTCCGTAGAGCTCCGAGACAGGATCGTGTCGAGCCACAGATCTGAGGAAGGGTACCAAAAATGTCTGCTGCATTGAAGGTCCCCAAGAACACAGTGGCCTCCATCATTCTTAAATGGAAGAAGTTTGGAACCACAGTTCCTCTGTGGAGATGGGAGAACCTTCCAGAAGAACAACCATCTCTGCAGCACTCGATCAATCAGGCCTTTATGGTAGAGTGGCCAGACGGAAGCCACTCCTCACTAAAAGGCATATGACAGCCCGCTTGGAGTTTGCCAAAAGGCACCTAAAGACTCTCAGACCATGAGAAACAAGATTCTCTGGTCTGATGAAATCAAGATTGAACTCTTTGGCCTGAATGCCAAGCATCATGTCTGGAGGAAACCTGGCACCATCCCTATGGTGAAGCATGGTGGTAGCAGCGTCATGCTGTGGGGATGTTTTTCAGCGGCAGGGCCTGGGAGACTAGTCAGGATCGAGGGAAAGATGAACGGAGCAAAGTACAGAGAGATCCTTGATGAAAACCTGCTCCAGACTGCTCAGGACCTGGTGCCAAGGTTCACCTTCCAACAGGACAACGACACTAAGCACACAGTCAAGACAACGCAGGAGTGGCTTCGGGACAAGTCTCTGAATGTCCTTGAGTGGCCCAGCCAGAACCCGGACTTGAACCCGATCGAACATCTCTGGAGAGACCTAAAAATAGCTGTGCAGCAACGCTCCCCATCCAACCTGACAGAGCTTGAGAGGATCTGCAGAGAAAAATGGGAGAACCTCCCAAAAATAAGGTGTGCCAAGCTTGTAGCGTAATACTCAAGAAGACTAAATGCTGTAATCGCTGCCGAAGGTGCTTCAACAAAGTACTGAGTAAAGGGTCTGAATACTTATGTAAATGTGATGTTTCCGTTTTTTAATAAATTAGCAACCATTTCTAAAAACCTGTTTTTGATTTGTCATTATGGGGTATTGTGTGTAGATTGATGAGGGGGAAAAAATATTTAATCAATTTTAGAATAAGGCTGTAACGTAACAAAATGTGGAAAAAGGCAAGGGGTCTGAATACTTTCTGAAGGCACTGTATCTAAATGGTATCCTACCAAGCCTGGTCAACTGTGTTCCTAACAATTTTCTAGGCCAGCATGCAAAATCAAACCTCTTGTTCTCATTTAGCAGACGCTTTTATCCAGAGCGACTTACAGTTAGTGAGTGCATACATTTTCATACTGGCCCCCCGTGGGAAATGAACCCACAAGCTTGGCTTTGCAAGTGCCATGCTCTACCAACTTAGCTACATGGGACTACAGCTTCTCCTCTCCTTGCATTTATTTATGCAACGAAAATCTAATAAATGGCTTGGAATTTTACTTCCCCACAGAAAATGCATGAATCTTCTAATATTGCACCATATTGTATTGGAAGCTAATGTGTATTCTGGATGCATTCTGGCTATTAACACAGAGAGAGATGTTAATTAAATGAATGGCGACAGAGAGTGAAGCTCTAAAATACAGTGAATGGTATTCAACCACTACTCAATGCAGACTACACTCCATTCAACAGTCCTCAAGTGAAAGCCTGTAGTTTACCATGTTACCTACAGTACACATGTAGAGTGCCTTCAGAAAGAATTCACACTCCTTTACTTTTTCCACATTTTGTTCTGTTATAGCCTTAATTTAAAATGGATTACATTTAGATTTTTTTCACTGGCCTATATACAATACCCCATAATATCAAAGTGGAATTATGTTTTCGTTTTAATTTTACACGTTTTATAAATATTCAACCCCTTTGTTATGGCAAGCCTAAATACAGTGGCTTGGGAAAGTATTCACCCCCCTTGGCATTTTTCCTATTTTGTTGCCTTACAACCTGGAATTAAAATTGATTTTTGGGGGGTTTGTATAATTTGATTTACACAACATGCCTACCACTTTGAAGATGCAAAATATTTTTTTTTGTGAAACAAACAAGAAATAAGACAAAAAAACTGAAAACTTGAGCGTGCATAACTATTCACCCCGCCAAAGTCAATACTTTGTCGATCCACCTTTTGCAGCAATTACAGCTGCAAGACTCTTGGGGTATGTCTCTAAAAGCTTGGCACATCTAGCCACTGGGATTTTTGCCCATTCTTCAAGGCAAAACTGCTCCAGCTTCTTCAAGTTGGATGGGTTCCGCTGGTGTACAGCAATCTTTAAGTCATACCACAGATTCTCAATTGGATTGAGGTCTGGGCTTTGACTAGGCCATTCCAAGATATTTTTATGTTTCCCCTTAAACCACTCGAGTGTTGCTTTAGCAGTATGCTTATGGTCATTGTCCTGCTGGAAGGTGAACCTCCGTCCCAGTCTCAAATCTCTGGAAGACTGAAACAGGTTTCCCTCAAGAATTTCCCTGTATTTAACGCCATCCATCATTCCTTTAATTCTGACCAGTTTCCCAGTCCCTGCCAATGAAAAACATCCCCACAGCATGATGCTGCCACCACCATGCTTCATTGTGGGGATGGTGTTCTCGGGGTGATGAGAGGTGTTGGGTTTGCGCCAGACATAGTGTTTTTCTCAATTTTAGTCTCATCTGACCAGAGTACCTTCTTCCAAAAAAATATGTTTGGGGAGTCTCCCACATGCCTTTTGGCGAACACCAAACGTGTTTGCTTATTTTTTTCTTTAAGCAATGTTTTTTTTCTGGCCACTCTTCTGTAAAGCCCAGCTCTGTGGAGTGTACGGCTTAAAGTGGTCCTATGGACAGATACTCCAATCTCTGCTGTGGAGCTTTGCAGCTCCTTCAGGGTTATCGTTGGTCTCTTTGTTGCCTCTCTGATTAATGCCCTCCTTGCCTGGTCCGTGAGTTTTGGTGGGCGGCCCTCTCTTGGCAGGTTTGTTGTGGTGCCATATTCTTTCCATTTATTCATAATGGATTTAATGGTGCTCCGTGGGATGTTCAAAGTTTCAGATATTTTTTTAGAACCCAACCCTGGTCTGTACTTCTCCACAACTTTGTCCCTGACCTGTTTGGAGAGCTCCTTGGTCTTCATGGTGCCGCTTGCTTCGTGGTGCCCCTTGCTTAGTGGTGTTGCAGACTCTGGGGCCTTTCAGAACAGGTGTGTATATATACTGAGATCATGTGACACTTAGATTGCACACAGGTGGACTTTATCTAACTAATTATGTGACTTCTGAAGGTTATTGGTTGCACCAGATCTTATTTAGGGGCTTCATAGCAAAGGGTGTGAATACATATGCATGCACCACATTTCCATTATTTATGTTTTAGAATTTTTTTTAACAAGTTATTTTTTTCATTTCACTTTACCAATTTGGACTATTTTGTGTATATACATTACATGAAATCCAAATAAAAATCAATTTAAATTACAGGTTGTAATGCAACAAAATAGGAAAAACGCCAAGGGGGATGAATACTTTTGCAAGGCATTGTAAGTTCCGGAGTGAAAATGTGCTTAACAAGTCACATAATAAGTTCCATGGACTCCCATGGAAAGATACAGGCGTCCTTCCTAAGTTAGTTGCCGGAGAGGAAGGAAACCGCTCAGGGATTTCACCACGAGGCCAATGGTGACTTTAAAACAGATACAGAGTTTAATGGCTGTGACAGGAGAAAACTGAGGATAGATCAACAACATTGTAGTTACTCCACAATACTAACCCAAATGACAGAGTGAAAAAAGGAAGCTTGTACAGAATACACATTTTCAAAAACATGCATCCTGTTTGCAGCAAGCCACTAAAGTAATACTGAAAAACAAATATGGCAAAGCAATTCATAATTTTTCCTGAATACAAAGTGTTATGTTTGGGGCAAATCCATGCTTGTAATCGTTAAGGATAAAAAAGAAATGGAATGGAGCTAAGCACAGGCAAAATCCTAGAGGAAAACCTGGTTCAGTCTGCTTTCCACAAGACACTGGGAGATTAATTCACCTTTCAGCAGGACAATAACCTAAAACACAAGGCCAAATCTACACTGGAGTTGCTTACCAAGAAGACAGTGTATGTTCCTGAGTGGCCGAGTTACAGTTTTGACTTAAATCTACTTAAAAATCTATGGCAAGACCTGAAAATGGTTCTCTAGCAATGATCATCAACCAATTTGACATTGCTTGAAGGATTTTGAAAATAATCATGGGCAAATGTTGCACAATCCAGGTGTGGAAAGCTCTTAGAGACTTACCCAGAAAGACTCACAGCTGTAATCGCTGCTAAAGGTGCTTCCACAAAGTATTGACTCAGGGGTGTGAATACTTACAGTGAGGGAAAAAAGTATTTGATACCCTGCTGATTTTGTACGTTTGCCCACTGACAAAGAAATTATCAGTCTATAATTTTAATGGTAGGTTTATTTGAACAGTGAGAGACAGAATAACAACAAAAAAATCCAGAAAAACGCATGTCAAAAATGTTATAAATTGATTCGCATTTTAATGAGGGAAATAAGTATTTGACCCCCTCTCAATCAGAAAGATTTCTGGCTCCCAGGTGTCTTTTATACAGGTAACGAGCTGAGATTAGGAGCACACTCTTAAATCTCAGTTTGTTACCTGTATAAAAGACACCTGTCCACAGAAGCAATCAATCAATCAGATTCCAAACTCTCCACCATGGCCAAGACCAAAGAGCTCTCCAAGGATGTCAGGGACAAGATTGTAGACCTACACAAGGCTGGAATGGGCTACAAGACCATCGCCAAGCAGCTTGGTTAGAAGGTGACAACAGTTGGTGCGATTATTCGCAAATGGAAGAAACACAAAAGAACTGTCAATCTCCCTCGGCCTGGGGCTCCATGCAAGATCTCACCTTGTGGAGTTGCAATGATCATGAGAATGGTGAGGAATCAGCCCAGAACTACACAGGAGGATCTTGTCAATGATCTCAAGGCAGCTGGGACCACAGTCACCAAATTGGTAACACACTACGTCATGAAGGACTGAAATCCTGCAGCACCCGCAAGGTCCCCCTGCTCAAGAAAGCACATATACAGGCCAGTCTGAAGTTTGCCAAAATCAAGCTCTTTGGCATCAACTCAACTCGCCGTGTTTGGAGGAGGAGGAATGCTGCCTATGACCCCAAGAACACCATCCCCGCCGTCAAACATGGAGGTGGAAACATTATGCTTTGGGGGTGTTTTTCTGCTAAGGGGCCAGGACAACTTCACCGCATCAAAGGGACGATGGACCGTCAAATCTTGGGTGAGAACCTCCTTCCCTCAGCCAGGGCATTGAAAATGGGTCGTGGATGGGCATGACAATGACCCAAAACACACGGCCAAGGCAACAAAGGAGTGGCTCAAGAAGAAGCACATTAAGGTCCTGGAGTGGCCTAGCCAGTCTCCAGACCTTAATCCCATAGAAAATCTGTGGAGGGAGCTGAAGGTTCGAGTTGCCAAACATCAGGCTCAAAACCTTAATGACTTGGAGAAGATCTGCAAAAAGGAGTGGGACAAAATCCCTCCTGAGATGTGTGCAAACCTGCTGGCCAACTACAAGAAACATCTGACCTCTGTGATTGCCAACAAGGGTTTTGCCACCAAGTACTAAATCATGTTTTGCAGAGGGGTCAAATACTTATTTCCCTCATTAAAATGCAAATCAATTGTCTCTCACTGTTCAAATAAACCTACCATTAAAATTATAGACTGATCATGTCTTTGTCAGTGGGCAAACGTACAAAATCAGCAGGGGATCAAATACTTTTTCCCTCACTGTATGTAAATTAGATATTTCTGTATTTCATTTTCAATACATTTGGCAAAGATGTCTAAAAACCTGTTTTCGCTTTGTCATTACGGGATATTGTGTGTAGATGGGTGAGAACACAGGCTGTAACACAACAACATGTGGAATAAGTATGAATACTTTCTGTAGGCACTGTATTTCTTTAGCCATGTCGCTTTAGTTTGGATAGGCTTCTGAGCGCAACAAAAGGTGTAATCCTGTATAGACCACCCCCAAACATCCATCCAACACACACACACACACACACACACACACACACACACACACACACACACACACAGAGAGAGAGAGAGACCTGTTGATTTTGAGTTGCGAAAATTAAAGGCTACATCTGAGCAACATAAGACACCTGTAAAGAATGTTATGCTCATCATTTAAAATAATGGATCTTATCAATTGACTGCATATTAGCGACAAACCATGAGGCAAAAAAACTACCTTTTTGGCTACTGTCCACACTACAACAGTAGGGTAAATGAAAAGATTATGAAAAGATCTTTGGCTACAGTGTCTGAAGCTAACTATTTGAAATTATACTGGCGTGGTTCTGGACATAATTTACCTTGTAGGCTAGTGCGTGCACCGTATCAGCGCACCTCAGTCTATGTAGCCTACAACTAACGGGAACAGTCAGGCAGGTCATAAATTCTTTGCAATCCAGCAACTATTCGCGGGAAATAATACGTAGACAAGCTCTGACTGTCAACCTGTATAATACGATAATAGTAAGGAGGTATGTTGTGGGTAGGAGCCTATGCGCCGAAACCTATTCACCGCAGCAGTGAAGGGGACACTGACGTGAGTGCAGTTTACTGTATGTAGCTGCATTGCGTGTTTTTCAGCGCACTAAAGCGCAGACCTCCGTTTAGAGTAGAGTAGAATAGGCATTCGCGTTACTGAACATAAATATTAGCAACTGTGAGCATTTGCAATACATTTACCCTGACCACTCTATTCATGTTACACCGAGGAAACTCTTCCACTGGCAATTATGTGGCACATTTAAGTTACAGTGGTAGCTTGACGTTACACTGTAGCCTATGTTATTTTTTATGAATGAAAATAGTAAGCTATTTGTAGATTATCTCATTTACTCATTTTCACCACTTTTGATGTGCAACATAGCCTACATAACAGGCTACTTTCCGATTATAAAAAGGACGGACGTGCTATCCAAAGGTCCCCCAAACCCAATGGCATACTGTTTTGTATATAGGGTTACAGCAATGACTCCATAGAAAACGTTGCAAGTTGAAGTAAGATCAAAAGAAGCCAAGTGACGATGCTGAGATTTAGGAGAAGCTCACGCGCATACCGCACCAACCATCTCACGTTTTAGGTATGTTCTTTCACTCCATGAGCTCAAACAATTCGAGTAAGTAGTCCTACCTTTTAGAAGAAACGCCGCTGATATCACGAAAAGAGAGAGAGAAATAGTGAGAGATCCGTTTCCCGTGTTCGCCATGTTGGACACCTGCTCGAGACTGGCGGCGCTAAATCACCTAGAGACCGCCATGGGATGCGAGCGGAGGGAGGGCGCAAATAGGGAATCTTCTGTCAAATAACACTGCGTGCTTTTTAGAGTTACTTACATTATGTTTTACATAATTCCACCCATAGTTCAGTATTTGTGATGTGTGATTTGTGACAAATGTCAAGTTTAGGCTAAAATAAATATTATAACATGTTTATAAACTGGATAGGCTATGTGCAGTAATTATCAATGTTGTTAATTATTCCCAGTCCAATTAACACTTAATCGGCTATCAAAAATAAGTATATAGTACGATGTTATTTTCTGTTTTGTCTTTAGGCCTAATACTGTATGAAGTTGCTTTCTATGCTAAACCCCTTTTCAAATTAGTTTATTACTAGTGTCCCTATAATACGAGCAATAATGTGTCAATAACAGCGTTTAATGGAACTTTTTCGTTAGTTGTCAGAATGTCTATCACAATCATAGATCACGATTCAGAAAACATCGTGCAGTTATAGTTTGTTTTATCAAGTAGTAGGCTACCTACACAGTTTGACATTAACCATTGTCACTCAAAGAGCGCCCCCTACGTTATTCCCTGAGCGGAGCAGTTTGTCACGAATTATGATGTAGTAGGCAGTATCCCTATAGGCTACATTATATGGGATTCAGTGTTAAACTTTGTCAATGAATGTGTGTGTGTGTGTGTGTGTGTGTGTGTGTGTGTGTGTGTGTGTGTGTGTGTGTGTGTGTGTGTGTGTGTGTGTGTGTGTGTGTGTGTGTGTGTGTGTGTGTGCATCAGTCATTCCACCCCACACAGCCCAGTGGTCTGACCGGGTCCACAGTCTCAGGGACTAATAGCATCACCAGGAAACCTTGTTCAGTACAAAACAGGTCATTCATGTGTTTCAAGCACATGTGTATCTAGAGGGTTAATCTCAAACAATGGTTTTACTTATAGCTAAGCAAGAAACAGTACAGTTCACCAATTTGCTCTCTAAAAATAGCTGACAGAATATTCTACACACAGTGCCTTTGCATCTCTCTCTCCCTCTTTCCATCTCTCTCTCTCTCTCTCTCTCTCTCTCTCTCTCTCTCTCTCTCTCTCTCTCTCTCTCTCTCTCTCTCTCGCTCTCTCTTTCTCTCGCTCTCTCTCTCTCTCTTCTCTCTGTTCAATAACTACACCTATCAGTCTTATCTTCAACAAATAGACCTGGGTGAAATAGTGTCACAAGGAAGTGTGCATGAAGGAGTCTGCATGATAATGTTGAATCTCATTTTTCTTTTTATTGTGTCAAAAAGAAGCCAGGACAGCTAATCTATTCTCTGAGAGTTTGTGTCAATCCTCATTTCAGGGGATGAGCAGATAGCATTTTAGAACTTCACTCTAATGTCTGAGACGTTTCTATCGCTACAGATTGAATTCCCTCCCATAAAATTCATTTCTGATGTCATTATCCCTGGCAGTTTGCCAGCCCTGCCTGTCACTCAGATATATACACAAGGTATTTCCCTGCTGCTACTTTCTTTACTAGGAAATTAGATGATAGGCAGCTGTCAGGGATTGTATACACACATTATTCTGTAATAACCCTGCATTTACTTTATTGGATTTATTAGAATATTTCCGGTAGAGCTATTCTGAGACAGTTTTGTGAGCTTGGTGTCTTTGGACATAAACAAGGCGCTTTGTTATATGCCTTAGAACAAACCATAGGGTTTAATGTATGGCAGAGTGTGTTGCCTACTTCTGATGAGAATCCAAAATGATTTTAAATGGTCTTTCATATATAACATTGCAGAGTCCTAGAGAAAATATTTGACAACAAAAGGAACGTTTTGGACAGAACTTTGTTATTGCACTCCCAAAACTCACACACACTTCCAAACTTCTGTTGTACCTGCTTCTCTCTTTTGCAGTTTTGCAGGCTCCCGCCACTCGTGTGTGTCTTTCCTGCGCTCATGAGGATAGATGGGGTTCCTGGGTCTCTCTGAGGTGCCGACCGACCGTCTTTCCCCCAGCAAGATGAATAATGGATGGGACTGGATCAGATGACTGGCTCTCTTCATGTGGGTCCTCTGTAGTAATGACCAGCCTCAGTCCACTGTGTGTGTGTGTGTGTGTGTGTGTGTGTGTGTGTGTGTGTGTGTGTGTGTGTGTGTGTGTGTGTGTGTGTGTGTGTGTGTGTGTGTGTGTGTGTGTGTGTGTGTGTGTGTGTGTGTGTGTGTGTGTGTGTGTGTGGTAGAAGGTGACCATGGTGTCATTGGGTTCTCTGGAGAGATAAGGACCTGCAATGCAGACAAACAGAATTGGTTCAGATTTAGTTCATTGATTCACAAATACCTTGTGTCTATGGCTAGACATTATTGTACATTTTGTATTTATCAGATAATCTCTATCAATGTTATCTTTGCAGTGCAGTAAGTGCCATGTTCATTTGGATAGGAGCAAAAATAATTGGTTGAAAACATTCTAGTTAAAAATGAATCTGACACACCCCTCCAATTAACTTTTGATTATAAATGCAATGCATTTTAAAGTTTTTGTCGAAATCAATCAGTTAACAGAAATTGAATTATTTGAGGTGGTAATCTTTTTAGCTAGGCAAACAGTTTTACCATGAAAACAAGTTACTTCTGCTGTGAAAGAAAAAATAATTGAATCAGACCTTCAAGAGAACCCCAATAGCATGAGAGAGAACAGGGCTTATAGAAATGAAATGCACATTTTCTCATGCTTAAACCATGTAAGTAGGTTGGAGGTGCATATGATAAATTCAATTTGCCTTACATTATCTGTACATTGTGTTACAGGTTTTGGTTTTTCCATTAGTATTTTGAGATAGCAAGTTAGCACGTTAGCACGTAGGGTGCACCGATTGATGTCACCTCGTTAGTAAGTATGTGTTACACCTGTGGTGACTTGTCCATCTCGTTAGTCGGAAGGTGTTTCACCTGTGCTAGAGATCCTGGTTCGAATCCAGGCACTGTCGCAGCCGGCCGCGACCGGGAGACTCATGGGCGGCGCACAATTGGCCCAGCGTCGTCCAGGGTAGGGGAGGGAATGGCCGGCAGGGATGTAGCTCATTTGATAGAGCATGGCGTTTGCAACGCCAGGGTTGTGGGTTCGATTCCCATGGGGGGCCAGTATAAAAAAATAAATATGTATTCACTAACTGTAAGTCGCTCTGGATAAGAGCGTCTGCTAAATGACTAAAATGTAAAAAAAAAAAATGTAAATGTAAATGTGCTAGCCCAGGTGATATTTAAGAGTGACTGGCCCAGTCCTTGAGAAATGTTGGGAGAGCTACACTTCACGTCAGCTGAGGTGCGATTTCGAGCTCAACCTATGTAAGCTTGAAAGAAGCCTGATTTTTGGTGTTTCCCTTGTTTGTTTTGCTCTATATTCTTTTTACTCCCTATCCTAAGTTGTTGTGGGTTTTTCTTTTAGTTTGTCTTTTCGGAGGCAAACCTAGTGGGTATCCAGGGTGGGTGTCTTTTAGAACCCCTTGCTAGTGGCTTTGACAACTTTCAGTGGACACGCACATGGGTGCCTTTCAGAACCCCTTTTGAACCCCTTTCTGTTTTGTTTTGGTTGTCAACGTGATTTTCTTTGTTAGTTCCCTTTGTTGTGAGCGACATATTGAGTTTGTCTTGTGAGAACGAAAAAGGATGATGTGTGTGTGTGTGTGTGTGAGAGAGAGAGAGTTAAAGAGAGAGAGAGACCTGTAGCATCCTATCTCTGACCTAATACATTCATTAAATATAATTTAATAAATAATTAAATAATTAAATAAATTGTAGTTGACCAACAGCAGTACAACATTCAGCTGGATTTAATTACCAACCATAGGTTACCCTTCTACTTGACAGTTGTCAATCATGTTAGATTAGCTCAGAGCCTGAACAGATATAAATAATCTCCCTCATTTCCCACTACTTTTCCCCCCAAAAGTAGCTGAATATTCCTGAAAACTCTGCATACATTTTTGAATATAAAAGTATGATTGATAGAAAGGTCAAAAAACTCCTGGGCATTTATTAATTGGTTTAACTTGCATAAGAACATTAGCTCTATGTATAATGAAGTATCATAAACTATACTTTAGTGTTCTGTCATATTCACTGCCACATTTGCACATACTAATTCATTAAATCATTCTATAAAGTTAAGATAGGAAAGGAAATCACTTAAGACTTTCCCATGGTCTGGTTTTATGACCAGTTGCAGAAATTACGTTACAGATTTTTCTGAAATTCTGTTATGGATTGGTAACAGAATTTAGAGTTTTAATCACTCAATAATTCATAAACAAAATTGATATCAGTAAAAACACTATAACTAATTGATAGGTCTACCTTTACTTGTTACTTCTGTTTACTTTCATAATCCTCCCTCCACATGAGGGAGAGAAATGAGAAAATATCTTAAAGATACAGTGGGGCAAAAAAGTATTTAGTCAGCCACCAATTGTGCAAGTTCTCCCACTTAAAAAGATGAGAGAGGCCTGTAAATTTCATCATAGATACACGTCAGCTATGACAGACAAAATGAGTAAAAAAAATCCAGAAAATCACATTGTAGGATTTTTTATGAATTTATTTGCAAATTATGGTGGAAAATAAGTATTTGGTCAATAACAAAAGTTTCTCAATACTTTGTTATATACCCTTTGTTGGCAATGACACAGGTCAAATGTTTTCTGTATGTCTTCACAAGGTTTTCATACACTGTTGCTGGTATTTTGGCCCATTCCTCCATGCAGATCTCCTCTAGAGCAGTGATGTTTTGGGGGCTGTCGCTGGGCAACACGGACTTTCAACTCCCTCCAAAGATTTTCTATGGGGTTGAGATCTGGAGACTGGCTAGGCCACTCCAGGACCTTGAAATGCATCTTACGAAGCCACTCCTTCGTTGCCCGGGCGGTGTGTTTGGGATCATTGTCATGCTGAAAGACCCAGCCACGTTTCATCTTCAATGCCCTTGCTGATGGAAGGAGGTTTTCACTCAAAATCTCACGATACATGGCCCCATTCATTCTTTCCTTTACACGAATCAGTCGTCCTGGTCCCTTTGCAGAAAAACAGCCCCAAAGCATGATGTTTCCACCCCCATGCTTCACAGTAGGTATGGTGTTCTTTGGATGCAACTCAGCATTCTTTGTCCTCCAAACACGACGAGTTTAGTTTTTACCAAAAAGTTCTATTTTGGTTTCATATGACATTCTCCCAATCCTCTTCTGGATCATCCAAATACACTCTAGCAAACTTCAGACGGGCCTGGACATGTACTGGCTTAAGCAGGGGGACACGTCTGGCACTGCATGATTTGAGTCCCTGGCGGCGTAGTGTGTTACTGATGGTAGGCTTTGTTACTTTGGTCCCAGCTCTCTGCAGGTCATTCACTAGGTCCCCCCCGGTGGTTCTGGGATTTTTGCTCACCGCTCTTGTGATCATTTTGACCCCACGGGGTGAGATCTTGCGCGGAGCCCCAGATCGAGGGAGATTATCAGTGGTCTTGTATGTCTTCCATTTCCTAATATTTGCTCCCACAGTTGATTTCTTCAAACCAAGCTGCTTACCTATTGCAGATGCAGTATTCCCAGCCTGGTGCAGGTCTACAATTTTGTTTCTGGTGTCCTTTGACAGCTCTTTGGTCTTGGCCATAGTGGAGTTTGGAGTGTGACTGTTTGAGGTTGTGGACAGGTGTCTTTTATACTGATAACAAGTTCGAACAGGTGCCATTAATACAGGTAACAAGTGGAGGACAGAAGAGCCTCTTAAAGAAGAAGTTACAGGTCTGTGAGAGCCAGAAATCTTGCTTGTTTGTAGGTGACCAAATACTTATTTTCCACCATAATTTGCAAATAAATTAATTAAAAATCCTACAATGTGATTTTCTGGAATTTGTTTTCTCAATTTGTCTGTCATAGTTGACGTGTACCTATGATGAAAATTACAGGCCTCTCTCATCTTTTTAAGTGGGAGAACTTGCACAATTGGTGGCTGACTAAATACTTTTTTTCCCCACTGTATGTGGGGTTTTGGTAACGGAATTTCAAGGCACAAAGCAATGTTTCCCCTAGAGTAGATGTCTGCACCCGCTGCCACGTTCGTTGTGTAAAGGATCAGACCAAGGTGCAGCGTGGTATGCGTACAAGTTTAATAAAGAAGTAAACACTTGACAAAAACAACAAAAGCAACGTAACGTGAAGTTCTAATGGCTACATACACAAGCCGAACCAGAAACAGAAACAAGATCCCACCACTAAGGTAGGCAACATGGCTGCCTAAGTATGATCCCCAATCAGAGACAACGATCGACAGCTGCCTCTGATTGGGAACCAAACCCGGCCAACATAGATATACACATTCTAGATCTACACAGATATTCACACCCTGACCAAACCAACTAGAGATCTCTATGTCAGAGCGTGACAGTACCACTGGTTTGGTGCGAGGAGCAGGTACGGGTTGCACCGGGCTGGCGACACGCACCACTGGTTTGGTGCGAGGAGCAGGCACGGGCCATACCGGGCTGGGGACACGCACCACTGGTTTGGTGCGAGGAGCAGGCACAACCCGTCCTGGCTGAACGCTCATTTTAGCCTGGCAAGAGCAGGGCGCGGGCACCAAGTGCATCGGGCTGTGAATGCGCACTGGAGATACAAAATCTGGCCACTCTTCCGTAAAGCCCAGCTCTGTGGAGTGTACGGCTTAAAGTGAACCTATGGACAGATACTCCAATCTCCGCTGTGGAGCTTTGCAGCTCCTTCAGGGTTATCGTTGGTCTCTTTGTTGCCTCTCTGATTAATGCCCTCCTTGCCTGGTCCGTGAGTTTTGGTGGGCGGCCCTCTCTAGGCAGGTTTGTTGTGGTGCCATATTCTTTCCATTTTTTGATAATGGAAATAATGGTGGGATGTTCAAAGTTTCATATATTATTTTATAACCCAACCCTGATCTGTACTTCTCCACAACTTTGTCCCTGACCTGTTTGGAGAGCTCCTTGGTCTTCATGGTGCCGCTTGCTTGGTGGTGCCCCTTGCTTAATGGTGTTGCAGACTCTGGGGCCTTTCAGAACAGGTGTGTATATATACTGAGATCATGTGACAGATCATGTGACACTTAGATTGCACACAGGTGGACTTTATTTAACTAATTATCTGACTTCTGAAGGTAATTGGTTGCACCAGATCTTATTTAGGGGCTTCATAGCGAAGAGGGCGAAATCATATGCACACAGCGCTTTTACGTTATTTATTTTTTAGAATTCTTTGAAACAAGTTATTTATTTAATTTCACTTCAATTTGGACAATTTTGTGTATGTCCATTACATGAAATCCAAATAAAAATCCATTTAAATTACAGGTTGTAATGCAACAAAATAGGAAAAACGCCAAGGGAGATCTAACTTTTGCAAGGCATTTATTAAAAAGTAATTTTGGACTGACCAATGTGGATAGTTTCAACAACATGCAACTTAAAAGTTACATGTCACGAAATGTCTATTCTTTTTGACATCAGAGCAATCTTAAGGGAATCTAATTGGAGTCATAAAAGGATATTCAAATGATAAGAAAGATATATAAAACCTTGAGGAGAGCATATCCAACTGACAATCTCTTAGAAAAAAATATAAACTACTGGAACCAAGACTTAAAAAGAACTGATGTGGCACAAGATGGAGGGAATGTTGGAACATAACTAACAAAATTACAGTTAACGAAAATGTATGCTTAATCCAGTATAAACTAATGCATATAATTAATTATACAAAAGTTATTCAAATTCTACAGCACAACTGCAGAGTCATGTCTTAAGTGTAAAACTAATAATGACTCAATAATCCATGCTTTCTGGGAATGCTATAAAGTCTGGATGTTGTGGGCAGAGCTAGAAAGTTGACTGTCAGAAGTACTACAATGTAAATTGACTTTTAATCCATCTGTCTGCATATTTCAAGACATGGCATATGGGGGTGTAGTGAGATACCCGATGGGTTGCACAATTCACTTCTCATCACTCATCTTCAAAAAATGTATACTAAAAACATGGAAATCAATCAATCCACCATCATTAACACAATGGAAAAATTGAATGATTTATTATTTAAATATTGAAAGTGCGTGGGCTACAGAGAGAAGCAAAATTGAGTTTCAGGCCATGTGGAGGAAAGTGATGCAGGTGCTGGAGATGGGGGTGTGTGTTAGTGGGTCTGGGTAGGTATGATGTTCTCGTTTGTATGTGTATGTTTGTATTGTTTATAAAATATAAAATAAAATCATACAAAAACAATTGTTGGCAGGGGTCTTTACTTCAACAATATTGTGTTTTGATGTATTTCTAATACCTTCTAAGACTTTTTCTGGTAGACGTTTTCTAAAACCCCTTTTCCATGCCTTAATTTCCACACAAAAAAATAGACTTAGCTTTCATTTGAGACCCAATTTGACATTCTCCTATTAACTTCACGTTGGTGCTCATGGGTTCTTTTACATGGAAATGATATAGAGCAAATTAGTCATGGTGCAATGAGATGGGCTTCGAAATCATAGAGTATGCACATCATTCACTGAGTCAGGGCCATTCATATTCAACCCATAAGTGCTTTGGTCATCCACGAGTATATACTGCATAAAGCCATGAATGGCATCCAGATGAGTGGATGGCGAGGGAAATAGAGGATGCTACAGTGTATAACTAGACTACTACAGTGTTAACAAGACCTCCATGATGATGATTAATTTCAAACCAGCCAGTTAACGATAGATAAGAAGCTTGTAATCATTTCACTAGTTAATTCTCATACAACGCCAAGACAGCATCGCCCCTGATCAGCCCAAAAGACATACTTCCTGCCTGCCCAGCAAATCAACACCTGCTCTGGCATTCACAGTCTGACCGTGTCTGGCTCCATGCAGCCCACAATCAATTAGGCCAACAGAAAACGTACAGTGGCATTTCCTCATCATCACTCGAGAGAGCAATGAACCGGACAGCAAATCAATGCAAATGAAGGAGGCCGCAGCACATCAGAATGAGAGATATGACAACTAGGCATCACACATTCACTAGGTCTCATTACAATAACTAATCTGCCCATTGAATTATTCAGCTCACTGGGACCAGATAGATTGCTTGTGTTTGCAAAGTGACCCTAATTATCCCAATCTTTTATTAGTAATTTTAAACGTTATAATTGTGATCTGAGAATGTAATGTTGGCAAATACCTTTCTAGACGTATTATTATAACATCATGCATAATGCCTTACTCAGTGCAGGCTGTGATTAGGCATAGACCCGTTTAGCATAAATTAGCATCTCTAAAACATTGGTCATATGCACGCTGTGCTGTTTGTACAATATGAACAAAGGAAACATACTTATACTGAACAAAAATATAAACGCAACATGCAACAATTTCAATGATTTTACTGAGTTACAGTTCATATAAGGAAATCAGTCAATTGAAATAAATAAATTAGGCCCTAATCTATGGGCCACCCCCTTGGGAGCCAGGCACATTCTACTGGGGAGCCAGGCCCGGCCAATCTGAATGAGATTTTCCCTACAAAAGGGCGTTATTACAGACATAAATACTCCTCAGTATCATCAGCTGTCCGGGTGGCTGGTCTCAGATGATCCAACAGGTGAAGAAGCCGGATGTGGAGGTCCTGGGCTGGCATGGTTACACATGGTCAGCGGTTGTGAGGCCGGTTGGACATACTGTCAAATTCTCTAAAACGATGTTGGAGGCAGTGTATGGTAGAGAAATTAACATTAAATTCTCTGGCAACAGCTCTGGTGGACATTTCGCAGTCAGCATGCCAATTGTGTTCGCCCTCAAAATTTAGACATCTGTGGTATTGTGTTGTGTGACAAAACTGCACATTTTAGAGTGGCCTTTTATTGTTCCCAGGACAGGTTGCACCTGTGTAATAATCGTACTGTTTAATCAGCTTACTAATATGTAATCAAATTTGAGCACAGATTTGAGAGAAATAAGCTTTTTGTGCATATGGACATTTTCAGTTGATCTTTTATTTCAGCTCATGAAATATGAACACTTTACATGTTGTGTTTATATTTTTGTTCAGTATATATGGGAAAATTACTGGCTTAATTCAGTGGGGAAGAAATGCTTCTCCCCGTCTATTTATGTACTATCAGATTATTTAGATGTGCCATCATTATCTGAGGAAAATAATATTGAGATGTTTTTATCTTTTTTAAATTATTTTTTGATTTCACCTTTATTTAACCAGGTAAGCCAGTTGAGAACAAGTTCTCATTTACAACTGCGACCTGGCCAAGATAAAGGAAAGCAGTGCGATAAAAACAACAACACCGAGTTACATATGGGGTAAAACAAAACATAAAGTCAAAAATACAACAGAAAATATATATACAGTGTGTGCAAATGTAGCAAGTTATGGAGGTAAGGCAATAAATAGGCTATAGTGCAAAATAATTACAATTAGTATTAACACTGGAATGATAGATGTGCAAGAGATGATGTGCAAATAAAGATACTGGGGTGCAAATGAGCAAAATAAATAACAATATGGGGATGAGGTAGTTGGGTGGGCTAATTTCAGATGGGCTGTGTACAGGTGCAGTGATCGGTAAGGTGCTCTGACAACTGATGCTTAAAGTTAGTGAGGGAGATAAGAGTCTCCAGCTTCAGAGATTTTTGCAACGTTCCAGTCATTGGCAGCAGAGAACTGGAAGGAATGGCGGCCAAAGGAGGTGTTGGCTTTGGGGATGACCAGTGAGATATACCTGCTGGAGCACATACTACGGGTGGGTGTTGCTATGGTGACCAATGAGCTAAGATAAGGCAGGGATTTGCCTAGCAGTGATTTATAGATGGCCTGGAGCCAGTGGGTTTGGCGACTAATATGTAGTGAGGACCAGCCAACAAGAGCGTACAGGTCACAGTGGTGGGTAGTATATGGGGCTTTGGTGACAAAACGGATGGCACTGGGATAGACTACATCCAATTTGCTGAGTAGAGTGTTGGAGGCTATTTTTGTAAATGACATCGCTGAAGTCAAGGATCGGTAGGATAGTCAGTTTTACGAGGGCATGTTTGGCAGCATGAGTGAAGGAGGCTTTGTTGCGAAATAGGAAGCCGATTCTAGATTTAACTTTGGATTGGAGATTCTTAATGTGAGTCTGGAAGGAGAGTTTACAGTCTAACAAGACACCTAGGTATTTGTAGTTGTCCACATACTCTAGGTCAGACCCCCGAGAGTAGTGATTCTAGTCGGGTGGGCGGGTGCCAGCAGCGTTCGATTGAAGAGCATGCATTTAGTTTTACTAGTGTTTAAGAGCAGTTGGAGGCTACTGAAGGAGTGTTGTATGGCACGAAGCTCGTTTGGAGGTTTGTTAACACAGTGTCCAATGAAGGGCCAGATGTATACAAAATGGTGTTGTCTGCGTAGAGGTGGATCTGAGAGTCACCAGCAGCAAGAGCGACATCATTGATATGCACGGAGAAAAGAGTCGGCCCAAGAATTGAACCCTGTGGCACCCCCATAGAGACTGCCATAGGTCCAGAAAACAGGCCCTCCGATTTGACACATTGAACTCTATCTGAGAAGTAGTTGGTGAACAGGCGAGGCAGTCATTTGGCCAGGTCGATGAAGACAGCTGCACAGTACTGTCTATTATCGATCGTGGTTATAATATCGTTTAGGACCTTGCTCAGGTGCACCCATGACCAGCTCGGAAACCGAATTGCATAGCGGAGAAGGTACGGTGGGATTCGAAATGGTCGGTGATCTGTTTGTTAACTTGATTTCTAAAACTTTCGAAAGGCAGGGCAGGATGGATATAGGTCTGTAACAGTTTGGATCTAGAGTGTCACCCCCTTTGAAGAGGGGGATGACCGCGGCAGCTTTCCATTCTCTGGGGATCTCAGACATTACGAAAGAGAGTTTGAACAGGCTAGTAATAGGGGTTGTGACAATTTCGGCAGTTAGTTTTAGAAAGAAAGGGTCCAGATTGTCTAGCCCAGATGATTTGTAGGGGTCCAGATCTTGCAGCTCTTTCAGAACATCAGCTGTCTGAATTTGTGTGAAGGAGAAGCGGGGGGGCATGGGCAAGTTGCAATGGAGGGTGCAGAGCTGGTGGCCGGGGTAGTGGTAGCCAGGTGGAAAGCATGGCCAGCCGTAGCAAAATGCTTGTTGAAATTCTCGATTATTGTAGATTTATCGGTGGTGATAGTGTTTCCTAGCCTCAGTGCAGTGGGCAGCTGGGAGGAAGTGTTCTTATTCTCCATGGACTTTACAGTGTCCCAAAACTTTTTGGAGTTAGTGCGACAGGATGCAAATTTCTGTTTGAAAAAGTTAGCCTTTGCTTTCCTAACTTCCCTGAAAAGTTGCATATCGCGGGGGCTATTTGATGCTAATGCAGTACGCCACAGGATGTTTTTGTGCTGGTCAAGGGCAGTCAAGTCTGAGGAGAACCAGGGGCTATATCTGTTCTTAGTTCTGTCTTTTTTGAATGGGGCATGTTTATTTAAGATTGAGAGGAAATTACTTTTAAAGAACAACCAGGCATCCTCTACTGACGGAATGAGATCTATATCCATCCAGGATACCTGGGCCAGGTCAATTAGGAAGGCCTGCTCACTAAAGTGTTTTAGGGAGTGTTTGACAGTGATGAGGGGTGGTCGTTTGACCGCGGACCCGTTAAGGACGCAGGCAATAAGGCAGTGATCGCTGAGATCCTGGTTGAAGACAGCAGAGGTGTATTTAGAGGGTAAGTTAGTCAGGATGATATCTATGAGGGTACCCATGTTTACGGATTTAAGGTTGTACCTGGTAGGTTCGTTGATAATTTGTGTGAGATTGAGGGCATCTAGTTTGGATTGTAGGATGGCCGGGGTGTTAAGCATATCCCAATTTAGGTCACCAAGCAGTACCAACTCTGAGGATAAATGGGGGGCAATCAATTCACATATGGTGTCCAGGGCACAGCTGGGGGCTGAGGGGGGTCTGTAGCAAGCGGCAACAGTTAGAGACTTATTTCTGGATTTTTAGAAGTAGAAGCTCAAACTGTTTGGGCACAGACCTGGATAGTATGATAGAGCTCTGCAGGCTATCTCTACAGTAGATTGCAACTCCACCCCCTTTGGCAGTTCTATCTAGACGGAAAATGTTGTAGTTGGGGATGGACATTTCAGAATTTTTGGTGTCCTTCCTAAGCCAGGATTCAGACACTGCTAGAACATCAGGGTTTGCGGAGTGTGCTAACGCAGTGAATAACTCAAACTTAGGAAGGAGGTTTCTGATATTAACGTGCAGAAAACCAAGGCTTTTACGGTTCCGACAGAAAATCCGATAGGTTCTGGGTCGATAACTCGCTGTGCAGACAGTGCAGACTGGCCGATAGCCACGGACAATGGAGAAAAGCCGCTAACGGTGGCTAATAGCAAGTAGCTAGTTAGCTGGTTAGCTGGCTACTCCCGTCCGGTAGACAGAGAGGTAGATAGCCGGGGCTAGCTCAAGGCTCAAGGCTAACTGGTGCTACGGGGGCAGTGGTGATTAGCCTACAGCAACCATTGGACATCCATTCGGTTGCGGCTAGCTAGATCCGGTGTTATGGTCCAGTGATTCAGTTATTCCGGCAGAAAATCCGATGTTCTGGGTGAAAACCGCTAACGTCGGCTAATAGCAAGTAGCTAGTTAGCTAGTTAGCTGGCGGGCTAGTTTCAACTGGAGATTCTAGATAAAGGTGAGTAAATAATAGAATCCGTTCCGCATTGAGTGAGGCGGGTTGCAGGAAAGTATATTTAGTAGAAGGATGAAAAGTGTGATAGGGAAATATATACGTAAAAAAAAATACAAAAAACAGGCTATTTACATGGACACACAAGAGAACACGACCGCACTGCTACGCAATCTTGGGATAATTGATCAGAGTACTTGAGTCTGGCAGTCTCATCATAACTTGGAAACATGGTAGATTCTGTTTGATATCAGGGGATGCACTGTGTGTGCAAATAAATGGAGGGAATTAGTTTAATATTGTCTCAATGAGCTGTCAAAATGAAAATTCTAACTCCCCAAAACAATACTTCCTTTGTATAGTCTGGCACCTTTCCCAGTAGATGAAAGCACTACAGGGTGATTTGAATGAGGTCAAATAGAAAGTATTCTGTTTGATTTTACAGTCTTTTTCTTCTGCACATTTCTTAAGTGACTCAACACTTCAGCTGGAGCGCTCCCTAAACAGTGCTGATGCTCTCTCTCTCTCTCTCTCTCTCTCTCTCTCTCTCTCTCTCTCTCTCTCTCTCTCTCTCTCTCTCTCTCTCTCTCTCTCTCTCAATTTCAATTTAAGGGCTTTATTGGCATGGGAAACGTATGTTAACATTGCCAAAGCAAGTGAAGTAGATAGTAAACAAAAGTGAAATAAACAATAAATATTAACAGTAAACATTACACTCAGAAGTGTCAAAAGAATAAAGACATTTCAAATGTCATATTATGTATATATACAGTGTTGTAACAATGTGCAAATAGTTAAAGTACAAATGGGAAAATAAATAAACATAAATATGGGTTGTATTTACAATGGTGTTTGTTCTTCACTGGTTGCCCTTTTCTTGTGGCAGCAGGTCACAAATCTTGCAGCTGTGATGACACACTGTGGTTTTTCACCCAGTAGATAAGGGAGTTTATCAAAATTGGGTTTGTTTTCAAATTCTTTGTGGATCGCTGTAATCTGAGGGAAATATGTGTCTCTAATATGGTCATACATTTGGCAGGAGGTTAGGAAGTGCAGCTCAGTTTCCACCACATTTTGTGGGCAGTGTGCACATAGCCTGTCTTCTCTTGAGAGCCAGGTCTGCCTACGGCTATGCTCACTGAGTCTGTACATAGTCAAAGCTTTCCTTAAGTTTGGGTCAGTCACAGTGGTCAGGTATTCTGCCACTGTGTACTCTCTGTTTAGGGCCAAATAGCATTCTAGTTTGCTCAGTTTTTTTGTTTGTTCTTTCCAATGTGTCAAGTAATTATCTTTTAGTTTTCTCATGATTTGGTTGGGTCTAATTGTGTTGTTGTTGTTGTTGTTGTCCTGGGGCTGTGTGGGGTCTGTTTGTGTTTGTGAACAGAGCCCCAGGACCAGCTTACTTAGGGGACTCTTCTCCAAGTTCATCTCTCTGTAGGTGATGGCTTTGTTATGGAATGTTTGTGAATCGCTTCCTTTTTAGTGGTTAAAGAATTTAACGGCTCTTTTCTGGATTTTGATAATTAGCGGGTATTGGTCTAATTCTGCTCTGCATGCATGATTTGGTGTTTTACGTTGTACACGGAGGATGTTTTTGCAGAATTCTGCATGCAGAGTTTCAATTTGGTGTTTATCCCATTTTGTGAATTCTTGGTTGGTGAGCGGACCCCAGACCTCACAACCATAAAGGGCAATGGGTTCTATAACTGATTCAAGTATTTTTTGCCAGATCCTAATTGGTATGTCAAATTTTATGTTCTTTTTGATGGCATAGAAGGCCCTTCTTGCCTTGTCTCTCAGATCGTTCACAGCTTTGTGGAAGTTACCTGTGGCGCTGATGTTTAGGCCGAGGTATGTATAGTTTTTTGTGTGCTCTAGGGCAACGGTGTCTAGATGGAATTTGTTTTTGTGGTCCTGGCAACTGGACCTTTTTTGGAACACCATTATTTTTGTCTTACTGAGATTTACTGTCAGGGCCCAGGTCTGACAGAATCTGTGCAGAAGATCTAGGTGCTGCTGTAGGCCCTCCTTGGTTGGTGACAGAAGCACCAGATCATCAGCAAACAGAAGACATTTGACTTCAGATTCTAGTAGGGTGAGGCCGGGTGCTGCAGACTGTTCTAGTGCCCTCGCCAATTCGTTGATATATATGTTGAAGAGGGTGGGGCTTAAACTGCATCCCTGTCTCACCCCATGGCCCTGTGGAAAGAAATGTGTGTGTTTTTTACCAATTTTAACCACACACTTGTTGTTTGTGTACATGGATTTTATAATGTCGTATGTTTTTCCCCCAACCCCACTTTCCATCATTTTGTATAGCAGACCCTCATGCCAAATTGAGTCAAAAGCTTTTTTGAAATCAACAAAGCATAAGAAGACTTTGCCTTTGTTTTGATTTGTTTGTTTGTCAATTGGTCTGTCGTACGGTAATTTGGTAAAAAGCCAATTTGACATTTGCTCAGTACATTGTTTTCACTGAGGAAATGAACTAGTCTGCTGTTAATGATAATGCAGAGGATTTTCCCAAGGTTGCTGTTGATGCATATCCCACGGTAGTTATTGGGGTCAAATTTGTCTCCACTTTTGTCGATTGGGGTGATCAGTCCTTGGTTCCAAATATTGGGGAAGATGCCAGAGCTAAGGATGATGTTAAAGAGTTTAAGTATAGCTAATTGAAATTTGTGGTCTGTATATTTTATCATTTCATTGAGGATACCATCAACACCACAGGACTTTTTGGGTTGGAGGGTTTGTATTTTGTCCTGTAGTTCATTCAATGTAATTGGAGAATCCAGTGGGTTCTGGTAGTCTTTAATAGTTGATTCTAAGATTTGCATTTGATGATGTATATTTTTTTGCTGTTTGTTCTCTGTTATAGGGCCAAAAAGATTGGAGAAGTGGTTTACCCATACATCTCTGCTTTGGATAGATAGCTCTTCGTGTTGTTGTTTGTTTTCCAATTTTCCCAGAAGTGGTTAGAGTCTATGGATTCTTCAATTAGATTGAGCTGATTTCTGACATGCTGTTCCTTCTTTTTCCGTAGTGTATTTCTGTATTGTTTTAGTGATTCACCATAGTGAAGGCGTAGGCTCAGGTTTTCTGGGTCTCTATGTTTTTGGTTGGATAGGTTTCTCAATTTCTTTCTTAGGTTTTTGCATTCTTCATCAAACCATTTATCACTGTTGTTACTTTTCTTTGGTTTTCTGTTAGAGATTTTTAGATTTGATAGGGAAGCTGAGAGGTCAAATATACTGTTTAGGTTTTCTACTGCCAAGTTTACACCTTCACTATTACAGTGGAACGTTTTGTCCAGGAAGTTGTCTAGAATGGATTGAATTTGTTGTTGCCTAATTGTTTTTTGGTAGGTTTCAACACTACTTTCCTTCCATCTATAGCATTTCTTAATATTATTCAGTTCCTTTGGCTTTGATGCCTCATGATTGAGTATTGCTCTGTTCAAGTAGACTGTGATTTTGCTGTGGTCTGATAGGGGTGTCAGTGGGCTGACTGTGAACGCTCTGAGAGACTCTGGGTTGAGGTCAGTGATAAAGTAGTCTACAGTACTACTGCCAAGAGATGAGCTATAGGTGTACCTACCATAGGAGTCCCCTCGAAGCCTACCATTGACTATGTACATACCCAGTGTGCGACAGAGCTGCAGGAGTCGTGACCCGTTTTTGTTGGTTATGTTGTCGTAGTTGTGCCTAGGGGGGCATATGGGGGAGGGAATGATGTCACCTCCAGGTAGGTGTTTGTCCCCCTGTGTGCTGAGGGTGTCAGGTTCTTGTCCAGTTCTGGCATTTAGGTCGCCACAGACTAGTACATGTCCCTGGGTCTGGAAATGATTGATTTCCCCCTCCAGGATGGAGAAGCTGTCTTCATTAAAGTATGGAGATTCTAGTGGGGGGATATAGGTAGCACTCAGGAGGACATTTTTCTCTGTTGAGATAATTTCCTTTTGAATTTCTAACCAAATGTAAAATGTTCCTGTTTTGGAAAAATGGGGTGCTTCTAAGGCCTCTCCATTTGGTTGGGGTAGACTGTATGACTCTCCTGCCATTGTTGGGCTCAAGGGCTTTGACACCTCTCACTTCACACGTCAGTGCTAATTGAAATTGTATCTCTTTGTACTAGCAAATTTAAGCTTGGTAGCCTTAGCATTCAGTCCTTATAAAATAAAATATATCATTGTAATGTATTTTTCTTCTTGGTTTTTGAAAGTGAAAAATAGCTTCATACTAAACATTACTCACTCAGTTCCAGGTTGGATGGTGTTTTCAGGTTTCTGTTTGTTTGCCAGAGCATTTGCTGTATAGTTTGAGAATAGTAATCCTTGGTAGTAGAAATCCTTCCAGGTAATTCCGTCCAAAATCAGGTTGTAGGTTTGGAGTTTTGGTTTGGAATGAAGGTTATGTTGTGGAGGGTAGCATCCTGTGTATGTCCCTGCCAAAAAATCATACTTTATCTAACTCTATATCTATATTTTTTGTTAAAAATGCAGGAGCAATGTCTTTCTCTCTCTCTCTCTCTCTCCCCTTTCTCTCTCTCTCTCTCTCTCTCTCTCTCTCTCTCTCTCTCTCTCTCTCTCTCTCTCTCTCTCTCTCTCTCCCCCTTTCTCTCTCTCTCTCTCTCTCTCTCTCCCTTTTCTCTCCCTCTCCCTCTCCCTCTCCCTCTCCCTCTCTCTCTCTCTCTCTCTCTCTCTCTCTCTCTCTCAATTAAATTTCAATTCAATTCAATTTCAATTTAAGGGCTTTATTGGCATGGGAAACGTGTGTTAACATTGCCAAAGCAAGTGAAGTAGATAGTAAACAAAAGTGAAATAAACAATAAATATTAACAGTAAACATTACACTCAGAAGTGTCAAAAGAATAAAGACATTTCAAATGTCATATTATGTATATATACAGTGTTGTAACAATGTGCAAATAGTTAAAGTACAAATGGGAAAATAAATTAACATAAATATGGGTTGTATTTACAATGGTGTTTGTTCTTCACTGGTTGCCCTTTTCTTGTGGCAACAGGTCACAAATCTTGCAGCTGTGATGGCACACTGTGGTTTTTCACCCAGTAGATAAGGGAGTTTATCAAAATTGGGTTTGTTTTCAAATTCTTTGTGGATCGCTGTAATCTGAGGGAAATATGTGTCTCTAATATGGTCATACATTTGGCAGGAGGTTAGGACGTGCAGCTCAGTTTCCACCTCATTTTGTGGGCAGTGTGCACATAGCCTGTCTTCTCTTGAGAGCCAGGTCTGCCTACGGCGGCCTTTCTCAATAGCAAGGCTATGCTCACTGAGTCTCTCTCTCTCTCTCTCTCTCTCTCTCTCTCTCTCTCTCTCTCGCTCAGTGTTCTTGATAGGATTTGTGTACAAATATGAATTTGGATAAGTGATAAATATGTTTCTGCACCTGCATCAGCGGAGGCTGTCAATATACACCAGTTTTAGAGCCTCAATAGAGAGCCTCAACAAGAAAACCATGTTTCAAATGACTATTATTGACCTGTTTCTTTATTCACTGTACTCTACTCTGTGTTTTGTCTTCCAACACCAGCTAACTTCACACAGTTGACTGGGGCATTGTGAAATGTTAATCATCCTCATGGTAACTACTCCTGCTGAGCTTGTCAGCTCTTCACAGTGGAGAGGAGACATGTTTTATCTCTTCATCAGCAGTCCCATACACTGAATTGGAAATGGTTTACACACATATTTATAACAAATAAACAAGGCCAACAAACAACATACAGAATCTATAAAAAATATTATTTACTAATCTGCAAATTTACTAATCTGCTAAATTATTACAATGCAACGAAGCTCACTGAGATTCTGTGAAATGCGATGGCTGGTTTTGGCTGGTTACGGGTTCACCTTGATAACACGTTGCCTTCATTGTACAATGGATATGCCTATGTTTTCCAGATCTAGTACATGTGGGCTATGTGGTTGTAGTTTGTGCTCTGATCTAGACTAGGGTGGTTCTATAACCTTAGGGCTCCTTCCTCGGTACCCACTCTGTCACGCATGAAGCTGGGCTGCCTTTGCCCCTCAACACTGATGTCACACCATAGATATCCTTTTAAATTCCTAATTCTATTACTATTCAGTAACTGTGTCACAATGTCACTCTTTAAGAGATACCTTGCCACCTTCTCATCTTCTCACCATCACTGTGAATATTAAGAGATTACAGTTGAACAGAACAGTTACAATTGTCAACTAAAGTACCCACAGATATAAGTATACCTCAACTCAGTTAACTCAATAGGTCTGCTTCAATAGCATTCTCCAGATTGCCCAACAACCAAATAGTGAGATATTCTCAATTGGTACTTTGCCATTTCAGAATGCATCTTTGAGAGGAAAACATTCCTGAGTGTCTCGCTAGCTAGTTAATCCACAGGGACAAAGAATGACTTGCACCCCAAGGAAATGTCGATCTGTTGTAAGCTCTTGTATTAATAGTCCACTGAGATTTTGCTCTCTAAAGTCATAATGTTTCTTCTTTGTGTAAAATTGAACTCCACTCAACTGTGAGGCACAGAGCAAATTGACTGAAATGTACACATTCAATCATAACGATAGATTGTGCAACACCACCTCCATTCTCAAATGGGAATTATAGTACACATTCATTTTGGGTTCCATTTTCAACATATCAATCCAACAGCAAACAGTTTTTTCTCAACATTGCTTAGTCCCTCCCTAGATCAAGGGAGTTGTTTCTTGTCCTGGTTTTACTGATGATTGCTTTTGAAAGGGGTTTGCCTCTCTCTGGGGTTTTTGTCTCTCTGTCACTCTGACAATGTGACAAAATTGTGAGACGTCTAAAACATGTCAAACTCAACACGATTTAAATTGAATTGAACATGTCCTTCCCTCCTCAGTGAAGCTTGATGAAATCCATCTTTAGCACCCATGCTATGGATGAATGTTAAGTTGGTGATGCGTCTTGCTTCATATTTCCCCAGTGAGATATCAGTTCCCAGTGGAACATATTGATGAAGCCCATATACCCATCTCACTCTCTATCCCTGTTCACATGTGCGTGCAGCCATTGATGATTGATAAAGCAATTATAGTTCAATCTGAACTATCCATCTGCCTTGCAAAGAAAGAAAGAATAATCTTTCATCCTAAAAAATGTCATGTAAAGTCACACAAAAACAGTCTGTGATAATGGGCCGCTGTGTTGGAAGTGGATGGATCGGACAGTAAATTATGCCACACGCCTCTAACTTAACCTAAACATGAATGACCTAATCTACAGCTAATGCTATATGGCATAAATACAACAGTCACAGACACTAAGTATTAGGGTTGAATATTTTCCCGGTATTTTACAAATGTTCCATCCCGAGAATAAATCACTTTTCTCCCGGGTAACCCGGTATTTCCTGCCAAAACCGGAAGTGTCATTCAAAAGCATTATAAAGCATATAAATGTCTGGATTTGATTAGAGCTTTGATCAGCATGAAAATTATAACCTGATGCTACCTGAGCCTGATGAGCCATATATTAAATACATGTTATGAGCCCTACATTAACGACATTTAATGAGCCCAAGCCCAAAAAAGCCCAAATGATTGTACGTTATCCAATACATGTATGATATAGGCTACTGCTTTACAGAAAAACATAAAAGCCCATAGATGTAGCTAGCTGTATGCTCTCTTGGGTAAATAAATGAAACTAGCTCCAGTAGGCTAATCTTTTTGAGTGTGAACTGTATTACTGTACTGTATTGTATTATACTGTATTATATGGACTGGAATTATGCACATCGTTCAAACCATGATTAATCAGAAGAGAACATGCGGTTCTGGTACAGCACAACAGCCTACAAAGTTACAAGCATAGGCTAGCGAATTATATTTGAATTTTGAAATATAATAGGGCCTATTTGTATAATTAGTAGGCTGACGCATATATACCTTTAATAATATTTCCCTAATGTTATTACCCTACCTCCTCTTTCTCTCTCTATTGTTGCTTCATTCCTTCCTCGCTTTCAACAGTTAAATGAAATACGTTTTGTTGTCCTTATCTTAATCATTCTAATGACATCCTTGAATAATAAAGGACTAGAATTAGATGCAGAAGGGTTTCACTTCTCTTCACGAAGATTGAATGGTTATGAGTCTGAATAAATAACTACTATAGCCTACCACGATCGCGCGTTCACTCTTCTTTCAAACTACCTGTGAGTTCTATTGGCTGCTGTATTTAACATTCGGCAAAAAATAGCTTGTGTCCCTCTTCGAATAGTCTATTGGTATAAGAAATGCAAAAATAAAATAATGTCCAGCAACCAAGCTAGTTTAGCTTTTCCTGTATGGGACTCCAAGAGCTAAAGAGCGTTTTTTTAAGGAGAGGCCAGCGGAGCACAGGTGCTTGCGTATTGGGCAAGAGACAGAGGCTATAAATTAGAAGCTAATTATGCATAACCAGGGGCACAACTCCAAACAGCCTACCCGACTGCTCGGAGGCGTCCGCATGACCCTAAAGCACACAGTTGCCTCATTTTGTATCACATTCCAATGATAAAACTGGGGGGAATAAAATGTCAGAATGTGGGGGGGTACATGTCTCCTCCGTCCCCAGTGAATATATACAAAAAGTATTTCAGCAGATTTCCTGCTTTTTGTGTGGCTTAATTCGTGTGAAAATACACAAATTTTCTGTGACTTAATTTGTAGGAAAATAATTTTTTTGGGGGCAAACTTCGGAAAAATGTTTTGAAAGTTATTGGAGCAATGCATTTTGGGCAATGGTGTCTTTTTGTGTTCCACATTTATTTATATATATTTTTAAAAACGTGTTAACAACCCAATATTGTTAATCAACCAGGTTGTCACCGAAATATTTCATATAATAATATAAATACTTAATATAATAGTAGCCTTATGTTTTTTTATATTATTATTAATGGAAATTCTGTTTTCTATGCTTGTTTCGCTTAATACTTTGGGATACTTGTGACGAGTACTGAGGATACGAAGAGGCAGGACGCAGACGCAGGAATCAACAATGTAAAGGTTTACTTAACACTAAGCAAGAGAACAACAAACAGTGAGTACACGACAAGACACTAACAATCACACACAACACAACACTGAACAGTCCAGGGCTATATACGGGTGGTGATGAGATGATGAGGTGCAGGTGCGCTGGAGGTGATTAGGGTGCGTTGGGTTTCCATTCCGGTGTTGCCGAGGTGGTGCGCTCAGACCAGTGGCTCAGTAGACCGGTGAATCAGAACACCGGAGGGGAGCAACGGGAGGAGACGTGACAATACTGGTGCTATGTCGGATTTTATGAGTGTTGCCAGATTGGAATAAAATCCTGTATTTGTCCGTTTTATTGTGGTATTGATGAAGGTATTTTATCGGGGAATGGGGATACAGTTTCATGATGGGAAATTAATTCATCTATAAATGTGGGAAACAGAAGACCTGCAAAAAAAATCGGTTTGGTTTAAATTCCCCAGGTGCAACTGCATGGTATTTTCAACTATAACGAGTCTGGACAATGATCAATTAAGCCATATCAATGCAGTTAAACAGGTTAATGTAAAACAATGAATTATGTTGGCTTACACTTATTGCACTTCCAAGGCAGTTTCAAGGCAGTCATGTCAATCATGTTATATACTTAAGCTATTGTAACAAGGCATATGCCAGCATTGTAGGCCTACTGCCTCTGCCCAGAGGCCTACTATGTTTTCATGGCAACGGCCGTTAGAGCTCACTTTGCCACGTATGAGCCCTGGTTAGAGTCCCTGTTGCAGCTTTCACTTTCTTTCACTACGTTGGTGGCAGCGTTGGAATCACGTCCAGCTCAAGTCTAGTTATGTGATCTAGTGGTGGGAAGCATTCTGTTTTTCAACATTGTGTTGGGTGTAATTACATTGATGTATCTAATGAACAATGGATAAGCAACAATGGGCGTGACAGATAGAAGTAGTCACTACAGGTGTGGTCAAGCCTTACATCAAAGTTGCCTGAAGCTGAATGGAAAGTGCTATACCCTGACCAGTTATTCAGAAGAAAAACCTCTGTGACTGTCAAATTTACATAAGTTAACTTGCCAGTGTGGACCCAAAACAAACACATTCTACACATTTACAAACTACCTGTTTAAAGTGTTATTACAACCATAGTGTTCTTTTGTTACTGAAGCTTATATATCAAATAACCTGACAATGATCAACATCATATAGGTAGACAAATAATGTAAGTGTGTTATGCAGCAAAACACAACTATCCTTTTTTAGGACGCAAACCAGTAATATGAATCACTGTTGATCCATCGTGTTCTGATCTAATGAGATGGAAGTAGGATTTTCTATGACCTAGAATCGAGGCCTTTCCCAGTCATGAAGAACGAAGACTGAACTCAAGTTAGTGGTTATATCTCAGACTCTCCTATGCCACTATTCCCAACATGTTATACCCCAGAGGTTGTAAATAAACCCTTTTTAAGGTGATATAACTTGTATCATTATTATAGGGCTGTGAAACCCATAGCCGAATGGCTTCGAACTGAGCATTTCTCACTGGAAATTGCTGCTGACATTGAACATAGCTTAGGGTTAGGGTATTTAATTCATTTCAGATTCTCCTATGCCACTATTCCCAACATCTTATACCCTATAGGTTGTAAAAAAAAAAACGTTTTAAGCTGATATAACTTGTATGATTATTATAGGGCTGAGAATCCCATAGCCGAATGGCTTCAGACTGAGCATTTCTCACCATTTATTTACGGAGAGCAATTTCCGTTTTATAACAAGTGGTGTCCATTTATTTACAATAGTGTGTTGATTAATTATTGCTTTTGTAATGAATACTCGGACAGAGTGGTAAGATCCAATCGCAGAATAGCGATGCTTTATTAGAGTACAGACAAGGGAATAGCTTAATCGTGGTCGGGCGGGCTGTGGTCAAAACCGGGCCAGGCATAGACAGGCAGAGGTACCAAGGGAGCGGGCTTAGTCGTAGTCGAGGGCACAGGCACAGGATCAGAGAACGGTAATCACTGGGGTAGACAAGCAGAGGATTAAGCAATTTGGGGAGTCAAACAACAAGGCACAGGTCGGATACACGGGTAATCAAAAACAACAAACTCTCTCTCTCTCTCGGAACAAAACGCTTAGCAAGTCACAATGGAACAATACCTCGCACCGACTGAGCTTCTGAGCACACCTTAAATCCTACACTAATTACTGACAGGTGTGCTCAGAACTCAGGTGAACCAGATCGAAGTCTGATGACTCCCCCTCTCTGTAGATCGGGGAAGTGTCAGACTCTGTCTAGAACCAGCCAACCCCGATCCCTTACAGTATCCCCCCCCCCAGGGCCGGCTCCTGATGGCCTTCTACCTCTACCGGTGGTCTTCCTCTGGGTCGGGGTCCTGGATGATCTGGGTGTTCAGCGTGGAAAGTGGCCTTGAGAGCGGGATCCAGTATGTCCTTAGCAGGGACCCATGACCGTTCCTCAGGTCCATATCCCTCCCAGTCCACGAGATATTCGATGCCCCCTCGTCTCCGTCTTGACTCCAGTATCTCGGTGGACTGTATAGGTGGTGTCCTGTTCCTCCTCCAAAGGTGGTGTAGTAGGTTGTTGAGCGATTGGGGGGTACATCGGGCTATAATGGACAGGTTTCAATAGGGAGACGTGGAACGAGGGTTTATCCTGTAGTGTCGAGGGAGTAACAGACGGTAGGTGACAGGGTTAATACGTCTCTGTACCTTGAAAGGACCGATGTACCTGGGTTGGAGCTTCTTGCAGCTCGGCCGGAACCGCAGGTCTCGGGTAGACAGCCACACTCGTTGCCCGGGTTGATAAGTGGGAGTAGGTCTCCGGCGTCGGTCGGCGTAGGTCTTTTGCTGTTGTGAGGCTTGACTGAGATGTTGATGGGCCGTCTCCCAGACCTGCGCACTCCGACGGAACCACTCGTCCACAGCCGGTACCATCCCTGATGCGGTATCCCACGGGAACAGGGGGTGGTTGATACCCTAGAACACACTGGAAGGGCGTTAGGCGTAGGGAGGTGTGAATGAGTGAGTTCTGAGCATACTCTACCCAAGGAAGGAATCGGCTCCACTCTTGCGGCTGCCGCGAACATTGTTGCCGTAGATATTTCCCAATTTCCTGGTTGAGCCGTTCTGTCTGCCCATTGGCCTGGGGATGATATCCGGAGGTTAGGCTAACCGAGATGCCCAAGCGTTCGCGGAGAAGGCCTTCCATACCCGGGATACAAACTGGGGTCCCCGGTCGGAAACAATATCCTCCGGGACACCAAACTGCCGGAACACCTGGGTAAACATAGTCTCAGCCATCTGAGTGGCGTTAGGCAAACGGGTCATGGGTACTAACCGGCACATCTTGGAGAAACGATCGATGACCACGAGAATTACAGTATGGCCCTCTGATTCTGGTAGGTCGGTAACAAAGTCCATTGCAATGTGCGACCAGGGTCGTTGAGGAGTTGGCAATGGCATCAGCTTACCCTCCGGTAGTGCACGAGGTACCTTGGACTGAGCACATACTGGACAGGATAAGACATAGTCTCTGACGTCATCTGTGAGGGAATCCCACCAGTATTTGCGGCTGATGAGTCGTGTAGTTCGAGTGATTCCGGGATGACCAGATCCCAGCGACGTGTGGCACCATTCCATCACTTGAGGTCGAAGTGGAGCTGGCACAAACACCTTAGACACCGGGGTTTCTGGAGGGGCTGGTTCCGCTTGTAAGCTCTCCTGAATAGTGTCATCAATAGCCCACCTCACAGGACCAGCACGGCAACTCATGGGGAGAATAGGTTCTGGCTCCACGGGTCTTTCCGCACGCTCTAACCGTCGGGAAAGCGCGTCCACCTTACCATTCTTGGACCCGGGGATATAAGAAACAGTGAATCGGAAACGGTTGAAGAATAAAGACCACCTTGCCTGTCGGGAGTTCAGTCGTTTGGCACTGTGAAGATACTCCAGGTTGCGGTGGTCCGTGAGCACTTGGAACGGATGCTCTGCTCCCTCCAACCAATGTCTCCACTCCTCCAGTGCTAACTTCACCGCCAGTAATTCCCGATTACCCACGTCATAGTTCTGCTCGGCAGAATTCAGCTTCCTTGAAAAGAAAGCACAAGGTCGTGATTTAGGCGGCTCACCTTGGCGTTGGGATAACACGGCTCCAACTCCAACCTCCGAAGCGTCCACTTCCACGATAAACGGTAAGGTAGGGTCCGGCTGACATAGAATAGGAGCGGTGGTAAAGCGTTTTTTCAACGTCTCAAACGCACGCACTGCCCCCCCCGTCCAGTTCAGACCGCGACCCTTGTAGCTTGTCATCGCCGACAGGGGCGCTGCGGTTGTGCTGAAATTACGCACGAACCGTCTATAGTAATTGGCAAACCCTAAGAATCTCTGGAGCTCTTTCACCGTCTGGGGTTGAGGCCAGTCTTGTACCGCTTGCACCTTGGATTCATCCAGTTTAACCCCGTCGGGAGTGAGTATGGCCCCAAGGAAGGAAATCGTAGTGACATGGAATTCACTCTTTTCTGCCTTCACGAACAGAGAATGTTGTAGGAGCCGATCCAGAACCTGTCGTACATGGGACACATGTTCACTCAGAGAGTTAGAATAGATTAGGATGTCATCAATGTACACGATAACAAAGCGATCAATCATGTCCCTGAAAATGTCATTCATGAACGCCTGGAATACTGAGGGCGCGTTGGTAAGTCCATAGGGCATGACACAATATTCGTAGTGTCCTCGATGTGTGATGAAGGCGGTCTTCCATTCATCCCCTTCTCGAATACGCACCAGATTGTACGCACTCCTGAGGTCCAGTTTACTGTACATGGTGGCCTGTCCCACCTGTTCGAGGGCTGCTGGAATCAAAGGAAGGGGGTAACGATTTTTGATGGTAATATCGTTCAACCCTCGATAGTCTATACAAGGACGCAGTCCGCCATCCTTTTTCTTCACGAAGATAAAACTGGATGCGGCGGGAGACGTAGATGGGCGAATGGCCCCTTGCTGTAGCGCCTCATCAATATACTGGCTCATTGATTCTCGTTCCGGCTGTGACAATGGGTAGATTCTTCCACGAGGAGGTGTAGCCCCGGATAGCAGATCAATCCCGCAGTCCCAGGCCCGATGAGGTGGTAACACGGTAGCCCTGTCCTTGGAGAACACCTGCGCGTAATCCTGTTATTCTGCAGGGACAACAGTAGACACCGCACCCTGCGCATCCTCCACAGTAGACATTTTGCACGGTAAATTGAGGCACTCTGCCCTACATACCTCACTCCAAGCCGTGATATCGCCAGATTTCCAGGAGATTACCGGATCATGGGTGACGAGCCAGGGGTGGCCGAGAACTAGCGGCTCCCGTGGAGCGGAGATGACAAAAAAAATGATGTTCTCATGGTGTATGGAGCCCACTTGTAACTTGATTACCTCTGTACGGTGCGTAATGAACCCAGTGCCCATGGGCTCACCGTCTAGCGCGTTGACACGCAGGGGAGGTTGAATTGGGATAAGTTGAACTACCAACTCCTCAGCAAGACCCATATCCAGAAAGCTGGCAGCCGCTCCGGAATCAATAAGTCCTTCCAACCTGCGCACTTTCTCTCCGACAGATAAGGTAACTGGCACATACATTTGTTTAGATGTAATGTTCAAAACTTGAGTCTCACTCACCGGTTTGGCAGTTCCGAGGCGATATCCTGGGGTATGGCTTGGTCGTACCGGACATAGACGAACGAAATGACCTGACTGACCACAATACAGGCATAGTCCGTCCTGCCAACGTTGTTGTCACACCGAACCTTGTAGAGGTGACCGTCCCAGTTGCATAGGTTCCTCCTCAGATTCCTTAGGACCAGTGATCGAGGGCTCCCGGACTGTGGATACCTTGTGTTGCACTATCAGATTATCAATAGAGATGGCTATTTTGATAAACTCATGTAGCGCAGTGATATCTCCTCGACAAGCCAACTCAGTCTGTACCTCTTCGGAAAACGGTGAGCAAAGCAGTCTCGCTCCATCCGCTACCGGCTGCTATAGTACGGAACTCTAAAGCGTAGTCGGCTACTGTGCGACGGCCCTGCTGAAGTTCGCATAGTTGGTCTCCCACACTACGCCCAGATACTGGGTGGTCGAACACCTCTTGGAACAGTCTCTTGAACTGAACTTCCGCATTCAACTCGGGGACCTCAGCTGCCCAAAGCGCAGTAGCCCAATCCAGTGCTCTTCCCGTTAGCAGAGAAATCATGAAATCCACCCTGCTACGGTCATCGGAAAACATAGTACGATTATACGACATATACAGGGACGTCTGGAGTAGAAACCCCTGACATTTGCCAGGTTCCCCGTCGTACCTTGTTGGTAGAGAAATCGGAGGTGCATGACGAGGACTGACCGTGCTCAGGGTGGTGCCTTCAGCCGCACCAGCGTTGAGTAGCTGCAGGAGTTCATCCATCCGTTTCTCCTGTATCTCCCATCGCCTCTGTAATTCCGCTGGATCCATGGTAACGGCGAGGTATTCTGTAATGAATACTCGGACAGAGTGGTAAGATCCAATCGCAGAATAGCGATGCTTTATTAGAGTACAGACAAGGGAATAGCTTAATCGTGGTCGGGCGGGCTGTGGTCAAAACCGGGCCAGGCATAGACAGGCAGAGGTACCAAGGGAGCGGGCTTAGTCGTAGTCGAGGGCACAGGCACAGGATCACAGAACGGTAATCACTGGGGTAGACAAGCAGAGGATTAAGCAATTCGGGGAGTCAAACAACAAGGCACAGGTCGGATACACGGGTAATCAAAAACAACAAACTCTCTCTCTCTCTCTCGGAACAAAACGCTTAGCAAGTCACAATGGAACAATACCTCGCACCGACTGAGCTTCTGAGCACACCTTAAATCCTACACTAATTACTGACAGGTGTGCTCAGAACTCAGGTGAACCAGATCGAGTCTGATGACTCCCCCTCTCTGTAGATCGGGGAAGTGTCAGACTCTGTCTAGACCCAGCCAACCCCCGATCCCTTACAGCTTTCTTCAGTGGAAATACAGAATATGTATAAAAATGCCAAATATAGCAAAAGCTAGATCAAGCAGAGCTTTACGACTGTTTAACCATGTTAATCATTACTGAAACATGCAAACTACAAACATTTAAACAGTTAAAGATTATGAATACATGACAACTAGATACAAATATTTAGTAAAAAATAAATCATACAAAAGTCATGAGTTGTCTATAACATGAGTGCAAACAAAGTGAGTGTGTGTGTATTATAATTTCTCATCATAAAAATGTATCCCCATTCCCCAATCAAATACCTTCATCGATAGCACAAAAAATAAGACAAATCTGTATGTTTGCCCGAGCAAAATGTATTTACCTATGAATGAAGTCGCACAAAAATGTGTGTCTGTTCCTACGAATTAAGTCGCACAAAAATGCGTGTCTTTTCGCACAAATTAAGCCACACAAAATCGCACGAAATCTGCTGAAATACTTTTTGTACATATATGCACGAATTGAGTATGAGATTGTGTTGTTGTGTGACAAAACTGCACATTTTAAGTGGCCTTTTATTGTCACCAGCACAAGGTGCACCTGTGTAATGATCATGCTGTTTAATCAGCTCCTTGATATGTCACACCTGTCAGGTGGAGGAATTATCTTGGCAAAGGTTAACAGGGATGTAGAAAAAAAATGTGTGCACAAAATTTGAGAGAAATAAGATTTTTGTGTGTATGGAACATTTCTGGGATTTTTTTATTTCAACTCATGAAACATGGGACCAACATTTTACATATTGCATTTATATTTTTGTTCAGTCTAAGTATAAGGCTAATACTGCATTGAATGTATTACCTGAAAGAGGTAAGCTAGGATATCTAGGCCTATATATACAGTGAGGGAAAAAAGTATTTGATCCCCTGCTGATTTTGTACGTTTGCCCACTGACAAAGAAATGATCAGTCTATCATTTTAATGATAGGTTTATTTGAACAGTGAGAGACAGAATAAAGCAAAAAAATCCAGAAAAACGCATGTCAAAAATGTTATAAATTGATTTGCATTTTAATGAGGGAAATAAGTATTTGACCCCCTCTCAATCAGAAAGATTTCTGGCTCCCAGGTGTTTCTTAAAGGGAGTGCTCCTAATCTCAGTTTGTTACCTGTATAAAAGACACCTGTCCACAGAAGCAATCAATCAATCAGATTCCAAACTCTCCACCATGGCCAAGACCAAAGAGTTCTCCAAGGATGTCAGGGACAAGATTGTAGACCTACACAAGGCTGGAATGAGCTACAAGACCATCGCCAAGCAGCTTGGTGAGAAGGTGACAACAGTTGGTGCGATTATTCGCAAATGGAAGAAACACAAAAGAACTGTGAATCTCCCTCGGCCTGGGGCTCCATGCAAGTTCTCACCTCGTGGAGTTGCAATGATCATGAGAACGGTGAGGAATCAGCCCAGAACTACACGGGAGGATATTGTCAATGATCTCAAGGCAGCTGGCACCAAGAAAACAATTGGTAACACACTACGCCGTGAAGGACTGAAATCCTGCAGCGCCCGCAAGGTCCCCCTGCTCAAGAAAGCACATATACATGCCCATCTGGAGTTTGCCAATGAACATCTGAATGATTCAGAGGAGAACTGGGTGAAAGTGTTGTGGTCAGATGAGACCAAAATGGAGCTCTTTGGCATCAACTCAACTCGCCATGTTTGGAGGAGGAGGAATGCTGCCTATGACCCCAAGAACACCACCCCCACCGTCAAACATGGAGGTGGAAACATTATGCTTTGGGGGGGGGGTTCTGCTAAGGGGACAGGACAACTTCACTGCATCAAGGGGACGATAGACAGGGCCATGTACCGTCAAATCTTGGGTGAGAACCTCCTTCCCTCAGCCAGGGCATTGAAAATGGGTCGTGGATGGGTATTCCAGCATGACAATGACCCAAAACACACGGCCAAGGCAACAAATGAGTGGCTCAAGAAGAGGCACATTGTTACGGATACAGGTATCCTGTGTCTTTTTGTGTTTCCTCTCCTTCTGCCCTAATAACAGGTGTCCTGTATGTTCCTGATTGGTGGTCGTTGAGGTGTCTGCTGATTGCTAAGGTGGACCAATCAGTGAACATTCCTCTGCATTGCACCACCTGTTGCTGGTTTTTCAATCACACATCCCATTGTATAAAAGCCGGTCAGTTGTGTTTGTTGTGAGAGAGAGAAAGACTGTTTCCGTATGTGAGTATGGATACTGTGGTATCCTGTGTATTGTGTACTCACTAAGTTTGGTTACTCTGTTTGGCAATTTTGTAGAGACTATTTCCGTATGTGAGTATGGATACTGTGGTATCCTGTGTATTGTGTACTCACTAATTTGCTGATTACTCTGTTTGGTAACTTTGTGTGTTTCTGGGAAAAGGGGAGTTTAAGCAAGTTGCCCTTGGGCGTACATTACCCGTAGGAAGAAATCTGTCTAAAAACACTAGTTAGACCTGAGCGGGCCACCCACTGTATTTTTGTATGAGTAGCAGTAGCTTAGCGGTTCTTGAGGCAGGCAAGATCAGTTTAGGTTTTTTTTACACTATTGTTTCATTTCTTGGGTCCTGCTCAGCCCTTTTTCCCAAACCTTTACCGTGTGTTCAGCAATAAACCATTTATGTTTGACGGTAGTTCATGGTTGTTGTGTAGTTTTTGTTCTCACTGTTCCATGTCACACTCCTAATTTGCATGAATTATGTTACGGGTCTCATGTCCATTCACCCTAGACGTTTAAAGCCACGGGGTTCGTAACACACATTAAGGTCCTGGAGTGGTCTAGCCAGTCTCCAGACCTTAATCCCATAGAAAATCTGTGGAGGGAGCTGAAGGTTCGAGTTGCCAAACGTCAGCCCCGAAACCTTAATGACTTGGAGAATATCTGCAAAGAGGAGTGGGACAAAATCCCTCCTGAGATGTGTGCAAACCTGGTGGCCAACTACAAGAAACGTCTGACCTCTGTGATTGCCAACAAGGGTTTTGCCACCAAGTACTAAGTCATGTTTTGCAGAGGGGTCAAATACTTATTTCCCCCATTAAAATGCAAATCAATTTATTTTATTTATTTTTGACATGTGTTTTTCTGGATTTTTTTGTTGTTATTCTGTCTCTCACTGTTCAAATAAACCTACCATTAAAATTATAGACTGATAATTTCTTTGTCAGTGGGCAAACGTACAAAATCAGCAGGGGATCAAATACTTATTTCCCTCACTGTAGGGCTATACTGTATACAGTATCAATCTAGAACACTATTATCTATTTTGGACACAATTTGAATGGAGTTGATGGAGAGCGAGAAAGACTGCGAGAGAGTGCTCACGCGTACACTGATTTAAAGCAACCGTATTCGAGTGATAGGCTGTTTTAAAACTCTGCAGCTGCAATTAAAAAACAAGGTGACCCCGAAAGCCAGATGGAGATGGATAAATTAGACGCGCATTCAGTCTTTATATTACTGTAGCATAGGTTATGCTGCAGCAAATGTAGCCTACCTGTCACAAGAAAAAAAGTTACCATGAGATGATAGGTTGTGAACTGCGCTCCATACTGAGATGGGTCTGTCCCCACAATGAGCGTTGATTCATCATGCAGAGGCCGTAGAGAAGCCAGATTTAGACATCTCATATAATTTAACAGTTCCATTTCACTCCATGCTGTTCATATAAGTAATTTATTATAATTTACCGGTTTTCGAAGTTATTTATCCCGGGAAAAGGGAGTGGTTTTGGGCAGTAAATCCCGGTAAATCTCGGTAACCGGGTTCCCGCCATTCAACCCTACTAAGTATACACAACCACACAATACTGCATGACCTTATTGCACCTGTAATTGCATCCTTTGAGGCGCTACCATAGAGAGCTCTGTAAAAAAATATATAAAAAATATCAATTGATTTGACTTGAAGTTAACCTTGAGCTGCTACGTGGCTGTGCCAATGTCCCTTTACTTGGATGGAAATGTAAGGGAAGATTTCATTAATTCAATATACGGTGTAATCAGAAAGGGACAGGCATGCGCCCCCTAGATAAAGGTGACCCCAATTTAACTAAATCAACTTATAATAGTAAAGTATTAATTAGAAACATGCTTTGCTTTAAGGTATATAATTGTTGGCTCCCTAGACTCTATTCCCAATGGGAGGACAATACAAGTAAATTTAAATGCAAATGAAATGCCTAAGCTGATCAGAGGTATCCATGGTTAAGACCAAAACAAGCTGCACATTTTTAATTGCAGTTTTTACAACTGGTGTTAAAACTTTAAAACATAAACCTACAGAAGTTAGTTTTTTATTCAGATGGGCCTAATCAAAGCATTCTGAGTTTGGTCTTAACATTCTGATAAAACAAATGTAACCTTTATTTCGGACTGATAATTTATTAATTATTTGTACAACAGATACATTCATCTGTTGAATGTCCAACCATCTTTATGTTGTTCTGGTTGACTGGTGTCCCACTCCTTATTAGGATACTAAAGGCCATATTCCCTCAGAATTTACTTGTCTATTATCCTAATAATTATGCAAGCCCTATTCATTCATTTATCCATTATAAAGGTACTCACTCACAGCAGATCTTAGGTATTATCATTCAGTCTGAATAGCTGAATAGTGACTATGGTAATATGAAACATCTTTATTAAAAACTGGACTGTCCCAAATGCTACCCTATTCCCTATGTAGTGCAGGACTTTTGACCAGGGCCCTGGTCAAAAATAGTGCACTACATAGGGAATCGGGTGCCATTCGGGATGCAGATATGGTCTTCTGTTGAGTCCAGCATCTGTCCATTCACCAGTCTCTTATTAAGTCTCTCTGTTAGTCTGTCACTCATATCTAATAGAGACCAGAACTCAGTGACACTGATAATGACACATCACAGGCTTCCTACGAGCCTCCTAAATTGGTTTCAGCATATTCTCCATCCTTAACATCTGGATGCTTATCCGTAGGATAATGGTTCTGCCTATATTATCCTGAATGGGATGAATCTGATGAGAACTGTCTGTTTGCAGCTCTGCTGGTGTGTTGTTTATTGTACTCCCAGTCCCCGCCACTGATGAGAAGCTCTGCTCTACAGGTTAATGGACCAGACAGGGACTAGAAGTACTTCACGGTCACATACTGTATGTATCATTTATTTCTGTCAATAATTGAGAATGTGGTCAAGGGAGAGATGGTCTTAATCACTCTCTTATTACACAGTACCTGTAAAGCTAATTCTGTCACCATACAGTAGCCACATGAGAATATGCCATTGCACTTCATCAGCATTCTACACTCATCGTTCTTCATCAATCTCTCTCTGTTTCTTTTCTCTCTCTCTCTCTCTCTCTCTCTCTCTCTCTCTCTCTCTCTCTCTCTCTCTCTCTCTCTCTCTCTCTCTCTCTCTCTCTCTCTCTCTCTCTCTCTCTCACCTAAGAGCAAGTATGCGCCCTTTAGTGTTCAATATGTTGTGTTAATGCAGATGGTTTGATATACTGTTTATATTTGCATTGCACTCATATTGTGGTAGGTTTGACTAGAATTGAGAACTAGACTTTAATATCTTGAGGAAGCGAGCTGAAAGTGATGTGCATAATAAAGCCATTAAACGGTTCATTTGTGACACATCAGTTAACATATTGTTCACCTCACACACAACTCATGTAGGTCTTTGTGCTACTAATTAATATTAATATAACTTAATTGGAGTTGTCTGACAGAACATTAGAAATAGTATATTATTCTGTGATGATCATTGAATTTCCCAGAAAAAGCATGAAAGGCTAGATAGAGCACAGACAGAAATAATGTCTATAGACATAATTGATGGGGACAGAGCTAAATTCTAGAACACGCCTTTGGTCTAGAAGACAATGAGTTTTAATGAGAAAATACAGCATCAGCAACTTGTTCGTATTATTACTGTTCTTTATGGAGGTGATTGTCATTTTTTATCCATTTACTGTAGGCCTATATGGAGAGACACATGATATTTGTATAGGCAGACACTTGATAGGAAAACAATTTACAGCAGACTGTTGGCTGCAGGTGATTGCAAGACTATGTTCGACTCATTAGTGGAGACTAATATTGGTCACATACCGTGGGGCTGGCAGGGGATAAAGTTGTAGAAGGTGGTGGTGATGCTAGTGGTGGCAGATATGATAAAAATGCATGTGAGGATGATGAGGATAAGGATATGCTGACATAAGATGGTGTAGCTAGCTGACTTCAAAGAGCAAAGTGACACCTAAAGTATTTTATCCATGTCCAATATCCATTCGCTGTGAAATGAAGTGTAATCAAGTATTACATAAAATATTTACAGGATCACTTCAAAGAAGAAAATTATTTTTCTGGCTTCAAGTTTATCTTAATGGGTACTGATTTGACTGAGACCTCTCTGTTTCAACCTTTCAAACAAAGAGATTTGAGCATAGTGCTCTCCTCCAAATAATGAATTCCTTTTAGTGTCCGACGATGCTTTCAGAGAAATGACCCATAGCAAACCAATATCCAGCCACTGATGTTGATAATGTGTCATCATGCAGCATGAAATAAAATACATTAAAATATAATACATTAGGTAGGGGTTCTGTTCAAGTTAACACATTTGAAACAAGGTGACTCTTCACACACAAGCACATATCCTCAGTAGCTCAGTTGTTAGAGCATGGCCCTTGCAATGCCAGGATAGTGGGTTTGATTCCCGGGACCACCCATACTTAAAAAATGTATACACTCATGACATGACTGTAAGTTGCTTTGGGATAACGGGATGCCTAATCAGTTGCATAACTGAATGCATTCAATTGAAATTTCTCCTCCGCATTTAACCTAATTCACCTTGACAATCTTTTGAAAGTTATTAGAGCAATGCTTGCTGGGCAATGGTGTTCTACACTGCCTTTTTTGGTGTTTATTTATATATTTGTAAAAACATTTTAACAACCCAATATTGTTAATCAACCAGGTTGTCACCTAAAATAATTATAATATAATATTAGTCTTATGTTTTTTTGTTTTTTTATTAATGCCAATACAGTTTTCTATGCTTGTTTTCCCTTAACAGTAGGCCTACACGATGTTCTTTGATATTTCGTGGAGCCTACATTACACAATTTTCTTCACAATGCATTTAATACAAGGCTCCACTTTATTGTGTACATTACACCATTTCTTTCATAATACATTTATACAAGGCTATGTCAAATTTTATGAGGGTTGCCAGAATTTATTTTGTTGGAATTTATGAAGGTATTTGATTGGGGAATGGGATGGGGATAAAGTTTTTTGATGGGAAATTATAACACACACAAACACTTACACACATATACACACACTCACTTTGTTTGTAATCATTTTGTAGCCAACTCTTGACTTCATGTATTCATTATCTTCAACTGGTTAAATGTTTGTAGTTTGCATGTTTCAGTAATGATTAACATTGTTAAATAGTCGTAAATCTCTTCTTGATTTAGCTTTTGGTATGTTTGGCATTTTTATACATATTCTGTATTTCCACTGAAAAAATCAATAATTTATCAACACACTAATGTAAAAAAATTGACAATATTTCTCTCCGTAAATAAATGGTGAGAAATTCTTAGTCTGAAGCCATTCGGCTATGGGTTTCACAGCCCTACAGTGGCAGAGCCCCACCTGTTTTGAGCCCCACCTGTTTAGCTTAATATATATATATATATATATATATATATATATATATATATATATATATATATATATATATATATATTATGCCTGTTTTGCATGTTATTTTGGCATTAATACGTGTCACATATCAGTTTGTAAACAATGTAAATAAAAATCAATAATTGAGTTAATAAAGCCGGCATACAAACATGGTCTCTTTTTTGCTTTCTTGAGTAAGGCAGCTCCAAAATGCAGGTGTTGGTAATGTTCTCTAGTTGCGCCGTGATCGGCTCAGTGTTCTGTCACTGATGGGGACACTAAGTCATCTCAACTACGTCATCTTAACCAGGGCTCATATGTGGCATAAACATTACACAACAAGTTGGAAATCGCAAATTCAACAATGTGTGCTAAGGCGCCACTGCAGCCCCGGGTTCGATCCCAGGCTGTGTTACAGCCGGCTGTGACCGGGAGACCCATGAGGCGGCGCACAATTGGCCCAGCATCGTCCGGGTTAGGGGAGGGTTTGGCCGGCCGGGTTGCCTTGTCTCATCGTGCTCTAGCGACTCCTTGTTGTGGGCCAGTTACCTGCAAGCTGACTTCGGTCGTCAGTATGACAGTGTTTCCTCCGACACATTGGTACGGCTGGCTTCAACTTTGCCGTGTTAAGCGAGCAGTGTGTCAATAAGCAGTGCGGCTTGGCTCTCAACTTTGCCGTGTCTGTAGGGGAGTTGCAGCGATGAGACAGGATCATAACTAACAATTGGATATCACGAAAAAGGGGGTAACGCCATGGGCCAGAAAGGTTTGAATTCATTGGCCATGCTGTCAATCCAGCATGACTTCTGCAGCATTCAAAACAACTGGAAACTCCGAACTGGGAAATCTCAGACTTCAGTGAGTTCAAGACAACTTGGAACTCAGATAAAACTAGCTCTGACTGGGAAAATATGGAAAATAATCCAACTCGGAATTCCAAGTCGGGATCTCGGGCCTCTTTCTAGAGCCCAGAAGAAGGACCGCTGCGCCACCTTCCTGTTCAAGTGAGCACAGCACAACAAGGTGAATCAAAATATGTATTGTATGCTACTGCATAAATGATGTAATATGCCAGGGAGATATGTATACTGTAGCTAAGAAAGTAATACTAAGTGTATGTTGTGTAGTAAGCTGTTAGTAGCCCATGTGCCTCACCCTAATAATTTGGTCTCTTTTCCCCTCAGAATTTAGCCTACTGTTCTGACTTGGTGGTGCACATGCAGCCTATAGCCTGTTTTAGAGAAACGTAATCATAGAATATTGTAAGAGCTGTCATTGTCTGTTTTTATGCCCCCTTTATTCATCCTACGGTTCTGACTTGGTGTACAGGGAGAATACTGTAAGAACAGCCCATGTTCTGAATTCTGTCGCTGTACATTTCAAAAGTGCTGAACAAATAGTTATATTGACTACTTCCGTCCTAGCTCGCTCATTAATGTCTTAATCGAAATTGCAGATTGCCTCTTATCCGCTCGTCGTCCCCTTATGCCATAGTTTGTACATCTCCACATTTGTTTAAGCAAGTCAGCCATATCAGCAATGTTTTTTTAAAGGCAGTAAATGAGGCTGAATGAACTGTTTCACTGCCAGACAAGGCACCGCTGATAGCCATGTGTAGCGGTGGTAAGGTGTTGGGACTGCTGTTGGGACTCTGCTGTTGGGACACCTTTATGTAGGCCCTAACAGTTTGTGGGCACCGTTTGTCATCGTTATAGTGCAATTAATGTATTGTTTAGTGTTGTGTTGTGTAGTAGCTTTGCTGTCATGCATACATTTTTGGGGGGAGTTTACCCCACCAAGATTTACATGCTAAAATCGCCACTGCAGCCCTATAATAATGATATATCATTAGTTATATCAACTTAAAAAGGGTTTATTTACAACCTATGTGGTATAACATGTTGGGAATAGTGGCATAGGAGAGTCTGACATATAACCCCTAACTTGAGTTCAGTCTTCACCAATGAGAACCAAGAGGTGCCTAGCTTCGTCCTTCATGACTGGGAAAGGCCTTGATTCTAGGCCGTAGAAAATCCTACATCCATCTCCTTAGATCAGAACAGGATGGATCAACAGTGATTCATATTACTGGTTTGCGTCCTAAAAAAAGGCTAGTTGTGTTTTGCTGCGTAACACACTTCAATTATTTGTCTACACATATGATGTTGATCATTGTTAGGTTATTTGATATACAGTTGAAGTCGGAAGTTTACATACACCTTAGCCAAATACATTTAAACTCAGTTTTTCACAATTCCTGACATTTAATCCTAGTAAAGATTCTCTGTCTTAGGTCAGTTAGGATCACCACTTTATTTTAAGAATGTGAAATGTCAGAATAATAGTAGAGAGAATGATTTATTTCAGCTTTTATTTATTTCATCACATTCCCAGTTGGTCAGAAGTTTACATACACTCAATTAGTATTTGGTAGCATTGCCTTTAAATTGTTTAACTTGGGTCAAACGTTTCGGGTAGCCTTCCACAAGCTTCCCACAATAAGTTGGGTGAATTTTGGCCCATTCCTCCTGACAGAGCTGGTGTAACTGAGTCAGGTATGTAGGCCTCCTTGCACGCACACGCTTTATCAATTCTGCCCACACATTTTCTATAGGATTGAGGTCAGGGCTTTGTGATGGCCATGCCAATACCTTGACTTTGTTGTCCTTAAGCCATTTTGCCACAACTTTGGAAGTATGCTTGGGGTCTTTGTCCATTTGGAAGACCCATTTGGGACCAAGCTTTAACTTCCTGACTGATGTCTTGAGATGTTGCTTCAATATATCCACATAATTTTCCTTCCTCATGATGCCATCTATTTTGTGAAGTGCACAAGTCCCTCCTGCAGCAAAGCACCCCCACAGCATGATACTGCCACCCCGTGCTTCACGGTTGGGATGGTGTTCGTCGGCTTGCAAGCCACCCCATTTTTCCTCCAAACATAATGATGGTCATTATGGCCAAACAGTTCTATTTTTGTTTCATCAGACCAGAGGACATTTGTCCAAAAAGTACGATCTTTGTCCCCATGTGCAGTTGCAAACCGTAGTCTGTCTTTTTTATGGTGGTTTTGGAGCAGTGGCTTCTTCCTTGCTGAGCGGCCTTTCAGGTTATGTCGATATTGGACTTGTTTTACTGTGGATATAGATACTTTTGTACCTGTTTCCTCCAGCATCTTCACAAGGTCCTTTGCTGTTGTTCTGGGATTGATTTGCACCAAAGTACATTCATCTCTAGGAGACAGAGACAGAACGCGTCTCCTTCCTGAGCGGTATGACGGCTGTGTGGTCCCATGGTGTTTATACTTGCGTACTATTGTTTGTACAGATGAACGTGGTACCTTCAGGCGTTTGGAAATTGCTCCCAAGGATGAACCAGACTTGTGGAGGTCTAAAAAACATTTTCTGAGGTCTTGGCTGATTTCTTTTGATTTTCCCATGATGTCAAGCAAAGAGGCACTGAGTTTGAAGGTAGGCCTTGAAATACATCCACAGGTACACCTCCAATTGACTCAAATGATGTCAATTAGCCTATCAGAAGCTTCTAAAGCCATGACATCATTTTCTGGAATTTTCCAAGCTGTTTAAAGGTCAAGTCAACATACACAGTCAACTTAGTGTATGTAAACTTCTGACCCACTGGAATTGTGATACAATGAATTATATGTGAAATAATCTGTCTGTAAACAATTGTTGGAAATATTACTTGTGTCATGCACAAAGTAGATGTCCTAACCGACTTGCCAAAACTATAGTTTGTTAACAAGAAATTTGTGGAGTGGTTGAAAAACGAGTTTTAATGACTCCAACCTAAGTGTATGTAAACTTCCGACTACAACTGTATATGCTTCAGTAACAAAAGAACACCATGGTTGTAATAACACTTTAAACAGGTAGTTTGTAAATGTGTAGAATGTGTTTGTTTTGCGTCCACACTGGTTGAAAAACAGAATGCTTCCCACCACTAGATCACATAACTAGACTTGAGCTGGACGTGATCCCAACGCTTCCACCAATGTAGCGGAAGAAAATGAAAGCTGCAACAGGGACTCTAACCAGGGCTCATATGTGGCAAAGTAAGCTCTAACGGCCGTTGCCATGAAAGCCTAGTAGGCCTCTGGGCAGAGGCAGTAAGCCTACAATGCTGGCATATGCCTTGTTACAATAGCTGAAGTATATAACATGATTGACACAACCGTAATAATCATCATGAAACTGCCTTGGAAGTGCAATAAGTGTAAGCCAACATAATTCCTTATTTTACATTAACCTGTTTAACTGCATTGATATGGCTTAATTGATCACAGTCCAGACTCGTTATAGTTGCAAATACCATGCAGTTGCACCTGGGGAATTTAAACCAAACAGTTTTTTTTGCATGTCTTCTGTTTCCTCACATTTATTGATTAATTAACTTCCCATCATGAAAATATATCCCAATTCCCCAATAAAATAACTTAATTGATACCACAAAAAAATTGACAAAAACAGGTTTTTATTCCAATCTGGCAACCCTCTTAAAATCCGACATTGCACCAGTATCCCAAAGTTTTCAGTGAAAACAAGCATAGAAAACAGCATTGGCAGTAATACAAATAAAATAAAAAGTAAGGCTACTATTTTATTCTAAGTATTTCGGTGACAACCTGGTTTATTAACAATATTGGGTTGTTATCACGTTTAAAAAATATATATAAATACATGTGGGACACAAAAAAAGGCAGTGTAGATCACCTTTGCCCAAAATGCATCGCTCCAATAACTTTCAAAAGACTGTTCCGAGTATGCCCCCCAAAAATGTATTTTCCTACGAATTATGTCACATAAAAATGTGTTTATTTTCACACAAATTAAGCCACACAAAAACGCACAAAAACATTTTGTACATATTTGCACGAATTGAGTGTGAGATTGTGTTGCAATATTGCATCTGGTAAATAGAATATATTATCATATAAAACACATATAATCCTGGAAGATCATGTTATGTATTTATCAATAATGAGGGTGTCAACCGGAGCCCTCATTCCCACACATAAATCCCGTCTGTCATATTGTTTGAGTTATGTTAAACTTTATGTTAGACTTTTGTTTACTGTATTCTCACAAAATATTGTAGTAGTAGAAAACAGAGAATTGCTTTTTTTTCAGAAGAGAGATGAGAATTGAAAATGAATCCCAGGAAATAAGAAACAAATTATCTTTCTACCTTTCTTCTGCCTACACATATCACACAATCAATGGAATTGAACAGAGGAAAAAAGAGGGCCCTTCAAAGTCCGGCTTATGCTGTTTGTAGTGCTTATTGTACTCAGAAGACTAGAGTTATGCAAGGGCACATGAATGAGTCATCACAGGCTTGTCTCTGACCACTGAGTATGGGTATGGTTGAGCATGTATAATGTGTCTTCACATTCCCAGTTGAGGCCTATCAGGGTTGGGTAGGTTACTTTCTAAATGTAATGTGCTACAGTTAATAGTTACTTGTCCAATATTGTAATCAGTAACGTAACTTTTGTGTTACTATGGATGATTTTCTAGTACATATGTTGTAGAATGAAACGCCTATATGCCTTAAATGCTTATGGATTAAGAACCAATTAAAGGGTTAAAACAGAGCAGAGAAATGTCTTTAGTGCAAACGCTGTGCTTCTGATAATGGATGATTCCCTCTAACTCCCTGCAGCTGGTCTGGGTATTTCAATGACATGTAATGTAGATAAAACTTCTCATTGTAGCTGTGTGGAGATAGGAGTAACAATGGAACTAGTGTTGTCACTTGTTTGTGCTTATGACCTGACACACATAGTCACAAGGAAATATCATAGTGGCTTAAGGTCCAGGGAGGATGGCTGTTGGGACAGGCTTAAATGTATGTGGTTGAGAATGGGTGATGGACATGACATGTTTAAACCATGTTTAAGTATTGATTGATATGTTTTATAATGTGTTATGACATGATAAGGGTAAAACAGAATGAACATGATTGATACTTTGTACTCCAGATGCATGCCTGGATAGTGAATATAGTCAAAACAGAGTGTGATTGTTCTTTAACGTACGTATGTATATAATTCTTTGAGTCACGCCACCAATATAATGAGATAAGTGACAAAGGCCCCCATTTAGAGAAGCGCACATAGCCCTCGTGAGTAAACAACATGTGACACCGAAGGATGTTAATCATGTACATATAATGGAGTAACTGTGTAGGTTGTATAAGCATGACTATGCATTTGTGTCTGTATAAAAGGAGAGCTCCGAGTCAGGGAAAACAGATGTACTGCAGATCATCTCGAATTTCGTTGCTTCGTGTAATAAAAGTATATTTTCATTCTACAAAAACTCTGGAAGAACTTTTGATTTTTAACAAGTATAGTGATAATTATCCACGACATTACACAAACTCAGTAACGTAATCTGATTACTTTCAGTTACTTTTGGATTATCTTCCCCTTAAAGGAAAACTCTACCCAAAAACTATATTTTGGTGTTGGTTTCATTAGTCCATGACATACAGTGGGGAGAACAAGTATTTGATACACTGCCGATTTAGTAGGTTTTCCTACTTACAAAGCATGTAGAGGTCTGTCATTTTTATAATAGGTACACTTCAACTGTGAGAGGTGGAAGCTAAAACAAAAATCCATAAAATCACATTGTATGATTTTTAAGTAATTAATTTGCATTTTATTGCATGACATAAGTATTTGATCACCTACCAACCAGTAAGAATTCCGGCTCTCACAGACCTGTTAGTTTTTCTTTAAGAAGCCCTCCTGTTCTCCACTCATTACCTGTATTAACTGCACCTGTTTGAACTCGTTACCTGTATAAAAGACACCTGTCCACACACTCAATCAAACAGACTCCAACCTCTCCACAATGGCCAAGACCAGAGAGCTGTGTAAGGACATCAGGGATAAAATTGTAGACCTGCACAAGGCTGGGATGGGCTACAGGACAATAGGCAAGCAGCTTGGTGAGAAGGCAACAGCTGTAGGCGCAATTATTAGAAAATGGAAGAAGTTCAAGATGACGGTCAATCACCCTCGTTCTGGGGCTCCATGCAAGATCTCACCTCGTGGGGCATCAGTGATCATGAGGAAGGTGAGGGATCAGCCCAGAACTACACGGCAGGACCTGGTCAATGACCTGAAGAGAGCTGGGACCACAGTCTCAAAGAAAACCATTAGTAACACACTACGCCGTCATGGATTAAAATCCTGCAGCGCACACAAGGTCCCCCTGCTCAAGCCAGCGCATGTCCAGGCCCGTCTGAAGTTTGCCAGTGACCATCTGGATGATCCAGAGGAGGAATGGGAGAAGGTCATGTGGTCTGATGAGACAAAAATATAGCTTTTTGGTCTAAACTCCCCTCACCGTGTTTGGAGGAAGAAGAAGGATGAGTACAACCCCAAGAACACCATCCCAACCGTGAAGCATGGAGGTGGAAACATCATTCTTTGGGGATGCTTTTCTGCAAAGGGGACAGGACGACTGCTCCGTATTTAGGGGAGGATGGATGGGGCCATGTATCGCGAGATTTTGGCCAACAACCTCCTTCCCTCAGTAAGAGCATTGAAGATGGGTCGTGGCTGGGTCTTCCAGCATGACAACGACCCGAAACACACAGCCAGGGCAACTAAGGAGTGGCTCCATAAGAAGCATCTCAAGGTCCTGGAGTGGCCTAGCCAGTCTCCAGACCTGAACCCAATAGAAAATCTTTGGAGGGAGCTGAAAGTCCGTATTGCCCAGCAACAGCCCCGAAACCTGAAGGATCTGGAGAAGGTCTGTATGGAGGAGTGGGCCAAAATCCCTGCTGCAGTGTGTGCAAACCTGGTCAAGACCTACAGGAAACGTATGATCTCTGTAATTGCAAACAAAGGTTTCTGTACCAAATATTAAATTATGCTTTTCTGATGTATCAAATACTTATTTCATGCAATAAAATGCAAATTAATTACTTAAAAATCATACAATGTGATTTTCTGGATTTTTGTTTTAGATTCCGTCTCTCACAGTTGAAGTGTACCTATGATAAAAATTACAGGCCTCTACATGCTTTGTAAGTAGGAAAACCTGCAAAATCGGCAGTGTATCAAATACTTGTTCTCCCCACTGTAGCCCCAAAATGTTTTGCTTGTCAACAATCAAGTTTTCAAGATATGTAACTTTTAAAATACAGAAATCCTCCCTGTATGATGCATTTTGCATAATTATGAGCCGTCCTCCCCTCAGCAGCCTCCACTGTTTGAAACAACATCAGATCTTCAACATTATATCCACTATCAGAAAAAAACTATAGTCTGGGCAGCACCTCCTACTGGAGAGGTGATCTATATACAGCTATCCATGATGGTCTCCCATCCAGGGTTTTAACCAAGCCCTGCTTTGATATTTGTCTTTACTACTACCAATGTGCTATCGTGAGAATCATTACTGAGAGATCTCTTAATAACTAAATAGATTCACTGTTGCTATCGAAATCATTCCAAAGGGTAAGTTTAACAGAGCAAATGAAATGTAACCATACTCTTATTGGAGATTTTTCAGTTAATCCTAGTTAATCGAAGTTAACCACTCTATCTCATACAAGGATAGAAAACATGACAAATGAAGTATGGTGCAAAAGGAAGAGGCCTAAAACAGAGCCAGGAAATGACTCTGTTATTTGATTAAAGGGTTAAAACAGAGCCAGGAAATGGCTCTGTTATTTTTTACATAAAAAGGTTTGGTTGCACCACTATTGTTTCCAAAAACGGAATGAATAGAAGGAGGAGAAGCCAGATTGTGCCACTATTAAAGAGTAAGGAAGTGGGCGGGGCGGTCAAGATGTTAAGATTGGAAACAATGGTGGAGGAACTAAACAGGGAGGGATTAAGCTTAAAAGGCGTGTACTATAAGCAAGAATGAAACTGTTTATAAACTGAGAACTGAGGGTTGGAGAGTTAGTTGCTCTGCAGACCAGCTCAGCTATATTGCTTGTGTAATAAAGTATATCTTGATTCTACAAAAACTCTGGAAGTACTTTGTTTTTACTGAGGATAAGGACAATTCTCCACAACACTCTCTATAAGTCATATACTGTATCATCAATTATACTATTTAGGCCTATATAGCATTTGTGAAGTCATCAACAGCTATTGTTTCAATTCAACCCAGGGTTCAACTAAAAATAGACAATACATATAGGCCTAGAGTTTCAAGCTTTGGTTGATGTCAAATGTGATCTTCAAGTTAATAATTAATATGTTGGATTCACAGCTGAATTTCAACCAAAAATCTAAGTTAAAGAATAGGATTAACCCAGTGGCTCAGATGAAACTATCCAAACATTAGATACATCTCCTTTAATGTGGATTGTTGATTGCGTTGTCAACCTAAGACCATTTGATATGACTTTGTAATACATTAAATAGCCTAAAGTTAAGGTTGTTGTCTGCCATTATATTACATTTGAACTTTGTTATGCTTTTAAATGGTTGAAAGTGCAGTGATAACACATTTAGACAACAATTAAACCAAAAATCAGACATTGCTTTTCCATTCGAATTTGGTTTGTGCTTTTAGAAGGTTGAAAGCATAGTGATAACACATTGGGAATTCAACAAACTTCTGGCTGTCTTTTTGAGTGGGTGAATAAAGGTTGAAATCTCATTGATCAACGTCACAACCAAAATGTACCCACATTTCCACATTGAAATGACGTGGTGTGTCCAGTGGGAGAGATTGCCATTAACCATATACCTGATCTAGGATCAGATTAACAAAGCCCCAATCCTGAAACTATGAAAAATAGATGATCCTTTATCAGTGGTTACGATACACTATCCCCTGCAGATTGGGGGCCAACAGAAATTCCAGTAACTCATCAATATAGAATTAGCAACAGATATCATTGCTGCCTACTCTGCATTCCCATCTGCTATCTTATCCATGGAGATGAAACATTGATACAGTGGTTGCCGCAAATGTGATAGATTGCTTTAGGATTTTGGTAAATGCAATTCAAGAGCAAGCATTTAGCTGTGCCCAGAGGCATCATACCCCTTCAGATTTGTCCTGTTAAAAAATATATATACACTACTGTTCAAAAGTTTGGGGTCACTTAGAAATGTTGTTCATTAAATAGTACCCGCAAAACACCAGTCTCAACGTCAACAGTGAAGAGGCGACTCCGGGATGCTGACCTTCTAGGCAGAGTTGCAAAGAAAAAGCCATATCTCAGACTGGCCAATAAAAATAAAAGATTAAGATGGCCAGCAAAGCACCCCCACAGCATGATGCTGATACCGGTTGGGATGGTGTTCTTCGGCTTGCAAGCTGTACCCTTTTTCCTCCAAACATAACGATGGTCATTATGGCCAAACAGTTCTATTTTTGTTTCATCAGACCAGAGGACATTTCTCCAAAAAGTACGATTTCTGTCCCCATGTGCAGTTGAGTTGCAAACCGTAGTCTGGCTTTTTTATGGCGGTTTTGGAGCAGTGGCTTCTTCCTTGCTGAGCGGCCTTTCAGGTTATGTCCATATAGGACTCGTTTTACTGTGGATATAGATACTTTTGTACCTGTTTCCTCCAGCATCTTCACAAGGTCCTTTGCTGTTGTTCTGGGATTGATTTGCACTTTTCGCACCAAAGTACGTTCATCTCTAGGAGAAAGAACGCGTCTCCTTCCTGAGCGGTATGACGACTGTGTGGTACCATGGTGTTTATACTTGCGTACTATTGTTTGTACAGATGAACGTGGTACCTTCAGGCATTTGGAAATTGCTCCCAAGGATGAACCAGACTTTATTTTCTGAGGTATTGGCTGATTTCTTTTGATTTTCCCATGATGTCAAGCAAAGAGGCACTGAGTTTGAAGGTAGGCCTTGAAATACATCCACAGGTACACCTCCAATTGACTCAAATGATGTCAATTAGCCTATCAGAAGCTTCTTAGCCATGACATCGTTTTCTGGAATTTTCCGAGCTTTAAAGGCACCGTCAACTTAGTGTATGTACACTTCTGACCCACTGGAATTGTGATACAGTGAACTATAAGTTAAATAATCTGTGTTCTTTTGCCCATCTTAAACTTTTATTTTTATTGGCCAGTCTGAGATATGGCTTTTTCTAGAAGGTCAGCATCCCGGAGTCGCCTCTTCACTGTTGACGTTGAGACTGGTGTTTTGCGGGTACTATTTAATGAAGCTGCCAGTTGAGGACCTGTGAGGCGTCTGTTTCTCAAACTAGACACTCTAATGTATTTGTCCTCTTGCTCAGTTGTGCACCGGGGCCTCCCAATCCTCTTTCTATTCTGGTTAGAGACGGTTTGCGCTGTTCTGTGAAGGGAGAAGTACACAGCGTTGTACGAGATCTTCAGTTTCTTGGAAATTTCTCGCATGGAATAGCCTTCATTTCTCAGAACAAGAATAAACTGACGAGTTTCAGAAGAAAGTTATTTGTTTCTGGCCATTTTGAGCCTGTAATCGAACCCACAATTGCTGATGCTCCAGATACTCAACTAGTCTCAAGAAGGCCAGTTTTATTGCTTCTTTAATCAGCACAACAGTTTTCAGCTGTGCTAACATAATTGCAAAAGGGTTTTCTAATGATCAATTAGCCTTTAAAAATGATAAACTTGGATTAGCAAACACAACGTGCCATTGGAACACAGGACTGATGGTTGCTGATAATGGGCCTCTGTACGCCTATGTAGATATTCCATTAACAATTAGCAGTTTCCAGCTACAATAGCCATTTACAACATTAACAATGTCTACACTGTATTTCTGATCAATTTGATGTTATTTTAATGGACAAAAAATGTGCTTTTCTTTCGAAATCAAGGACATTTCTAAGTGACCCCAAACTTTTGAACGGTAGTGTATATATAATAATAATAATAATAATAATAATAATGTAATCATTTTTGTTGTTGTTGTTTCTCAGTAATACTACTAGCCACCTAGACATTGTATGAAGTTGGCTTTAGCTAGCCCAGATAGGCTCCCAATCTCCCAACTTCATAACTAGCTACCAATAATCAATTTCAGGCTATCAATCAAGTTAGAGTAGCTACCATAGTACGAAGGTAAAATAGTGCCATAAGTGTACAAGCATATAAAGTATGATTTGCACATGTAAAATATGAGTTGCACCTGTATAAATCAGTTTTGTAGTTGCAAAAAGTATTTGCAAAAATGTATCTTCTTTTTAGAATAAATGCAACAACACTTGTAAGCACATAATGGGATGTGTGAATGGGATGTGTGGACAGGGCAGAAGAAGATTCAAAGAAGAAGATTCACCAGTCGCAAGTTTAGTAAATGAGTTGCATTCCTTCACAAATGTAGTTGCATGCTTGCAAATCTTTTTGAATTCATTCACATATACACTTACATGTTTGCTAGTGTTGCATTTATTCTCAAAAGAAGATACATGTTTGCAAATATTTTTAGCAACTACAAAACTGATTATGTAGGTGCAACTCATATTTTACATGTGAAAATCATACTTTACATGCTTGTACACTTAAGGCATTATTTGACCTTCATAAGCTAGCTTGTCTATTTATCTTAGCTGGCCTGCAATAACTAAATGTACTGAATAAGACTCATATTCCATTCAATCTTTTACCCCAATTTTAGCAGAGATGCAGAGAAGCATATTTCATTTAAAAAAAAGAAGAAATAACCACCAGTCAGGAGGATACAGACAGCTCAAGAGATATGCTTATAAATACAGTATGTAGAATTTTTTTTTTTTTTTTTTTACATGGACTTAAGCATAATGATTATGGCTCTAGATTGCAAGAAAAAAGCTGTTTCACTTACTTAGTGCCCCCTCAAATCTTTTGGGTGCATGACACACCTGGCTGTGCCTCACGTTTGTGAAAACTGACCAGTATTTGAGTCAATATCACTATGAGGTGCCTTTGGTGTCCTCATCAGACTCACTCAGTCATCATGAAAATGTAGCAGAATAATGAAAGTCTGAGGTCTTATTATAAGTGGCCAAACATTTGCACACATATCAGTAGAATGATAAGTCTCTAAAAAAGTGTTTCCTTCATTTTATAAAAAATTTTTCATTGGATGTCCGTGATTTTGTCCCACACACTGCTCTGCTAACTACAGTGTGTGTAATAAGTGGTTAAATGATACTAAATCAAATTTTTTTTTACATGGTTTTACTGTCCACAATAAGTTATTTGATAAAACAAGTAATTTTGATCATGTATATTGTATTTTCATAATCATATTGAACATTTTGCATGTGTCCCTGAAATTGCTGTCCACCCTGTCATTATGGGGTAACTGCCCCTTTAAGAAACCCACTGATGTTTTCAGTGACATCACTACGAGCATTTTGTCTTTCTTCAATGAAGGCTGAAGCAGTGTCTAGTTGCAGAGTAAGTATTTACACTTATGTTTCATAATTTTCATCATATTATGTGTGTAGTTGGATGTTGTCAAGCTTAACATGTAAACTCTGTCATAGTGAAATATCAATTGATAGAAAAACCCATCAGAACTTTGAAATATATTTGTAAAACAGTACACAGTCAGCTTGCTAACTGTAGTATGTTGCTAAGTGAAGGTCCACCATGTGCTCATTAAATGCTAACATTAGCCAAAAATGTCCACCCTGTCATTGTCCACCCTGTCAGCAAGCCTTCCATGACAGGGTGGACATGGTTCATGACAGGAAGGACATGTGCATAGTTTAGGCCACATACTGATAATGTTACACATATTACAACAGCTATTACACACATTTTATAACAGTACATGCTATACATAGTAAGAATGGACAATATGGATTTTTTTTTTGGCGATATCGGTATCAGCAAACCTAGTTTGATAATGCAAGCCTAGTTTACCGGGACTGCCAATTAAAGTGTGTAAGGGAACATTTTGAATCGTCTTTTTCAAGGAATGAGATCAAAAGGAGCTGAGATAGCAAGGAGATATCGGGAACGTCGTGATGCTGACCCAGACAGAAGAAGAAAGTACCTTGAGAAAGAAAGGGTCAAATGGAAAAAAGACAGAGAGACTGGAAAGAAGAAGGGTGTCAATGAGCTCAGTGAGAGAGAGAAGAGGGCAAAAAGAAAGAAATGGAGAGAGGCAAAAAGTCAAGCCAGAGCCAGAAACAGGGCCAGTGCCATAAAAGGCACTATGAGAATCCACCAAGCTATCAGTCTGACACCCGGCCAAATGAAATACAGAGACATTTCATGTCTGTGTAAAAGGGAGGAAGGTGTTTTGGACTGCCCCTGCTTTATCCTTCAAGAGGTCACTCTAGCTAATGTTCCTGTTTCATCTGACAAGTCCCCAGCATGTGGAAAGACACTAGATAATCCTAGGAGACCAGAAATGATTGAGGTAAAGCACATTGGAGAGTGGTGCGTCGTTAATTATGACAATGAAGCATACCCAGGTATCATCATGGATGCAGAAGGGCACAGTGTGAAAGTTAAGTGTATGCAACGCCATGGCATAAACAAGTTCAAATGGCCAAGTCTTCGGGACGACATCTGTTGGTACCATGACTGGCAGGTACTTTGCCTAATACCAGAACCACAGGCTCTGAACAAGTGCTCTGTACAGATTGAAGTGTCTGCATGGAAGTATGTGGAACAGCAACTGCAGAACTGAGCCATGTCTCTGCAGAAAGGGGAGAGACTGTTTGGAGATGCGTCCAAGTGATCTTTCTGTAATATTCTGTTTTTTCAAATCAACTGTTCTCCACTTAAAAAACATTTTTCTTCTTGTTCTACAGTTGAATGTTTGACTTTCACTGTGCAGAATGATGTACAGAGTTTAACGCTAGAAGGCCACATTAATGTCTCATTTTGGGCATCTTTATTCAGTGGCTGCATGCAGGTAGAGTGGATCAAAAACAGTCTGTTCAACTTGTAATTTCCCCCTACATGGGAAAAGGCATTTTTTACATCATTTTCTTGCATTGTTCCTTGCATTTATGAGGCCATTCAATGACATTTCACAACGTGTCCACTCTGTCATGTCACTGTCCACCCTGTTATTTTCATGTTCTATGAAAATAAACAAATTATTTTCACAAGTTAGCAAAATCTTTTGTGTGATTCCTTTATAAACAAATGAGGGCTAAATAGTATTGTTTGAAAGTTTGACCAGATATCTTTTTTGTTAGATTTTATTTAGAAAATAAAGTGCAACTCTCACAGATTTTATAGATAAACAAATAGTTTGTCAAAATTTCATTATTATCCAAATACTTTTCCCATAAACTAAAATATATTGTTGAGAAAGTGACTAAATAGTTTTCTGAAAATGTACGTTTTATAATCACTATGTAATTACAATGTATTTATTCTGCTTTGAAATTGTCCATGACAGGGTGGACATATTTTGCTGTTTGCATGTAAATTGTCTGCTTGCAGTTAATTTATAAAAAGTGTGGGAGCTTGACCAATATGCATTTCTAACAGCATAACATATACTTAATACAATGAATATGAAGTTCAATGGAAAATCTCAGCTTTTTGGGGGGGAAATGGGGAAGTCTCAAAGGCACCTTATGGTGATATTGACCCATTTGCAAATATGTCAATGTAGGAATAGGCATTCAGCAAACAAAAATACCTGCTGAGCATGAATCAACATGAGTGTCACGCCCTGACTCAGGGGACTCGTATATGTTGAGTCAGGGTGTGTAGTTTCTATGTTGTGTATTTCTATGTTGTAGTTCTAGTATGTCTAGATCTATGTTGGCCGGTGTGGTTCCCAATCAGAGGCAGCTGTCGCTCGTTGTCTCTGATTGGGGACCATACTTAGGCAGCCTATTGGCACTAGTGGGTTGTGGGATCTTGTTCCGTGTTAGGTATGTTGTTTGTGTACCTTGGACTTCACGTTTCGTTTCTTGTTTTGTCGTTGTGTTTAATAGTCAAATAAACATGTATGCATATCACGCTGCGCCTTGGTCCGTCCCGTCGATGAACGAACGTGACAATGAGAAACATTCAAACAAAGAGATGAATATAAATCAAGTGAGTGGCATGTCATTCATCAGGAATACATTTGACAATACCAGACAACATTCTGGAGAGATTGAAGCCGTGAAACAAACATAATGACATTGCACATTAGCTGTGAATCCTGAGCACAAATACCATATGTCTGAGGACTGTCACATCTCACAGAGAAAGAAAAATATAAACTCCACTGCATTGTCTGTTAATCAATAATGTCTGTTATGTCCTTCATCCATCTTGATGGGCTCATTTGGAGAACAGGTTGGATGTTTATGTTTTGACAGATTTACGATGCTAGGCAGTTCTTCACCACCTGTTCAAACACCAGAGCTGCAATGACGCCATTTTATGTCATTATCAGATTGTAATTTGGATCTGTATTTCAGTTATTGTCATTTGGATTTATAATTTTGGATTATATTTAAGTTATCCATCACAATAATTGAGTGGCAAAGTATTACGTATTTTTTAAATCTGGTATGGCTGCTGTTGTGTGAGTGAGTGACTATGATTGTGTGGTAAGGATGTGTATACTGTATGAGTTTGTGTGATTCAACGGCACTTACCGTAAGTGGTCCTGTTTGGCTCAGTTGGTAGAGCATGGCGCTTGGACTGCTAGGATTCAAGGTTCGCTTCCCGCGGCCACCCGTACGTGAAAATACCTGCTAAATGTAATATATTATTATAAATTAACAACAAATAGAAACACGTGAGAGAGAAATTAAGAAATAATTTGTGATATAATTACGTAATTCTTGTTGTAAGAGGACAATGGACTAATTGTGTTTTTGTATCAGAAAAACCTTGATATTGAATTTCATTTAATCTTGGCTACACTTGATAATCTGAGGTAGGTTTGACAACGAACAGCAGTTTTGTCTCTTCATATTCCACTGATTAGTAATTGGATGAAAACAACGCACATTTTCATTAGCTTTTTAATTTATGGAACGTATGATGGTGCCATGCGTTTTACTGTTTTGTTTTTGTCAATTTTCAGACCAAATCATAGCTGCCAGTTAATTCAGTAGCACAGTCTCTCTCGCTCATTCATTTGTCACTCCAAAGTAATTATTTTTTGGTTAAGCATGATAAGATTGCAAGGTTGTTTCAAACAGTGTGTCATTTATTAAATGGAAAATAGAATGCATTATGTAAACTTTTTACTCTCTCTTATTTAGAGTGCCTTTTTGTGTCTCTCTCTCTCTCGCTCTCTCGCTCTCACGTGTATGTGTATGTGTGTGTGTGTGTGTGTGTGTGTGTGTCAGACAGAAGTGGGTGTGCATGTTGTTGGGTGTAGAACCAGAGATGTGATCAGACAACAAAGTGAAAGCAAAAGTAGAGATTTAACGCATGGTAATAAGGAAAGTGCATGGAACCAATATCTCTCAAGGCAGCAAGGCTGTCACAGTGGGTGGGTCTACAGTATATTTGTCTATGGATGTCTCTGTCCCAGGACTGTCCTAAATGTACCTTGTATTTATCACTGAAACCTATCAGTATTCTAGAATGAAAGCGTAGACAGCTGCTGCCCCCAACAGACATCAAGGCAGCATTGCAGGAACATTGTAGACCCCTGCTGAATCCTACGGAAGTCCAAAGAGGACATAAAAAACAATTCCCTCGTTATGTCGAGATCACAACTTATTTATCTCATGATCACTACATAACATGACAAAAGTTGTTTTGTCGAGCTCACAAGATAAACTTTATAAATAGGACTGTATGTATTGATGATAGATTGACAGTATGGCTGAGGCAGCAGAGCCCACGGTGGATCAGCACATATGTTTTTATTGATTGCTACACTAAGGAATGGTACATTTCATGTTAACATCAGGCTTTTATTTGTGTTTGGAGCTCATAATCAGTTTATAAGTTAGAATGTTAGCAAGCTAAATGTCTCTTACCTTGAGCTAAATGTTCATGGGATAGCTAAGCCCTCGTGGGGCATTTAAGCACTGAACATGCCTGACATGCAAACCTGTCTCCCAGGCTGTGTGCCACCCCCTAGACCACTGCCAATTGCATGCAAGCAATAACGCAGCTAACTTGGCAAATCTTGTGAGCGAGCAAGCTAGTTAGTTAGCTACGTAGTCTTGTTATCAATGCTAGTTGTTAACTTGCATCACAGATACGTGTATAATTTACAGGGTGGGTGAGCTCCATTCCTGACAGGCCGATCAGATTCAATAGCAGCCTCAGAGGCTGATAATTCAGCATGCTTCAGGTAAAGCTCCTTGCATGCAGATTAGGAGTCAGTGCATTATGTATATGATCAAGAGTGGGTGTGCTCTATTCCTGGCAGGCTGATCAGATTCAATAGAAGACTCAGAGGTTGATAAATCAGGATGCTGCCTTGTAGGCAGTCTGCAAGGAGCTTTCAATATGAAACAGCCTACAAGGCAGCATCCTGATTTATCAGCCTCTGAAGTTGCTTTTGAATCTGATCAGCCTGCCAGGAATAGAGCTCACCCACTCTGGATTATATGCATCAGCCTATAAAGTGCTGACAGCTAATCTGCCTGCAAGGAGCTTTACCTATGAAACAGCCTAAAAGGCAGCATCCTGACATCAGCCTTTGAGGTTGCTATTGAATTTGATCAGCCTGCCAGGAATAGAGTTTACCTGCTAGATCATATACGCATCTGCCTGTAAAGCACTTTGATAGCTAATCTGCCTGCAAGGAGCCTTACCTATGAAACAGCCTACAAGCCTCCTGATTAAACAGCCTCTGAGGCTGAAATTGAATCTGATCATCCTGTCAGGAATTAAGCTCACCCACTGTAAATGCAAATATTATCCACAAAACATAAAGTGACCCTTATAATTATACACATATCAGTTATGCGAACAACCAGCATAGATAACAAGCTAGCTTGCTAGCTAACTAGCCAACAAGACTACCTAGCTAGCTCACAATACTAGCCAAGTCAGCTGCGTTGTTCCTTGCATGCAATTGGCTGTGGTCTTCGTGGTGGCACGCAGCCTTTGAAACAGGCATCATTCAGGGCTTAAATGCCCCTCATTGGATCAACGCAGCCACCGGGCTCCTTGATGAGGTGGCGATAGTGCATCTGAACAAATTAATGGCTGATGACAACTTCTGTTATGTAGTGATCATGAGATAAATAGGTCATGATCTCGACATAACAAGGGAATTGTTTTTTTATTCATCTGTCCTCTCTGGACTTCCATAGAATCCTGACATTCTCTACATGTTTATTTTCTGCAACAACATGTGTGGCATTATACTACCACTAGATGGTAGCAGCTACCCAAAATTATATCGAAGTGCTGTTGAGTCGAGTGAGAAGCAGACTCAAAAGTAGTTCCTCAGTGCCTCTATCATCTGATTCTTCCTGTGCAAGGCCTGTCATTTTCCTAGGAGGTTTAATTAGGCTGAAACACAGAATTTAGACACAAACAAGAGAGTGGAGGAAGGGTGATATAGTTTCAGTTGAATTGCCTTTAGATGTCTCATAGGTAGCTAGTTACATGGCTTTAAGATATGAAGATATTATATTAAGATATAACAAACAACAATGGCAATCATAATGGCAGTCTACTGTATGGTGTAGCTTACAAAGTAGGGCACTGTACTTGGAGAAGGACATAGGATGTCGGGACCGTGGGAGTGATGAGGTCACATTCATTGCATTATGCTATGGGCATAATAGCACAGTACCAGCAAAGGAACTAATATAAATAAGCTAATAAAAACATGAGATGCTCAAAGCTGCTAGGAAAACAGGTAATCAAGGCACTGAACAATCAACTTAATCTTCTCTCTGTTTTGCCATATTTGTTCAATGTCTTCCATATGGATTTAATGTAATGAAAACATGCACATGGCAGACCACACACCAGTTGAGGATTTCACATCGAAGTACCATAGGGATATCAGTAAACTCTCAAAATAATATCCAAGCATGCTTTTAACCCCTGCATTAACTGTGTCATGGGAGCCAAGCTTGTGTGCAAGTACTTTGGACAACATTCATTATAAATGTAGGCTAGAACAGATTGGTTCCATAGAGGTCTATCTACAGCCCTGGGCCCATATTCAAATGTAGGAGTGCTGATCTAGGATCAGGTCTCCCCTGTCCATGTAATCTTATTCAACTTGATCTAAAAGGCCAAATTGATCCTAGATTAGCACTCATACTTTATGACGCTTTATGAATACGGGTCCTAGCACTGACCCTCTTTCACACAGCATCCATAAAGACAAACCCATGCTCTGTCTTCTAAGACGTCATCTTACTAATGGATACAATAGCTCTGGTAAAATGTGAAGCATTCACAGAATATCTGAACTGTTCTTTATACAACAACCCCAAACATGCTAGAGAGGAGCAAAGATGATGACGTGTGGCATCATTATGGCTGACGAGTGAAAGACTGACCAACTCTATAGTGTAACGAAGAGTCCTCTGTAGACTGGGGTGATGAACCAGGATGTGGTGAGAGCAAAGCATGGAGGTATGGTGATGACATCATATGACAAGTGATGATATCATAGGCTTGTAGTTGCAGTTACAAAGATGATCAAGAAAATATATAGTATAACCTCTAATGACATAAAGATATATAACTCCTTGAGATAAATACAACATTTGATGGTAATAACAATATTACAGGCCTGTTGCAATGATATCAGCTTCCCATTATCTTTAAAGACTTAGGAGAATTGCGTGTGTGTTTGTGTGTGTTTGCGTGTGCGCCTGTGTGTGTGTGTATGTGTATGTGAGACACAGGCAGACTCCTCCAGTTCTCTGCCTCCCCAGATTAATATCAGGCCTGTACAAAGGGACCCTCTATGCCCTGCAGGACAACTCCCAGGACAATGACTCCACTGTCTGACAACACCATCGCTAACTCCTGCTAACTGATACATGTGCAGATCTCGCAGCTCTGAGATTACAGGGAATATTATCCTCCAATTGTACCTGTTCTTCCTGTGATAATAGTGATGACAATGTTTATGATGATGGTGTGACCAAACCTTTCACTAGTAAATCAATTAATCAAATCGATTTGACAACAATAAACAGAGCAAGTTGACTTTCTTTTGCACATGTATTACTTGTGCATTGTCTAGAAATACGAATTTTGAGGTGGAATAAGAGATGTATTCTGTTTTCTGTCAGAGATGACAAAGAGAAAGAATTTTACTTCACAGAGAGATAAGATATGTGTCTATTTTACCATGTGTCTATTTTACCATCTGCTCTGCTTGAACTGTGTTATGCCTATTATGTTTAGGCTATATAACAGATGTTTTATTCCTAATTCAATAATCATTCCGAAATCAACAGTAGCTGTTGGAGAACATGTGACTATACTCCTTGTCTGCTCAGCAGCAGTAGCCTACACCTGCACACAAATCTCCTAGAAATAAAGTGCATGAACTCAGAAAGTGTCAGTCTAGATCTTCCCTGTGTTGGTATTATATCGCAGCTTTATAGTTTGATTTTAAATGGATATTTTGAATACGTCAATGTTGAATAATGGTATGCCTATACGAATAGCCCTTTAGTTTATGTTTGACCTATTCTGAATCAAAAGGTAAGAGGTCCACGGACTACTGCGCATAGCGCACTATTTTACAGCAAATCCTTGTGATTCCTATTGGGCGGATTAATTCACGTGTGTATGGAGGCAGTGGCTTGTCACTCATTCTTTGAACAGTGTGCTGGCGCTGATCTTCTGCCGCTACTACATCGATAATCAACTATACATAATACCAATTTGCCATACAAAAAAGAAATAGCTAGCACTATGGGAATGTATTATTTTTGAAAATATCAAGAACAACCACATATTACAGGGACCACATTCTTTATTAAGACATTTGCGTGGTCTAATCAAGGAGTTGCGATGCTCCACGCAAAGGATATCCTTTTAGCCTTCCTTCTTGTGGGCTCTACAGGTAAGATGGCTAAGCTAATGTTACTGTTTTTCGTAGTGACTGCTATTCAGGCCAGGTATTTGATAAAATGCTCGAATCGGGAAAGGTGAACTGTGCTTCCATGACAATCCGCATCCATTGAAGGACTGTGTACATGTCCCTCCCACGGCAGTAGCAGGTGGATGGAAGGAAGATTGTACAATACAACGTTTTTGAATGGGATGGTCTTTTCATATGAATTGGCTGGTTAGCTGCTGCCACGCAGTTAGGGATGTTGTTAACATATTCTGCCATGGTGTACACGATCAAACATTTTTTAAGTTAATAATGCATTACTTTATTTGATATATAGATATTTGTTTGATCATATTCTGAGGACAGGTATAATTTTCACAAGTCGTTGAAGTTGCTCTCATTACATTAGAGTTTACCCTTTGTCGTCATATCACGAGTAATTGCATTGATATAGAATACAGTATGGATGTGTCTATTGGATGGATAGCGTTTAAAACACTGCTTGCGTGCGTACATCAATGCATCTTTTGCTAGTAACTCTAAGTCTCCTACTGGTCATATCGCGAAACACTATCATGACTCCAGTTGCTCGAGCCTAGTATCCATCCGTAGGAGGGAGACCGACTGCACGCAAGCTGAAGGAATGTGTGAAATTTAGATTAAGCGACTGTCACAAGTGTGGCTACTTTCACTCGCTTACATTCTGTCAGCCTCCATTTAACTATGGTCCAGGTCCACACCTGTGTGGTCCCGTGTAGCTCAGTTGGTAGAGCATGGCGTTTGCAACGCCAGGGTTGTGGGTTCGATTCCCACGGGGGGCTAGTATGAAAATGTATGCACTCACTAACTGTAAGTCGCTCTGGATAAGAGCGTCTGCTAAAATGACTAAAAATGTACAACCCCGACTCCCGTAAACACCAACGTTGTTTTCAAGGAGGGACCTCGAGCATGCCATACACACTGAACAAAAATATAAACGCAACATACAACAAATTCAAAGGTTTTACTGAGTTACAGTTCATATAAGGAAATCAGTCAATAAAAAAAATATGTAGGCCATAATATATGGATTTTACATGACTGTGAATACAGATATGCATCTGTTGGTCACAAATACCTTAACAAAAAAGGTAGGGGCGTGGATCAGAAAACCAGTCAGTATCTGGTGTGACAACCATTTGCCTCATGCAGCGTGACACATCTCCTTCGCATAGAGTTGAGCAGGCTGTTGATTGTGGCCTGTGGAATGTTGTCCCGCTCCTCTTCAATGGCTGTGCGAAGTTGCTGGATATTGGCGGGAACTGGAACACGCTGTCATACAGCTCAATCAAGAACATCCTAAACATGCTCAATGGGTGACATGTCTGGTGAGTATGCAGGCAATGGAAGAACTGGGACATTTTCAGCTTCCAGGAACTGTGTACAGATCCTTGGGACATGGGTGGGGCCTTGCATTATCATGCTGAAACAGGAGGTGATGGCGGTGGATGAATGGCACGACAATGGGCCTCAGGATCTCGTCACGCTATCTTTGTGCATTCAAATTGCCATCAATAAAATGCAATTGTGTTCGTTGTCCGTAGCTTATCCCTGCCCATACCATAACACCATCGCCACCATGGGGTAAACCGCGCGCCCACACGACGCCATCTGCCTGGTACAGTTGAAACCGGGATTCATCTGTGAAGAGCACCCTTCTCCAGCATGCCAGTGTCCATCGAAGGTGAGCATTTGCCCACTGAAGTCGGTTACGACGCCGAACTGCAGTCAGGTCAAGACCTTGGCGAGGACAACGAGCACGCAGATGAGCTTCCCTGAGACGGTTTCTGACAGTTTGTACAGAAATTGTTCGGTTGTGCAAACCCACAGTTTCATCAGCTGTCCGGGTGGCTGGCTTCAGACCATCCCGCAGGTGAAGAAGCCGGATGTGAAATTTGACTTCAGCTTTTAACACACCCCTTCCGAAAAACACACATACAGTTGAAGTCGGAAGTTTACATACACCTTAGCCAAATACATTTAAATTCAGTTTTTCACAATTCCTGACATTTAATCCTAGTAAAAATTCCCTGTTTTAGGTCAGTTAGGATCACCACTTTATTTTAAGAATGTGAAATGTCAGAATAATAGTAGAGAGAATTATTTCTTTCAGCTTTTATTTCTTTCATCACATTCCCAGTGGGTCAGAAGTTTACATTAATTCAATTAGTATTTGGTAGCATTGCCTTTAAATTGTTTAACTTGGGTCAAATGTTTCGGGTAGCCTTCCACAAGCTTCCCACAATACATTTTGTCCCATTCCTCCTGACAGAGCTGGTGTAACTGAGTCAGGTTTGTAGGCCTCCTTGCTCGCACATGCTTTTTCAGTTCTGCCCACAGATTTTCTATAGGTTTGAGCTCAGGGCTTTGTGATGGCCAGTCCAATACCTTGACTTTGTTGTCCTTAAGCCATTTTGCCACAACTTTGGAAGTATGCTTGGGGTCATTGTCCATTTGGAAGACCCATTTGCGACCAAGCTTTAGTTTCCTGACTGATGTCTTGAGATGTTACTTCAATATATCCACATAATTTTCCTTCCTCATGATGCCATCTATTTTGTGAAGTGCACCAGTCCCTCCTGCAGCAAAGCACCCCCACAGCATGATGCTGCCACCCCCGTGCTTCACGGTTGGGATGGTGTTCTTCGGCTTGCAAGGTACCCCCTTTTTCCTCCAAATATAATGATGGTCATTATGGCCAAACAGTTCTATTTTTGTTTCATCAGACCAGAGGACATTTCTCCAAAAAGTACGATCTTTGTCCCCATGTGCAGTTGCAAACCGTAGTCTGTCTTTTTTTATGGCGGTTTTGGAGCAGTGGCTTCTTCCTTGCTGAGCGGCCTTTCAGGTTATGTCCATATAGGACTCGTTTTACTGTGGATATAGATACTTTTGTACCTGTTTCCTCCAGCATCTTCACAAGGTCCTTTGCTGTTGTTCTGTGATTGATTTGCACTTTTCGCACCAAAGTACGTTCATCTCTAGAAGACCGAACGCTTCTCCTTCCTGAGCGGTATGACGACTGCGTGGTCCCATGTTGTTTATACTTGCGTACTATTGTTTGTACAGATGAACGTGGTACCTTCAGGCGTTTGGAAATTGCTCCCAAGGATGAACCAGACTTTTTTTTCTGAGGTCTTGGCTGATTTCTTTTGATTTTCCCATGATGTCAAGCAAAGAGGCACTGAGTTTGAATGTAGGCCTTGAAATACATCCACAGGTACACCTCCAATTGACTCAAATTATGTCAATTAGCCTATCAGAAGTTTCTAAAGCCATGACATAATTTTCTGGAATTTTCCAAGCTGTTTAAAAGGCACAGTCAACTTAGTGTATGTAAACTTCTGACCCACTGGAATTGTGATACAGTCAATTATAAGTGAAATAATCTGTCTGTAAACAATTGTTGGAAAAATTACTTGTGTCATGCACAAAGTAGATGTCCTAACTGACTTGCCAAAACTATAGTTTGTTAACAAGACATTTGTGGAGTGGTTGAAAAACGAGTTTTAATGACTCCAACCTAAGTGTATGTAAACTTCTGACTTCAACTGTACTTACACTACATACATACATATACATATACAGGTTTTTGGAGAGGTGCACACTAAAAACAAATGGTTCTATATAGTGCCAAATAAAGGTTATTTGGCTTGTAACCATAGTGGAACCCTTTTAGGTGCTATACAGTGGCTTGCGAAAGTATTCAACCCCCTTGGCATTTTTCCTATTTTGTTGCCTTACAACCTGGAATTAAAATTGATTACACAACATGCCTACCATTTTGAAGGTGCAAAATATTTTTTCTTGTGAAAGAAACAAGAAATAAGACAAAGAAACTGAACTTGAGCGTGCATAACTATTCACCCCCCAAAGTCAATACTTTGTAGAGCAGGGTTCTTCAATTCCGGTCCTGGAGGGCCGAAACACCTCTGTTTTTCATCCTCTCCTTCTAATCAGGGGCTAATTCAGACCTGGGACACCAGGTGACTGCAATTAACTACCAGGTAGAAATAAAAAACAGAAGTGTTTCGGCCCTCCAGGACCGGAATTGAAGAACCCTGTTGTAGAGCCACCTTTTGCAGCAATTACAGCTGCAAGTCTCTTGTGTTATGTCTCTATAAGCTTGGCACATCTAGCAACTGGGATTTTTGCCCATTCTTCAAGGCAAAACTGCTCCAGCTCCTTCAAGTTGGAAGGGTTCCGCTGGTGTACAGCAATCTTTAAGTCATACCACAGATTCTCAATTGGATTGAGATCTGGGTTTTGACTAGGCCATTCCAAGACATTTAAATGTTTCCCCTTAAACCACTTGAGTGTTGCTTTAGCAGTATGCTGAGGGTCATTGTCCTGCTGGAAGGTGAACCTCCGTCCCAGTCTCAAATCTCTGGAAGACTGAAACAGGTTTCCCTCAAGAATTTCCCGGTATTTGGCGCCATCCATCATTCCTTCAATTCTGACCAGTTTCCCAGTCCCTGCCGATGAAAAACATCCCCACAGCATGATGCTGCCACCACCATGCTTCACTGTGGGGATGATGTTCTCGGGGTGATGAGAGGTGTTGGGTTTGCGCCAGACATAGCGTTTTCCTTAATGGCCAAAAAGCTCAATTTTAGTCTCATCTGACCAGAGTAACTTCTTCCATATGTTTGGGGAGTCTCCCACGTGGCTTTTGGTGAACACTAAACGTGTTTGCTTATTTTTTCTTTAAGCAATGGCTTTTTTCTGGCCACTCTTCCGTAAAGCTCAGCTCTGTGGAGTGTATGGCTTAAAGTGGTCCTATGGACAGATACTCCAATCTCCGCTGTGGAGCTTTGCAGCTCCTTCAGGGTTATCTTTGGTGTCTTTGTTGCCTCTCTAATTAATGCCCTCCTTGCGTGGTCCGTGAGTTTTGGTGGGTGGCCCTCTCTTGGCAGGTTTGTTGTGGTGCCATATTCTTTCCATTTTTTTATAATGGATTTAATGGTGCTCCGTGGGATGTTCAAAGTTTCTGATATTTTTTTATAACCCAACCCTGATCTGTACTTCTCCACAACTTTGTCCCTGACCTGTTTGAAGAGTACCTTGGTCTTCATGGTGCCGCTTGCTTGGTGGTGCCCCTTGCTTAGTGGTGTTGCAGACTCTGGGGCCTTTCAGAACAGGTGTATATACAGTGGGGGAAAAAAGTATTTAGTCAGCCACCAATTGTGCAAGTTCTCCCACTTAAACAGATGAGAGAGGCCTGTAATTTTCATCATAGGTACACGTCAACTATGACAGACAAAATGAGATTTTTTTCTCTCCAGAAAATCACATTGTAGGATTTTTAATGAATTTCTTTGCAAATTATGGTGGAAAATAAGTATTTGGTCAATAACAAAAGTTTCTCAATACTTTGTTATATACCCTTTGTTGGCAATGACACAGGTCAAACGTTTTCTGTAAGTCTTCACAAGGTTTTCACACACTGTTGCTGGTATTTTGGCCCATTCCTCCATGCAGATCTCCTCTAGAGCAGTGATGTTTTGGGTCTGTCTCTGGGCAACACGGACTTTCAACTCCCTCCAAAGATTTTATATGGGGTTGAGATCTGGAGACTGGCTAGGCCACTCCAGGACCTTGAAATGCTTCTTACGAAGCCACTCCTTCGTTGCCCGGGCGGTGTGTTTAGGATCATTGTCTTGCTGAAAGACCCAGCCACGTTTCATCTTCAATGCCCTTGCTGATGGAAGGAGGTTTTCACTCAAAATCTCACGATACATGGCCCCATTCATTCTTTCCTTTACACGGATCAGTCGTCCTGGTCCCTTTGCAGAAAAACAGCCCCAAAGCATGATGTTTCCACCCCCATGCTTCACAGTAGGTACGGCGTTCTTTGGATGCAACTCAGCATTCTTTGTCCTCCAAACACGACGAGTTGAGTTTTTACCAAAAAGTTATATTTTGGTTTCATCTGACCATATGACATTCTCCCAATCCTCTTCTGGATCATCCAAATGCACTCTAGCAAACTTCAGACGGGCCTGGACATGTACTGGCTTAAGCAGGGGGACACGTCTGGCACTCCCTGGTGGCGTAGTGTGTTACTGATGGTAGGCTTTGTTACTTTGGTCCCAGCTCTCTGCAGGTCATTCACTAGGTCCCCCCGTGTGGTTCTGGGATTTTTGCTCACCGTTCTTGTGATCATTTTGACCCCACGGGGTGAGATCTTGCGTGGAGCCCCAGATCGAGGGAGATTATCAGTGGTCTTGTATGTCTTCCATTTCCTAATAATTGCTCCCACAGTTGATTTCTTCAAACCAAGCTGCTTACCTATTGCAGATTCAGTCTTCCCAGCCTGGTGCAGGTCTACAATTTTGTTTCTGGTGTCTTTTGACAGCTCTTTGGTCTTGGCCATAGTGGAGTTTGGAGTGTGACTGTTTGAGGTTGTGGACAGGTGTCTTTTATACTGATAACAAGTTCAAACAGGTGCCATTAATACAGGTAACGAGTGGAGGACAGAGGAGCCTCTTAAAGAAGAAGTTACAGGTCTGTGAGAGCCAGAAATCTTGCTTGTTTGTAGGTGACCAAATACTTACTTTCCACCATAATTTGCAAATAAATTCATAAAAAATCCTACAATGTGATTTTCAGCATTTTTTTCCCTCAATTTGTCTGTCATAGTTGACGTGTACCTATGATGAAAATTACAATCTTTTTAAGTGGGAGAACTTGCACAATTGGTGGCTGACTAAATACTTTTTTCCCCCACTGTATACTGAGATCATGTGACACTTAGATTGCACACAGGTGGACTTTATTTAACTAATTATGTGACTTCTGAAGGTAATTGGTGTCATCAGATCTTATTTAGGGGCTTCATAGCAAAGGGGGTGAATACAAATGCGCGCACCACTTTTCCGTTATTTATTTTTTAGAATTCTTTGAAACAAGTTATTTTTTTCATTTCACTTCACCAATTTGGACTATTTTGTGTATGTCCATTACATGAAATCCACATAAAAATCCATTTAAATTACAGGTTGTAATGCAACAAAATAGGAAAAACGCCAAGGGGGATGAATACTTTTGCAAGGCACTGTATGGAACCTTTTTTTGAAGGTTCTATAAAGAACCATGCTCATAAGGTTCTAAATGGAACCTGTATGGTGCTATACAAAAATGTTTTCTCCTAAGGTTCTATAAAGAACCATAAAAAAGGTTATATTTAGCACCCTTTTTTATGGTTCTTTATAAAACCTTTATGGGGAATGGTTCTATAAAGAAACTTTCTCAATCTCAAAGGTTCTTTGTAGAACCATACAGGTTTTATTTTCTGGTTTAATAGCCAAATTATATTGTTAAAATTCTATAGGTTTTATTATCGTGTTTATTAACAAGTTGAATCAGGTGTGCTAGCTCTGGAAGGGCTGGGGGTCCCTGAGGAGAGAATTGAGAACTACCACAAGGCCATACGTGAGTCTTTCACAAGACACCGTCACTGGCCATAGTCATATATAACATGTAATAGCGTAACACAACAGATTAGATCAACTGGAATGACACGCTCACTCACGGTTGCACAAAAAAAGCTGTGAACAAACCATGCCCCAAAATATTCAAATGAGCCGCCGCACCTACAGTTGCCAGCTCACTTCCCACCTGACTTTTCCCATCGGATCCGGTTGTTGGCTCGCCTCTCTAACCACTAGGCTACCTACCAAACCTAAGTCATGATCAAAATCAGTTTGAGTTTGCCCTCAAAGACCCTACAGTGGTTTTTCCATAAACTTATGTAGGGTTTTTCATTGGGGTGAAAATCTGTCCAAGTTAGTAGACAGACACCCTTGCATGTTTTTATAGCCTACCCAGTCTATTGGTGGTGCACAGGTGCAGGAAGCCAAGTATTTCCCTACTTGATTACAAAACAAGGCCCCTATTGTCTTGTGTTATAATAAAACATAGGCCTATGCATCGATAAGTAGGCTACTTAGCTTGGGCATCTGTGATTGCATTTCTCTTTGCGTCTCACTTTGGCTATAACATCATGTTTATGATGTTCATATACATGTAGCTAGATGTGTAATGAATGCTTCATGAACATACTAGATCGTTACTGAAGGTTTTAGTGGTGATGCTCACTCAACTGCTAGTCTACATGCTGTGTGTGACTCATCTCTGTGATGTCACCTCCTGATACAGTGACGAGTTGCAGTCACTGGGATGGAGGCTGTGCCTGCTAGTGCTGCTGTGTCATCATCATGGTAGCTTAGATAGAGGATGTAGCCTAACTGGTAATACCATGTCTTCTCTATCAGATGTGATAAAAGGCTGTTTTGGTTAAGGCTTATCTCCTGTCTATCTGTTGTAGGGATTGTGTTTGGTAATGCTCTCTGTTGGTTTCATTCCTCCCAGGGGCAGAACACTGTGTTACTCCCCTGAGGTCCTATAGTAGCGCGAGAAGGAGATGCGAATTGGCAATAGACCTTTGCTTATCATGTCAACAAGCAATGCTGTTGTTCCTCTCGATATATCAGCCATTTGAATATACATTTTGGCTAGAATATCCTCAAATGCTGTTGACTTTACTGTATCTTAATCTTCCCTAAACTTGAAAGTAGGCCTATTGACGCTTTTCCACATCTGTCGATGGTTTTTATATCAACCTAATCTCATAGTTTCAATTCAGAATTTGCTTTAATTAGATTTTTGACCCATTAATTCTGCATGGTTACAGTGTTAATTCCGCGTGGTTACAGGGTTAATTCTACATGGTTGCAGGGCTAAAACAGAAACAACTCAAAGGGTTAAGTTTAGCTATTCATTCCGAGTGGTTAAGGTTAGGTGTATGGTTTGGGAAAGGATTAAAACAAAATAATTGTTTCCATTAAGTATCATCAAGTACTCTCCCTGCTTGCTAGATAATTGTGAACTGCCGTGGCGCAGTGGTCTAAGCAGAGCGCGCTGAGCCTCGTCAGTTTGATCCCAGTGCTGAGCCTCGTCAGTTTGATCCCAGTGCTGTGCCATTGTGTGTTTGATCCCAGTGCTCAGCCTCGTCAGTTTGATCCCAGTGCTGTGCCATTGTGTGTTTGTTTTTTGGGGATGAGCGCTGACGAAGGCATATATAGATGTCCTCAGGACCTTTTCAAACGTACGAAATCGACAGCTCTTTCTTGTGACCAGCCTGTTTATATAGCCCAGCCCCAGCTATTTGAGGCGTGGAATGGCAAGCTTTTTCACTGACCTTTGCACTGCACACACCCTCGTTTGGTGAAACTGAATAGGCTTAGCTGATACAGAATGTGAGGCACAGATGTTCTCAACGCAAAACGGCAGAAGGCCATGGAGAAGTGAACGTAGCCCTTAATCCGATGAGGGAAACCTGGGTATTCCTCAGAGACCAAACGAAGAGCGAATGGACTGGAAACCTTTCTGCGTGATGATCTAATGCAATTGCTCTGATGCTCATTAGTAGAAGAAAAAAACATAGAATGTGAAGATGTACAGTGCATTCGGAAAGTATTCAGACCCCTTGACTTTTTCCAAATTTTGTTACGTTACAGCCTTATTCTAAAATTGATTAAATAAATACAAATCCTCATCAATCTACACACAATACCCCATAATGACAAAGTGAAAACAGGTTTTTAGATTTTTGTATGCAAATGTATTAAAAGTTAAGAACAGTAATACCTTATTTACATAAGTATTCAGACCCTTTACTATTAGATTCGAAATTGAGCTCAGGTGCAGCCTGTTTCCATTGATCATCCTTGAGATGTTTCTACAACTTGATTGGAGTCCACCAGTGGTAAATTAAATTCATTGGACATGATTTGGAAATACACACACCTGTCTATATAAGGTCCCACAGTTGACAGTTCATGTCAGAGCAAAAACCAAGGAATTGTCCGTAGAGCTCCGAGACAGGATTGTGTCGAGGCACAGATCTGGGGAAGGGTACCAAAAAATGTCTACAGCATTGAAGCTCCCCGAGAACACAGTGGCCTCCATCATTCTTAAATGGAAGAAGTTTGGGACCACCAAGACTCTTCCTAGAGCTGGCCTTTCGGCCAAACTGAGCAATCGGGGGAGAAGGGCCTTGGTCAGGGTGGTGACCAAGAACCCGATGGTCCCTCTGACAGAGCTCCAGAGTTCCTCTGTGGAGATGGGAGAACCTTCCAGAAGGACAATCATCTCTGCAGCACTACACCAATCAGGCCTTTATGGTAGAGTGGCCAGACGGAAGCCATTCCTCAGTAAAAGGCACATGACAGCCCGCTTGGAGTTTGCCAAAAGGCACCTAAGGACTAAGATCATGAGAAACAAGATTCTCTGGCCTGAACGCCAAGCGTCACATCTGGAGGAAACCTGGCACCATCCCTACAGTGAAGCATGGTGGTGGCAGCATCATGCTGTGGGGATGCTTTTCAGCGGCAGGGACTGAGAGACTAGTCAGGATCGAGGGAAAGATGAACGGAGCAAAGTATAGAGAGATCCTTGATGAAAACCTGCTCCAGAGTGCTCAGGACCTCAGTCTGGGGAGAAGGTTCACCTTCCAACAGGACAATGACCCTAAGCACACAGCCAAGACAACGCAGGAGTTGCTTCGGGACAAGTCTCTGAATGCCCTTGAGTGGCCCAGCCAGAGCCCGGACTTGAACCCAATCTAACATCTCTGGAGCGACCTGAAAATAGTTCCCCATCCAACCTGACAGAGCTTGAGAGGATCTGCAGAGAAGAATGGGATAAACTCCCCAAATACAGGTGTGCCAAGCTTGTAGCGTCATACCCAAGAAGACTTGAGGCTGTAATTGCTGCCAAAGGTGCTTCAACAAAGTATTGAGTAAAGGTTCTGAATACTTATGTAAATGTGATATTTCTGTTTTTTTTTATTTTATACATTTGCTAAAATTTCTAAAAACCTGTTTTTGCTTAGTAATTCTGTGGTATGGCGTGTAGATTTGAGGGATCGTATTTAAACAAAATCAATTTTAGAATAAGGATGTAACGTAAGAAAATGTGGAAAAGTCAAGGGGTCTGAATACTTTCCGAATGCACTGTAAGCTGGAGAGAGGAGGTCGGAAAAGGCATGTCAGAGAGAGTCAACACATAACCTAGTGTCTGATTCATATGTTTAGAGATATCAGCGGTATGGGGGTTGATGATTACAGTCCTGCACTTGGTGATGCTGGTTATCCTTCTCTCTATGAATGGTAACTTTGACATCCAAGAAGTAATATCTCAAGGTAGAATATTGGCAGAGGCAGACACAGATGTAGGCTATGCCTCATCTCTCTATGGACCATTTTGGTTCTTGCTGTGACTGTCTGCACAGTCTTATGAGTGGTGATTATGACAACAACAACACTACAGCCAATCATGTGAGTGGAGGTTTTTGCTCCAGTCTCAGTTGCCAGGGAATCATAGGATAATCTTCATTCAGATCATAGCTGACCACTTACCAGCATTATCTACTAAACCTGTTTGTTTGTAAACACACTGATGTCAGGACACAATGGCCAGTGCTCTTTCTTCATAGTGAACAGCATGGACATACCTGCAGTGAGCTTTCACCTAGTGCTCCACCATCTTCCTGGCGCCGACGAAGATGGTGGCCTCGCGACTAGCTCTTAGGAAACTTTGCAGTATTTCGTTTTTTTAATATATTATTTAAAGTGTTTTGTATCATTACATACAGCCGGGAAAAACTATTGGATATCAGAGCGGCGGTAACTCACCAGCATTACGACCAGGAATACGACTTTCCCGAAGCAGTTCCATTATTTGCTCTCCCCAGGGCAATTGAACTGATACCAGCGGCTGACCCAAAACATCACCGGCGGAGGAGAGGCGCTCGGAGCGGCCTGCTGGTTCGACTTAGGAGGCGTGCACACCACCCACCGCTTCCAAGTATATTACTCGCTAATGTTCAGTCTTTTGATAACAAAGTCGACGAGCTCAGGGCAAGGATTTCTTTCCAGAGAGACATCAGGGCCTGTAACATACTTTGTTTCACGGAAACATGGCTCTCTCGGGATATTCTGTTGAAATTGGTCCAGCCAGATGGGTTCTCAGTTCATCGCGCAGACAGAAATAAATATCTCTCCGGGAAGCAGAAGCGCGGAGGTGTGTATTTCATGATTAACGACTCATGGTGTAATTGTAGTAACATACAGGAACTCAAGTCCTTTTGTTCACCTGACCTAGAATACCTCACAATCAAATGCCGACCGTATTATCTCCCAATAGATTTTTCTTCGGTATAGTCACGGCTGTGTATATTCCCCCTCAAGCCGATACCACGACGGCCCTCAAAGAACTTCACTGGACTTTATGCAAACTGGAAACCACATATCCTGAGGCTGCATTTATTGTAGCCTGGGATTTTAACAAAGCAAATTTGAGGACTAGGCTGCCGACTAGGCTGTTCTATCAACATATCGACTGTTGTACACGGGCTGCTAAAATTCCCGACCATTGCTATTTGAACTTCCGGGATGGTTATAAGGCCCTCCCCCGCCCTCCTTTCGGCAAATCTGACCACGATTCCATTTTGCTCTTCCTATAGGCAGAAACTCAAACAGGAAGTACCCGTGCTAAGGACTATTCAACGCTGGTCTGACCAATCGGAATCCACGCTTCAAGATTGTTTTGATCACGCAGACTGGTATATGTTCCTGGTAGCTTGTGAAAATAATTTAGATGAATACACTGAAACGGTGACTGAGTTTATCAGGAAGTGTATAGGAGATGTTGTGCGCACTGTGACTATTAAAACCTACCATAACCAGAAACCGTGGATAGATGGCAGCATTCGCGCAAAACTGAAAGCGCGAACCACCACATTTAACCATGGCAAAGTGACTGGGAATATGGCAGAAAACAAACAATATAGCTACTCACTCCACAAGGCAAATAAACAGGCAAAACATCAGTATAGAGACAAAGTGGAGTCGCAAAGATGTATGTGGCAAGGTCTACAGAAAATCACGGACTACAAAAGGAAAACCAGCCATGTCGCCGACACCGACGTCTTGCTTCCGGACAAGCTAAACACCTTCTTTGCCCGCTTTGAGGATAACACAGTGCCACCAACGCGGCCCACTACCAAGGACTGTGGGCTCTCCTTCTCCGTGGCCGACGTGAGTAAGACATTTAAGCATGTTAACCCCCGCAAGGTTGCCGGCCCAGATGGCATCCCTAGCCGCGTCCTCAGAGCATGCACAGACCAGCTGGCTGGTGTGTTTACGGACATATTCAATCTCTCCCTATCCCAGTCTGCTGACCCCACATGATTCAAGATGGCCACCATTGTTTCTGTACCGAAGAAAGCAAAGGTAACTGAACTAAATGACTATCGCCCCATCGCACTCACCTCTGTCATCATGAAGTGCTTTGAGAGACTAGTCAAGGATCATATCACCTCTACCTTACCTGTCACCCTAGACCAGGGGTGTCAAACTCATTTTAGCTCAGGGGCCACATGGAGGAAAATCTATTCCCAAGTGGGCCGGACCGGAAAAATCATGGTATATATAACTTAAAAACAACAACTTCAGATTGTTTTCTTTGTTTTAATACGATCAATATACAACATAAAGCTGGAGCCTGAGGACAGTGTGTCCAAAATAGTACAAGCACAACATCACTATTAATCATAAAACACGTCAAGTTTATTTGAAAATTCTAAAGAAAAAGAACACACAAACACACAATGCCTCAGTGATTAACAGAACTGTTTCACAGATCACAGAACTATATCAGGGTGTCATTTCTCAGGCAGAAATGTAGATACAAATAATGAAACCCTGTTCCCCAAACAAGTGCAAGAACCACAGAGTCAAGAATAGGTTAAATATACAAATAAAATAAAATCAATTAAAAACAATAGCACATCAACATAAAAACATATAAACATAAAGTTGGAGCCTGAGGACAGTGTCCAAAAGCACAACATCACTATTAATCATAAAACACCTCAAGTTATTTGAAAGTTCTGAGGACAAAGAACACACAAACACACAATGCCTCAGTGATTCACAGAAGTATATCACAGATCACAGAACTATATCAGGGTGTCATTTCTCAGGCAGAAATGTAGATAAAAATAATGAAATCCTGTTCCCCAAACAAGTGCAATAACCACAGAGTCAATAATAGGTTAAATATACAAATAAAATAAAAACAATTAAAAACAATAGCACATCAACATAAAAACATATAAACATAAAGCTGGAGCCTGAGGACAGTGTCCAAAAGCACAACATCACTATTAATCATAAAACACCTCAAGTTATTTGAAAGTTCTGAGGACAAAGAACACACAAACACACAATGCCTCAGTGATTCACAGAAGTATATCACAGATCACAGAACTATATCAGGGTGTCATTTCTCAGGCAGAAATGTAGATAAAAATAATGAAATCCTGTTCCCCAAACAAGTGCAAGAACCACAGAGTCAAGAATAGGTTAAATATACAAATAAAATAAAATCAATTAAAAACAATAGCACATCAACATAGAAACATATAAACATAAATCTGAAAGCGTTGCTCAAACTCCCGTAACAGTCCCGTTATTTTATCTTTGAACCGCTTCATGTCTGCCACATGTTGGGTCGCGCACACATTTTTCAGACAGGGGAAGTGAGCTGCATCACCACCGGCAAGTTGCGTCTCCCACAATGACAGCTTCAACTTGAAAGAACGTATGCTGTCATAATACTGCGTGACAACTTTGTTGCGCCCTTGCAGCTGTTTGTTCAAGTTATTCAGGTGCTCTGTAACATCCACCATAAATGCAAGGTCCTGCATCCATTCTGCGGAATTAAATTCTAACACTGGTTTGCCCTTTTCTTCCATGAACTGTTCAATTTCTTCTCGTAAATCAAAGAAACGCCTCAGCACAGCACCTCGGCTTAACCATCTTACCTCAGTGTGGTATGGCAGGCCATAGATGTGGTCTTTCTCTCTGAGAAGGCTGTCAAACTGACGGTGATTCAGGCTTCTGGATCGGATGAAATTAACAGTTTGGATGACCACCTTCATGACGTTATCCATCTTTAATGACTTGCAACACAAAGCCTCCTGGTGCAAAATACAGTGAAAAGTCAAAAAATCACGTCCTCCATTTGCAGATTGCACTTTCTCTCTGAACTTTGTCACAACGCCTGCTTTTTTTCCCGATCATTGAGGGCGCACCATCTGTAGCCAGGCTGACACGCGGGACCAGTCCACTCCGACCCTGTCCAGCGCACCGACGAGTGCGGTAAAAATATCAGCTGCTGTCGTTGTATCTGTCATCGGCACCAACTCCACGAACTCCTCGGTGACGGTCAATGTGTCATCAACTCCGCGGATGAAAATGGCCAGTTGTGCAACATCTGTAATGTCTGTGCTTTCATCAATTGCAACCGAAAACGCAATAAATGACTTACTTTTTGCTTCAACTGGCTGTCCAAATCCACTGAAAGATCGGAAATCCTGTCTGCAACTGTGTTTCTTGTCAGGCTGATATTTGCAAAAGCCTGCCGCTTTTCAGGGCACACAATCTCCGCTGCCTTCATCTTGCATGTTTTTACAAATTCACCCTCACTAAATGGTTTTGAAGCCACTGCGATTTCATTAGCAATGAGGTAGCTAGCTTTCACTGCAGCGTCACTGATGTCTCGGCTGTGAGTAAACACAGACTGCTGTTTCTTCAGACCCGCCAACAGTTCATTCACCTTCTCTCATCTCCGCTGTCCTTGAAAGTTGTCATATTTGTCGGCATGAAGACTCACATAGTGGCGACGAAGGTTATATTCTTTCAGCACTGCAACATGCTCTGAACACACCAAACATACAGCTTTCCCATTCAATTCCGTGAATAAATAGGATGACCATTTTTCTTGGAACACTCTGCACTCTGCGTCCACTTTTCTCTTTTTGACAGAGACATATTGGGGCAATGAGGGTGCCAAAGCACATAATGTTAAAAGTAGAAGCCGTAATAAATATCGCGGGCAAAACAAAGTAGCTCATTGGCTGCACGTGCTTGACCTACTTGCTCTGCCCCGGTATAAACAGTTTGCTTGCTTAACACAATTTATATTGCGCCATCCAGTGGACGCAATTGGAACAGCAGTTTATTTTATTGAAAAATTGCAGCGCATTTTTATACTTTACAAAATTATTATATATATATATATATATATATATATATATATAATAATTTTGTAAAGTATAAAAATGCGCTGCAATTTTTCAATAAAATAAACTGCTGTTCCAATTGCGTCCACTGGATGGCGCAATATAAATTGTTATTGCACTTCAATTTTGCTTACCGCCCCAATAGATCCACAGACAATGCAATCGCCATCACACTGCACACTGCCCTATCCCATCTGGACAAGAGGAATACCTACAGTTGAAGTCGGAAGTTTACATACACTTAGGTTGGAGTCATTAAAACTTGTTTTTCAACCACTCCATACATTTCTTGTTAACAAACTATAGTTTTGGCAAGTCGGTTAGGACATCTACTTTGTGCATGACACAAGTAATTTTTCCAACAATTGTTTACAGACAGATTATTTAACTTATAGTTCACTGTATCACAATTCCAGTGGGTCAGAAGTGTACATACACTAAGTTGACGGTGCCTTTAAAGCTTGGAAAATTCCAGAAAACGATGTCATGGCTTTAGAAGCTTCTGATAGGCTAATTGACATCATTTGAGTCAATTGGAGGTGTACCTGTCGATGTATTTCAAGGCCTACATTCAAACTCAGTGCCTCTTTGCTTGACATCATGGGAAAATCAAAAGAAATCAGCCAAGACCTCAGAAAATAAAGTCTGGTTCATCCTTGGGAGCAATTTCCAAATGCCTGAAGGTACCACGTTCATCTGTACAAACAATAGTACGCAAGTATAAACACCATGGGACCACACAGCCGTCATACCGCTCAGGAAGGAGACGCGTTCTTTCTCCTAGAGATGAACGTACTTTGGTGCGAAAAGTGCAAATCAATCCCAGAACAACAGCAAAGGACCTTGTGAAGATGCTGGAGGAAACAGGTACAAAAGTATCTATATCCACAGTAAAACGAGTCCTATATGGACATAACCTGAAAGGCCGCTCAGCAAGGAAGAAGCCACTGCTCCAAAACCGCCATAAAAAAGCCAGACTACGGTTTGCAACTCAACTGCACATGGGGACAGAAATCGTACTTTTTGGAGAAATGTCCTCTGGTCTGATGAAACAAAAATAGAACTGTTTGGCCATAATGACCATCGTTATGTTTGGAGGAAAAAGGGTACAGCTTGCAAGCCGAAGAACACCATCCCAACCGGTATCAGCATCATGCTGTGGGGGTGCTTTGCTGGCCATCTTAATCTTTTATTTTTATTGGCCAGTCTGAGATATGGCTTTTTCTTTGCAACTCTGCCTAGAAGGTCAGCATCCCGGAGTCGCCTCTTCACTGTTGACGTTGAGACTGGTGTTTTGCGTGTACTATTTAATGAAGCTGCCAGTTGAGGACCTGCGAGGTGTCTGTTTCTCAAACTAGACACTCTAATGTATTTGTCCTCTTGCTCAGTTGTGCACCGGGGCCTCCCACTCCTCTTTCTATTCTGGATAGAGCCAGTTTGTGCTGTTCTGTTAAGGGGGTAGTGCACAGCGCTGTACGAGATCTTCAATTTCTTGGCAATTTCTGGAATAGCCTTCATTTCTCAGAATAAGAATAGTCTGACGAGTTTCAGAAGAAAGTTATTTGTTTCTGGCCATTTTGAGCCTGTAATCGAACCCACAATTGCTGATGCTCCAGATACTCAACTAGTCTCAAGAAGGCCAGTTTTATTGCTTCTTTAATCAGCACAACAGTTTTCAGCTGTGCTAACATAATTGCAAAATGGTTTTTTAATGATAAATTAGCCTTTTAAAATTATAAACTTGGATTGGCAAACACAATGTGCCATTGGAACACAGGACTGATGGTTGCTGATAATGGGCCTCTGTACGTCTATGTAGATATTCCATTAAAAATCTGCCGTTTCCAGCTACAATAGCCATTTACAACATTAACAATGTGTACACTAGATTTCTGATCAATTTGATGTTATTTTAATGGACAAAAAATGTGCTTTTCTTTCGAAAACAAGGACATTTCTAAGTGACCCCAAACCTTTGTACGGTAGTGTACAGTGGGGAAAACAAGTATTTGATACACTGCCGATTTTGCAGGTTTTCCTACTTACGAAGCATGTAGAGGTCTGTAATTTTTATCATAGGTACACTTCAACTGTGAGAGACGGAATCTAAAACAAAAATCCAGAAAATCACATCGTATGATTTTAAAGTAATTCATTTGCATTTTATTGCATGACATAAGTATTTGATACATCAGAAAAGCAGAACTTAATATTTGGTACAGATACCTTTGTTTGCAATTACAGAGATCATACGTTTCCTGTAGGTCTTGACTAGGTTTGCAAACACTGCAGCAGGGATTTTGGCCCACTCCTCCATACAGACCTTCTCCAGATCCTTCAGGTTTCGGGGCTGTCGCTGGGCAAAACTTTCAGCTCCCTCCAAAGATTTTCTATTGGGTTCAGGTCTGTCGACTGGCTAGGCCACTCCAGGACCTTGAGATGCTTCTTACGGAGCCACTCCTTAGTTGCCCTGGCTGTGTGTTTCGGGTCTTTGTAATGCTGGAAGACCCAGCCACGACCCATCTTCAATGCTCTTACTGAGGGAAGGAGGTTGTTGGCCAAGATCTCGTGATACATGGCCCCATCCATCCTCCCCTCAACACGGTGCAGTCGTCCTGTCCCCTTTGCATAAAAGCATCCCCAAAGAATGATGTTTCCACCTCCACGCTTCACGGTTGGGATGGAGTTCTTGGGGTTGTACTCATCCTTCTTCTTCCTCCAAACACGGCGAGTGGAGTTTAGACCAAAAAGCTCTATTTTTGTATCATCAGACCACATGACCTTCTCCCATTCCTCCTCTGGATCATCCAGATGGTCATTGGCAAACTTCAGACGGGCCTGGACATGCGCTGGCTTGAGCAGGGGGACCTTGCGCGCGCTGCAGGATTTTAATCCATGACGGCGTAGTGTGTTACTAATGGTTTTCTTTGAGACTGTGGTCCCAGCTCTCTTCAGGTCATTGACCAGGTCCTGCCGTGTAGTTCTGGGCTGATCCCTCACCTTCCTCATGATCATTGATGCCCCACAAGGTGAGATCTTGCATGGAGCCCCAGACCGAGGGTGATTGACCGTCATCTTGAACTTCTTCCATTTTCTAATAATCGCGCCAACAGTTGTTGCCTTCTCACCAAGCTGCTTGCCTATTGTCCTGTAGCCCATCCCAGCCTTGTGCAGGTCTACAATTTTATCCCTGAGGTCCTTACACAGCTCTCTGGTCTTGGCCATTGTGGAGAGGTTGGAGTCTGTTTGATTGAGTGTGTGGACAGGTGTCTTTTATACAGGTAACGAGTTCAAACAGGTGCAGTTAATACAGGTAATGAGTGGAGAACAGGAGGGCTTCTTAAAGAAAAACTAACAGGTCTGTGAGAGCCGGAATTCTTACTGGTTGGTAGGTGATCAAATACTTATGTCATGCAATAAAATGCAAATTAATTACTTAAAAATCATACAATGTGATTTTCTGGATTTTTGTTTTAGATTCCACCTCTCACAGTTGAAGTGTACCTATTATAAAAATGACAGACCTCTACATGCTTTGTAAGTAGGAAAACCTACTAAATCGGCAGTGTATCAAATACTTGTTCTCCCCACTGTATGTCATGGACTAATGAAACCAACACCAAAATATAGTTTTTGGGTAGAGTTTTCCTTTAAGGGGAATATAATCCAAAAGTAACTGAACGTAATCAGATTACGTTACTGAGTTTGTGTAATGTCGTGGATAATTATCACTATACTTGTTAAAAATCAAAAGTTCTTCCAGAGTTTTTGTAGAATGAAAATATACTTTTATTACACGAAGCAACGAAATTCGAGATGATCTGCAGTACATCTGTTTTCCCTGACTCGGAGCTCTCCTTTTATACAGACACAAATGCATAGTCATGCTTATACAACCTACACAGTTACTCCATTATATGTACATGATTAACATCCTTCGGTGTCACATGTTGTTTACTCACGAGGGCTATGTGCGCTTCTCTAAATGGGGGCCTTTGTCACTTATCTCATTATATTGGTGGCGTGACTCAAAGAATTATATACATACGTACGTTAAAGAACAATCACACTCTGTTTTGACTATATTCACTATCCAGGCATGCATCTGGAGTACAAAGTATCAATCATGTTCATTCTGTTTTACCCTTATCATGTCATAACACATTATAAAATATATCAATCAATACTTAAACATGGTTTAAACATGTCATGTCCATCACCCATTCTCAACCACATACATTTAAGCCTGTCCCAACAGCCATCCTCCCTGGACCTTAAGCCACTATGATATTTCCTTGTGACTATGTGTGTCAGGTCATAAGCACCTGTCTCTCACAGTTGAAGTGTACCTATGATAAAAATTACAGACCTCTACATGCTTTGTAAGTAGGAAAACCTGCAAAATCAGCAGTGTATCAAATACTTGTTCTCTCCACTGTATTCTTCATTCCATTCCTTACTTAGATTTGTGTGTTTATTGTTTTATTTTTGTACCTTTATTTAACTAGGCAAGTCAGTTAAGAACAAATTCTTATTTACAATGACGGCCTACACCGGCCAAACCTGGAAGACGCTTTGCAATTGTGCGCCGCCCTATGGGACTCCCAATCACGGCCGGTTGTGATACAGCCTGGAATCGAACCAGGGGGTCTGTAGTAACGCCTCAAGCACTGAGATGCAGTGCCTTAAACCACTGCGCCACTCGGGAGCCCTGTGTGTATTGGGTATATGTTGTGAAATTGTTAGATATTACTTGTTAGATATTACTGCACTGTCGGAGCTAGAAGCACAAGCATTTCTCTACACCCACAATAACATCTGCTAAACACGTGTATGTGACAAATAAAATTTGATTTGATTTACAACCCGCTTTGAAGAATTGGCATATGTACAGAACGTTATAACACACTTACTAGCCTACACTTAGTTGCTGGACTGCTATCTTTAGTTCAGCTGGTGTTTGAATAGCACGTGTTACTTAAGCTGTTTATGGCTGGGCTCCCTTCCAGACAAGCTGGTTGGCACCTTGGAGATCTTAGCATGTACAGGGAAACTTCTATTTCAATATGGCTGTGAAGTAAGGTTTATTAATCCTATTTTATGTCTGTATTACCAATACACCTTAATAACTGTATATTTGATGTGTTGTGGGCTAAGTTGTTGGATCAAGCCAAGAATCATGTCTGCCTTTGATCCTTAATGCCCAGTTGCCATCTGCATTTACTCATCCTCAGACCTGATTAGGCAGCTGTGTGTGTGCGTGTGTGCGTGCGTGCGTGCGTGCGTGTGTGCGTGCAACTGAGGTGTGGATCTGGTGAGGCTGGCCAAATCATCCACAAGGAAATATTTCACAGTACAAGATGATGAGGATCTCAGATTGACCACCAGACCCAACTGGGATCATGGAATGTTTGAATTTCTCTTGGATGGAGGAGCTACAGCTGTATGGATATGGATGGAGGATCTAGGGGGAATGTATGGATGAAGGATCCAGTAAAACCAGATTATGCACTGTTTGATATTCTGGATATCCAGCAGAGCAGAGCCTCTCTCAGAGCGGTAGGAGAGGACTCTGCTGCTGCTGCAGCCTCCCTCAGCCTCCCCTTTGATGGTGAGTGGAGCAGACAGATCCAGGCCTCTGAGAGATGAGAGATGCTTGGCCCTAGGGGACTAAAAACATGACGTTACACATGCACACTAACACAGTGTTCTGACTACACACAAAACAACAATCACAGTGACTAGGGCTGTGACGGTCAGCCAAATGATCGCGGTCACCGTTATAACAGTTAGAATAGCAAAGACGCACATTTTCTCCTCTTCTTCGCTCCTGACTGCATGTGCTGCTGCTGCAGGGAGGGGGGTGTTGCCTAGGCAACCATAGACTCATTTGCTACAGCACCTTGCTTGTTTCAGCAAGGAGAAACAACGTTTCATCACGCTGTTAAGAGTCCATGTTACCGCAGAAACAGACTCAACCGCACGAATGCCCGGCCATCCCGTCTTTAGTCAGCTGTTTGTTCTACAAAAAAAAAATATATATAACAGTTATGGCGGTTATTTTATTTTCATGACGGTTTTCATCCATAATCCTCGGTTACATGTTTATATGGTAATTGTAGTCAGTAGTAATGGGGGAAGAAAATCGATACTGTTACATATTGGGATATTATTTTCGTTTTGACAATACTACAATATAATTTTTGTGCTAGTCGGCTGTACCTGCACCAAAACAGTATTTTTCTTTCATAGCTTGTTCTCCATCTTCTTTTTAAATAGGGTGCCAAATTGTTTTCAGCACTTTTATTTGATCTGATCAAAACTCCTTTTCTCATGGGTCTCTCTTGTCCCTCTGCAGCAGATACAGTGCATTCGGAAAGTATTCAGACCCCTTGAATTTATCCACATTTTGTTACGTTACAGCCTTATTCTAAAATTGATTATATTGGGGTTTTCAGACCCTTTGTTATGAGACTCGAAATTGAGCTCAGGTGCATCCTTTTTCCATTTATCAACTTTAAATGTTTCTACAACTTGATTGGAGTCCACCTGTGGTAAATTCAATTGATTGGATATGATTTGGAAAGGCACACACCTGTTTATATAAGGTCCCACAGTTGTCAGAGCAAAAACCAAGCCATGAGGTCGAAGGAATTGTCCGTAGAGCTCCGAGACAGGATTGTGTCGAGGCACAGATCTGGGGAAGGGTACCAAGAAATGTCTGCAGCAATGAAGGTCCCCAAGAACACAGTGGCCTCTATTATTCTTAAATGGAAGAAGTTTGGAACCACCAAGACTTCCTAGAGCTGGCCTCCTGGCCGAACTGAGCAATCGGGGGAGAAGGGCCTTGTTCAGGGAGAGAAGGGCCTTGGTCAGGGAGGTGACGAAGAACCTGATGGTCACTCTGACAGAGCTCCAGAGTTCCTCTGTGGAGATGGGAGAACCTTCCAGAAGGACAACCATCTCTGCAGCACTCCACCAATCAGGCCTTTATGGTAGAATGGCCAGATGGAAGCTACTCCTCAGTAAAAGGCACATGACAGCCCGCTTGGAGTTAGCCAAAAGTCACCTAAAGACTCTCAGACCAGATTCTCTGGTCTGATGAAACCAAGATTGAACTCTTTGGCCTGAATACCAAGCTTCATGTCTGGACGAAACCTAGCACCATCCATGGTGAAGCATGGTGGTGGCAGCATCATGCTGTGGGGATGTTTTTCAGCGGCACGGACTGGGAGACTAGTCAGGATCGAGGGAAAGATGAACGGAGCAAAGTACAGAGAGATCCTTGATGAAAACCTGCTCCAAAGCACTCAGGACCTCAGACTGGGGCAAAAATTCACCTTCCAACAGGACAACGACCCTAAGCACACAGCCAAGACAACGCAGGAGTAGCTTCAGGACAAGTCTCTGAATGTCCTTGAGTGGCCCAGCCAGAGCCCGGACTTGAACCCGATCGAACATCTCTGGAGAGACCTTAAAATAGCTGTGCAGCAACGCTCCCTATCCAACCTGACAGAGCTTGAGAGGATCTGCAGAGAAGAATGGGAGAAACTCCCCCCAAAAGTGTGCCAAGCTTGTAGCGTCATACCCAAGAAGACTCGAGGCTGTAGTCGCTGCCAAAGGTGCTTCAACAAAGTACTGAGTAAAGGGTCTGAAAACGTATGTAATTGTGATATTAATTTTTTTTACTTTGAATACATTTTCAAACATTTCTAAAAACCTGTTTTTGCTTTGTCATTATGGGGTATTGTGTGTAGACTGATGAGGAAAAAACCCCAATATAATCAATTTTAGAATAAGCCTGTAACGTAAGAAAATGTGGAAAAAGTCAAGGGGTCTGAATACTTTCCGAATACACTGTATGTTTTGATTTCTAAGACATTCTAAGGTTTGTATCATTCACAGCTAAAGTTGCCAAAATAACTCTAAATCTAGCATATAGGACCTGTTTCCAATTATCGTTTTTACGCTCAACATAGACATTTCATATGCGCACTCACTCCGTAATAGGAAAAATATCCTTTCTATTTTATTCTGCTAAGTTCAACTATTTTCTTCTTACTATAAAATCATATAAAATAAATAATGGCACGGGACTTATAAGCATATCTTGTCAGCTAAATGAACAAGCCTACAGCCTATGGCATGGAGCATTGCCAGATAACTAACATACTGTAGGACAACTCATATTCTGTTCTTCTGAAATACATTTTCTTCATATCATAATGTTTCTTTAGACCTGACTAAAATAAATAATGGATTTATTGTGATGGTGTATGTTAAATTGATTCATTAGACTTTTTAAATGTAGATGTTCCAAATGCAGTCTTTTGTTTGACAATAACCGGCTGACAAAATGTAATGACCGCCACAGCCCTAGTCATGATTAAGGACCCTATGTTCGAGTGTGGAGCTGGATTCACTCTCCACTGCATGTCTTTATCCTGGGGGCAACACGAGTCATCTGAACCTGACCAGCTCAACCTCCCCTGACTGACTGACAGCCTCAGAGGCGGGCCAGCTGAATGATGAGAACCACAACAGTTAGACCATGATGATGAGGGGTAGCCTACTGTCCATTCATGCTGGAAGGGTAAGGCTCTGGCTGTCGGAGTCCAGTGACAGTCCAGTGACATCTCAAAAATAAAAGACACGCTCCGGTACTTTGGCGACTAAGAAAGTATTTTTGAAACCTCCCGCTATAGGCTGGATGTGTCAATATGTAGTTCATACATTCATAATCTATGAGTAGAATTTCTGTCTTACCTCAATTAGACACGAAATCCCTAGTTTGAAAGCAACTGTTTCCTTGAAGCTGTGCCGCGCCATTTTCCCTACATTTCCCCCCACGTGGGCCAGCCCCCTAGCAATTCGAGTTCTAGCTAATAAGCTTCAACCCCTCGCATTTCATTGACAGCTAGCAAGAGGCCTGCTCAGCTTTATCCAATGAGGTTGCAGGGCGGGCCCAACGGCTCAGTGGATACAGCAGAAAGGGAGGGAGAGAGAGCAATGGCATGGTGCTCATATCTGCACATATGTGACGTAGTACTTTTGGAGACCACTATTGGCTCGTGAGGGATACTTTCATAACTACTGGCTAAATAGTAGACAAAAGTACCAGAGAATCTCTTTAAGCCACAACAAAACAGTTAATTTTCCATCCATGCTGGAAAGATTGTCCACTAGGAGAGGGGAAGTCCAGTCCACATCTCAAGGTTTTTCAACAAGAACTTCAGCGACAGTCTCTCAGTTAATGACTGTGTGTCTCATCTGAGCTAAAATAATCCAATGGGCTAATCTCCAGGTTGATGATGAGCTTTATGCATATGTTATGTGGTGCTAGGTAGGGCTGGGAATTGCCAGGGACCTCATGCCTTAGGTGCCGATATGATAAGTATTGCGATCAATGTTCCCTGTAATTTATTTCGGCACTGAGCAGATTTCAGGTCTGCTGAGTCACACTTGGACGTTGTGAAAATTCTGTGCAACTTCCAGCGCGCGTTTACTGTGAACACTGAGGCTGTACCTGCTTTAAATTACAGTTTTAGCAGTGGTCAAGTAGGCTACTGTGGCTATTTGACCATAATGTAGGCCTACTACAGTGGCCTACAATCAAAAACAATGGAAAAAATGCATCCCATAACATTTTAACATGGAAATAGCTGTTCTATCATTCAGCCTACAGTAGCAGCCAATGTGTGGTGCTCAATGTAGGCCTACATTCCAAGAGACTTTTGAAAAAAAACATGCAGGCTTGACATCAATCTGTTTATCCACTTGTCCTTCAGACAAGGAGGTGACTGAAAATGTTGTGTTGTTTGATGCAAGAAACCACTTTACAAAATAAAATGCATTATTATTCCCATACCATTATTACAGAGAATCAGACAAATTATGCTACTCTCTGCCTATTGGTTACTTAAATTATGTAAGCCTGTCTCAAAATACAACACTGCCCCTTTAAGACAGAAAAAAGCTCTTTACCGGACTTGCTTTTCAAAGACGTTTTACTGTCACGACTTCCGTCGAGGCTGCCCCCCTCCTGGTTCGGGCAGGCTTCGGCGTTCGTCGTCACCGGAGTACTAGCTACTGCCGATCCCATTCTTATCACTCCACTTGTCATGTCTTGTCAATCACACACACCTGGTGCTCATTCCCCTAATTAGTATGTGTATAAGTGTTCCCTCTGTTCCCCTTGTCTTTGTGAGTGATTGTTTGTTGTGAGAGCGTGTAGCTCGGTTGAGCTACTATTCTTAGTGTTTATGCCAAGGTGGATGTTTTCCCTTGTTAGTTTCGTTTTGACGTTTGGAGCATTTGATTTATGTAAACGGAATAAACTCTGGACTTCGGTATTTTACCTCCTGCGCCTGACTCCTTCCTTCACACCTCGTCACAGAATCACTCACACCCGCTGAATGGAGTCAGCAGGAGAAGACCGCATGCCTGGAGTTGTGGCAAGGGTCCAGGACCACTCCTCGATGCTGGCCAGCTTGGGGGAAGCGATGGATCGGGTTCTTCAGGTAGTAGAACGCCTGGAGAGGAGAGGACCCGATCTATCGAGACCAGCTGGTAAGCCGGATCCAGCCACCTACACCTCAGCCCATGGAGGGATCCAGATATCCCGGCCACCGGCGTTTGATGGGACTGCCGCACGATGTAAGGGATTTATGCTCCAACTCGAGCTGTATTTCTCCAGCATCAGGCCGGCGCCCCGGGAGTGGGAGAAGGTATCCGTCCTCGTTTCCTGCCTTTGAGGGAGAGCCCTGGAGTGGGCCAACGCGATGTGTTTGCTCGCCTCTTTTGGGCAGTTTTTGATCACCCGCCTGAGGGTCGAGAGGCGGGCGAAAGACTGGTTCATCTGAGGCAGGGGATGAGGACCACTCAGGACTATGCGCTGGAGTTCCGGACGCTGGCAGCGGGGTCCGGGTGGAACGAGCGGGCCCTGATCGACCATTTCCGGTGCCACCTAAGGGAGGACGTCCGACGGGAGCACTCCGGACGACTCTGACCCCGAGCAGATGGAGCTGGGAGGAGCCGCCGGTCGAGAGAGCGCAGGAGGACAGCGACAGTGCCACTCTGGTGGCACGAAGGGACAATCCACCTCACGTCGTAGTCAACGTCCTTTTGGGTTTGGAGGCCGTAGGCAGGGTACTCACGCATCACCCCAGGTAACGAACACCCAAACGTGTTCAGAGCCCTTTGCGGTGCACTGTACTTTATCTATCTCCTTTCCAGATGACTTGGTAGGTTCCCAGTGTAAGGCGCTAGTCGATTCAGGCGCAGCTGGGAGTTTTATGGACAGGGCATTTGCACACCATTCCACTCCCCATCAGAGCACTAGATAGTCGACCATTAGGGTCTGGGTTGGTGAAGGAAGTTACTGTACCAGTCACCATGATTACGCAGGAGACACATGTTGAGCAGATCACCTTTATAATTATTGAGTCTACTGCTTACCCTGTAGTCTTGGGTATCCCGTGGTTAGCCCTTCACAACCCCAATTTCTCATGGCCGCAGAGGGTTCTTACGGGGTGGTCGGGTGAGTGTCCGGGTAGGTGTCTAGGTGTCTCCGTTGGTGCAACCACGGTGGAAAGTCCAGACGGTACCCCCACCGTGCGCATTCCCCCCGAATACCATGATCTGGCACTCGCGTTTTCCAAGACGCAAGCGACTAAATTACCACCTCATCGGGAGGGGGATTGCGCGATAAACCTTCGGGTAGACGCTGTACCTCCCAGGAGTCATGTGTATCCCCTGTTGCAGGCTAAAACAGAGGCTATGGAAATATACATCACCGAGTCCCTGCGCCAGGGGTATATACGTCCCTCCGCTTCACCTGCCTCCTCGAGTTTCTTCTTTGTGAAGAAGAAAGATGGCGGTTTACGCCCGTGCATTGATTATCGACCACTGAATAATGTGACGGTACGATTTAGTTATCCTCTTCCCCTCATTCCTTCAGTGATTGAGTCAATGCATGGGGCCCGTTTTTTCACCAAATTAGACCTCAGGAGTTCCTACAACCTGGTGCGTATTCGGGAAGGGGATGAGTGGAAAACAGCTTTCAACAGAACCTCGGGTATTATGAATACCTGGTGATGCCCTATGGTTTGATGAATGCTCCATCCGTTTTCCAGTCCTTTGAGAACGAGGTGTTTCGGGACATGCTTGGTCGTGGTGTGGTGGTCTACATCGATGACATCCTGGTGTATTCCGCTACGCGCGCCAAGCATGTGTCCCTGGTTCGCAAAATACTGGTCCGACTGCTGGAAAATTATCTTTATGCGAAGGCAGAGAAGTGAGAGTTTTTCCAGCAGTCAATCTCCTTCCTCGGATATCGCATTACCACCACAGGTGTGGAGATGGAGGGAGACCGCATTGCAGCCGTGCGTAATTGGCCGACTCCAGCCACGGTTCAGGAGGTGCAGCGCTTCCTTGGCTTTGCCAACTACTATCGAAGGTTTATTCTGGGTTTTGGCAAGGTCGCAGCTCCCATTACCTCCTTGTTGAAGAGTGGGCCGTCCCGGCTCCGCTGGTCTGCTGAGGCTGATTTGGCATTCAGTAGATTGCGGGGTCTGTTCACCTCAGCCCCGGTACTGGCTCACCCCAATCCATCACTACCGTTCGTAGTGGAGGTGGATGCGTCCGAGGTAGGGATAGGAGCTGTCTTATCCCAATGCTCTTGCACGCCACCCAAGCTCCGCCCCTGTGCCTTCTTTTCTAAGAAGCTCAGCTCGGCGGAGCAGAACTACGGCGTTGGTGATCAGGAGCTGTTGGATGTTGTCCGAGCTTTGATGGTGTGGAGACATTGTCTCGAAGGGGCGAAACACCCTTTCTTCGTCTGGACAGACCACCGTAACCTGGAGTACATTCGGGCAGCGAGGAGGCTGAATCCTCGCCAGGACAGGTGGGCCCTCTTCTTCACCCGGTTTGATTTCACACTCTCATACATTCCGGGTACGAAGAACGTGAATGCAGACGCACTGTCTCGGTTGTATGACACAGAGGAGCGGCCCAGAGACAACACCCCCATACTCCCGGCCTCATGCATTGTGGCGCCGGTAGTATGGACGCAGAGATAGCGCAGGCATTACGCACAGATCCATCTCCACCACAGTGTCCAGCTGGGCTGCAGTACGTGCCTGTGCTCATCCGTGATCGTCTAATCTACTGGGCACACATGTCACTCTCCTCTGGTCATCCAGGTATCGGTCGTACAATGCGCTGCCTGACCGAGAAGTACTGGTGGCCTACCTTGGCTAAGGACGTGAGGGTGTATGTTTCCTCCTGCTCAGTGTGCGCCCAGAGTAAGGCACCTAGGCACCTCCCAGCGGGTAAGCTACAACCTTTACCAGTTCCACAACGACCATGGTCTCACCTGAGTATAGATTTTCTCACTGATCTTCCCCCCTCCCAAGGTAACACCACGATCCTGGGTCTCGGTCAGCCTGACCTCTGGATTCCACCCCGAGCGTAATGGGCAGGTGGAGAGGGTGAATCAAGATGTGGGTAGGTTCCTGCGGACCTATTGTCAGGACCGGCCAGGGGAGTGGTCGGTGTTCCTGCCATGGGCAGAATATGTTCAGAACTCTCTCTGCCACTCCTCCACTAACCTAACACCCTTCCAATGTGTTTTAGGTTACCAACCGGTCCTGGCACGGTGGCACCAAAGCCAGACCGAGGCTCCTGCGGTGGATGACTGTTTTCAGTGCACGGAAGAGACTTGGGACGCTGCCCACGTTCGCCTCCAGTGCGCCGTGCGTTGTCAGAAGGCCAACGCTGACCGCCACCGCAGGGAGGCCCCGGTGTTCGTACCGGGGGATCGGGTCTGGCTCTCGACCCGGAATCTGCCCCTCCGCCTGCCCTCCCGGAAGCTGAGCCCGCGGTTTGTGGGGCCGTTTAAAGTCCTGAGGAGAATAAACGAGGTGACATACAGGTTGTTACTCCCCTCTGATTACCGTATTAACCCCTCGTTTCATGTGTCTCTCCTCAGGCCAGTAGTAGCTGGTCCGCTCCAGGAGTCTGAGGTCCGGGAGGTTCCTCCACCTCCTCTGGACATTGAGGGGGCCCTGGCGTAATCGGTCCCTTCCATCCTGGATTCGAGGCGTCGGGTGGGGGGCCTTCAGTATCTCGTGGAGTGGGAGGGGTACGGTCCGGAGGAACAGTGCTGGGTCCCAAGGCGGGACATCCTCGATCCCTCCCTGTTGAGGGATTTCCACCGTCACCATCCGACTCGCCCTGCTCCGCATCCTCCTGGCCGTCCCCGAGGCCAGGGTCGGAACACTGCTGGAGGCGCGCGTCGGGGGGGGTACTGTCACGACTTCCACCGAGGCTGCCCCCCCTCCTGGTTCGGGCAGGCTTCGGCGTTCGTCGTCACCGGAGTACTAGCTACTGCCGATCCCATTCTCATCACTCCACTTGTCATGTCTTGTCAATCACACACTTGGTGCTCATTCCCCTAATTAGTATGTGTATAAGTGTTCCCTCTGTTCCCCTTGTCTTTGTGAGTGATTGTTTGTTGTGAGAGCGTGTAGCTCGGTTGAGCTATTATTCTTAGTGTTTATGCTAAGGTGGATGTTTTCCCTTGTTAGTTTCGTTTTGATGCTTGGAGCATTTGATTTATGTAAACAGAATAAACTCTGGACTTCTGTATTTTACCTCCTGCGCCTGACTCCTTCCTTCACACCTCGTCACATTTGTGCTCTTGTAGGGAGCAATCACTCCCCTATTGCTGACTACAAATTATCTATAACTGGGCTAATAACTCACTAACTGTCACAAGAATTTCTATCTTAAATGTTCTAACTGAACTTTTCAATATCTCTGTCTGAGTCCTGAAGGTTGTAAAGCTCCAGTTCAATGAATCAGACAGAGTCTCAGCATACAATGATCAGGTTTATTCAGAGAGCTCTGTCGCTAAGAAGAACATACAGTATTTTTATATTTGTACACACAAAGGACCTTGCTCCGCCCACCTTTAGTTGGCCTGTAACTTTCCACAGTATGGAATGTTTATCTCCAACAGTTTCTAGGCCCCCTTCCCTGTTAGTGGTTTTATTGTCTTATAACTCTAACACAGCTCACACAGTTATACAGTATCGGGGTGGAATATTTTAGTCATTACATTAAACATACAAATGTATCTATCACTAACTAGCAAAGGATATGAACAAAATGTGCATGTGGCTACATGCAGCTCTTGCTTTGATCTCAAAACAAGTGCATCTACTCACGACCACAGCTGTAAACACAGTCCAGTTCAAAGTAAATGGCAAAGATCCATATATGGCAATGGTCTATTTGCATATAGGCCTACTGCAGCTCTGATTGGTTATGCCACACTGGTCTGTGTAGAGTACGGGCTGAGTCGTGCGCAATAGAATCCTACTCCGATGCGTTCTGCCTGCAACAAAATGTCTTGAATAGTTTGTTTGTTTCGGTATGTTGCATTGAAAGTGGCTAATATTGCGTTGATTCGATCAAAATTGCCACAGTAAAGGGAAACGTTGATAGTGTTAATTAACAGGGAAAACTCTAGAAAGTTGAGTGAAGTTCAGTCTTGTGCTTCTGTCCATGGGCTGATTTTCCTTCGGAGCTCTGCGGCAGTCCCGGGGGAGCTGCGTGGCAATCTCGGGCTACTGTGCGCGTGCAGCTTGGAGGGAACATTGATTGTGATTCGATACAGTGATTTTTTTGCGATTCGATGTTCCAAACATATTGTTCACCATGTGTCTGCTGCACAGGGACAAAAGAGAGCCATGAGCAAATTGGCTCCCTATTTAAAAAGAAGATGGACAACAAATTATGAAGGAAAAATACTGGAGTTTTGGTGCAGGTACAGCCGACTACAGTCTTTGTATTCATGCATCCATGCACAATATGGTGCATTTACAGTGGTGGGGAAAAGTATTTGATCCCCTGTTGATTTTGTACGTTTGCCCACTGACAAAGAAATTATCAGTCTATAATTTTAATGGTAGGTTTATTTGAACAGTGAGAGACAGAATAACAACAAAAAAATCCAGAAAAACGCATGTCATAAATGTTATTTATTGATTTGCATTTTATGAGGGAAATAAGTATTTGACCCCTCTGCAAAATATGACTTAGTACTTGGTGGCAAAACCCTTGTTGGCAATCACAGAGGTCAGACGTTTCTTGTAGTTGGCCACCAGGTTTGCACACATCTCAGGAGGGATTTTGTCCCACTCCTCTTTGCAGATCTTCTCCAAGTCATTAAGGTTTCGAGGCTGACGTTTGGCAACTCGAACCTTCAGCTCCCTCCACAGATTTTCTATGGGATTAAGGTCTGGAGACTGGCTAGGCCACTCCAGGACCTTAATGTGCTTCTTCTTGAGCCACTCCTTTGTTGCCTTGGCCGTGTGTTTTGGGTCATTGTCATGCTGGGATATCTATCCACGACTCATTTTCAATGCTCTGGCTGAGGGAAGGAGGTTCTCACCCAAGATTTGACGGTACATGGCCCCGTCCATTGTCTGTTTGATGCGGTGATGTTGTCCTGTCCCCTTAGCAGAAAAACACCCCCAAAGCATAATGTTTCCACCTCCATGTTTGACGGTGGGGATGGTGTTCTTGGGGTCATAGGCAGCAGTCCTCCTCCTCCAAACAGGGCGAGTTGAGTTGATGCCAAAGAGCTCCATTTTGGTCTCATCTGACCACAACGCTTTCACCCAGTTCTCCTCTGAATCATTCAGATGTTCATTGGCAAACTTCAGATGGGCATGTACAGTGAGGGGAAAAAGTATTTGATCCCCTGATGATTTTGTACGTTTGCCCACTGACAAAGAAATGATCAGTCTATACTTTTAATGGTAGGTTTATTTGAACAGTGAGAGACAGAAAAACAAAACAAAAATCCAGAAAAACGCATTTCAAAAATGTTATAAATTGATTTGCATTTTAATGAGGGAAATAAGTATTTGACCCCTTCTCAATCAGAAAGATTTCTGGCTCCCAGGTGTATTTTATACAGGTAAATTGTTGAGATTAGGAGCACACTCTTAAAGGGAGTGCTCCTAATCTCAGTTTGTTACCTGTATAAAAGACACCTGTCCACAGAAGCAATCAATCAATCAGATTCCAAACTCTCCACCATGGCCAAGACCAAAGAGCTCTCCAAGGATGTCAGGGACAAGATTGTAGACCTACACAAGGCTGGAATGGGCTACAAGACCATCGCCAAGCAGCTTGGTGAGAAGGTGACAACAGTTGGTGCGATTATTCGCAAATGGAAGAAACACAAAAGAACTGTCAATCTCCCTCGGCCTGGGGCTCCATGCAAGATCTCACCTCATGGAGTTGCAATGATCATGAGAACGGTGAGGAATCAGCCCAGAACTACACGGGAGGATCTTGTCAATGATCTCAAGGCAGCTGGGACCATAGTCACCAAGAAAACAATTGGTAACACACTACGCCGTGAAGGACTGAAATCTTGCAGCACCCGCAAGGTCCCCTGCTCAAGAAAGCACATATACATGCCCGTCTGAAGTTTGCCAATGAACATCTGAATGATTCAGAGGAGAACTGGGTGAAAGTGTTGTGGTCAGATAAGACCAAAATTGAGCTCTTTGGCATCAACTCAACTCGCCGTGTTTGGAGGAGGAGGAATGCGGCCTATGACCCCAAGAACACCATCCCCACCGTCAAACATGGAGGTGGAAACATTATGCTTTGGGGGTGTTTTTCTGCTAAGAAGACAGGACAACTTCACCGCATCAAAGGGACGATGGACGGGGCCATGTACCATCAAATCTTGGGTGAGAACCTCCTTCCCTCAGCCAGGGCATTGAAAATGGGTCGTGGATGGGTATTCCAGCATGACAATGACCCAAAACACACGGCCAAGGCAACAAAGGAGTGGCTCAAGAAGAAGCACATTAAGGTCCTGGAGTGGCCTAGCCAGTCTCCAGACCTTAATCCCATAGAAAATCTGTGGAGGGAGCTGAAGTTTCGAGTTGCCAAACATCAGCCTCAAAACCTTAATGACTTGGAGAAGATCTGCAAAGAGGAGTGGGACAAAATCCCTCCTGAGATGTGTGCAAACCTGGTGGCCAACTACAAGAAACGTCAGACCTCTGTGATTGCCAACAAGTGTTTAGCCACCAAGTATTAAGTCATGTTTTGCAGAGGGGTCAAATACTTTTTTCCCTCATTAAAATGCAAATCAATTCATAACATTTTTGACATGCATTTTTCTGGATTTTTTTGTTGTTATTCTGTCTCTCACTGTTCAAATAAACCTACCATTAAACTTATAGACTGATCATTTCTTTGTCAGTGGGCAAACGTACAAAATCAGCAGGGGATCAAATACTTTTTTTCCCTCACTGTATATGTGCTTTCTTGATCAGGGGGACCTCGCGGCGCTGCAGGATTTCCGTCCTTCACGGCGTAGTGTGTTACCAATTGTTTTCTTGGTGACTATGGTCCCAGCTGCCTTGAGATCATTGACAAGATCCTCCCGTGTAGTTCTGGGCTGATTCCTTACCGTTCTCATGATCATTGCAACTCCACAAGGTGAGATCTTGCATGGAGCCCCAGGCCGAGGGAGATTTACAGTTATTTTGTGTTTCTTCCATTTGCGAATAATCGCACCAACTGTTGTCACCTTCTCACCAAGCTGTTGGCGATGGTCTTGTAGCCCATTCCAGCCTTGTGTAGGTCTACAATCTTGTCCCTGACATCCTTGGAGAGCTCTTTGGTCTTGGCCATGGTGGAGAGTTTGGAATCTGATTGATTGCTTCTGTGGACAGGTGTCTTTTATACAGATAACAAGCAGAGATTAGGAGTGTGCTCCTAATCTCATCTTGTTACCTGCCTAAAAGACACCTGGGAGACAGAAATCTTTCTGATTGAGAGGGGGTCAAATACTTATTTCCCTCATTAAAATGCAAATCAATTATATAATAACATTTTTGACATGCGTTTTTCTGGATTTCTTTGTTGTTATTCTGTCTCTCACTGTTCAAATAAACCTACCATTAAAATTATAGACTGATAATTTTTTTGTCAGTGGGCAAACGTACAAAATCAGCAGGGGATCAAATACTTTTTTCCCTCACTGTATTATTAAAACACTATAGAAGATAGTACTGCCAGCACAGCTGCCTGTACACAGGCAACATGAAGAATATGAATCGTTCCCCCTCAGGCAGTTACACAGCAACATCCTACCCATCATCCCAGAGCTAAGATTAAACCTTTAGTCATCCATTGTCAACGTATATTTCCTGTATACCGTATGTATATTGTAAACTAGCCATGCTAAACATGTTCAGGGTTTTGCATTATGCTAAACCCTGAACATGTTTAGCATGACTAGTACAAAATTTGAAAACCAGTGAAGCTGAATGCGCATATTAACTAATGGAAAATAACAGTGTATGTGGGCAATGTTGGGCCCTAATAATTAGGGTTTATTAGAGCTGCTGTGTCTGGGAAGGCCACTCTAGGTGTTGACAGACAGGTTATTATCTCCAGAGGAGCGACAGTGTAGAGACACTGCCCATCATTAAACATTAAAACACAATTACCCTGGCACACTAGTCACTCCAGCTGAATCCTAAATGAGTTTAAAGCTTAATTAGAAAATGCATTAACATTAAGCCTGGTGTCTTGGCAACTAATAATCCTGAATGTCTTAGCAGGTCAACTCCTGATTTGACTCGATAATAACAGTGAAATTAATGATTTGGCTAGGAAATAGTTTTACAAAAATTGTACAGTAATTTATTCACAGTTGAGTTATTCACGTTTCAGTAAAACATTCTTCAGCATTTGGTCAAACGTCATCATGACATAACACAGCGCCACCGTAGACCTTCAGGGTCCACTTTGCCCTTTTTCATTTCTAAAGCACAAACACGGCTGTTGTGTTCCCAATGAATAATGAAAGACTAATGAAATGGGCATGGCACTTCTCTCTCGCCACCACCACCGTTTGCGTCTGTGCTTGATGACTCTGCAATGCTCAGAAGAAATACTGCTGTCACACTGAAGCTGTAAGAAAGCCATTGTTGTCGCACACTGCCTGTTCATTTCTCATGCAAGCCAAGTGTGTTAATCAGCATTTAATGCTCTTAAGAGAGTTGTGTAAAGCTAGGTGCCAGAGAATAACAAGGCCCCTAAAATAAATGGAAAGTTACCTTGCGGCTGTACCTTGTGGTATTTCATATTTTTGCTACGTCTGACCTTGGACACCCCATTAACAACATATGACAATGTTGAGGAGAAAGAACGGCTTTGAATAAATGAGACTAACAAATGGAAAAGTTACTTTTTTCCATCCGTCTGAAAATTGGATGTCCATGTGGAGGCTTTGTATGGCTGATGAAGTGTTCATATTTGTGCTCCACACACCCATGTTTGGCTGACTCAACCTTTCATTTGGCAGCAGAACCTCATGAATTATGAAGTGATGCTGGAAGCTCAGGGCAGCTAAATCAAAGGAGAGAGAAAGAGAGAGAGATGGAGGGAGGCAGGGAGAGAGAGATGTGGGAGGGAGAGATAAGGAGGGAGAGAAAGAGAGAGAGATGGGGAGAGGGGATGCTCTTGTCTCAGAGAAGGATAAGGAAGTGTTAAGCCCTACACTAGTAAGCCAGCTAGCATGGAGTAGATAGATGGATCCAATCTTCTCAGACCTCTGATATCTGAACCAGAGCCTATGTATTCTAAACTAGCATATTATGTTGTATATGTTTACAGTACTGTGGTTTGTGTGATACAGTACACAGCATTTATTTTACAGGAAAAGCACAGCATCTTTTAAGGCCTTTTTAACTCTGAGAAATAGTTGTTTAAACTCTGGAGTAGACTTCCTCTACCTAACGTGGGTTGTGGGTTTTTTGCTGTGTTGATGACAAACGCCTGCAGCATTCAAATCATCATGCAAGAAGTGGAATGTGATCATTCATCTGAGTCATGCAGGGCCAAGAAATGCTGTATCATTGTCTTATAGCTAAAGGCAAAACATCTAACTTAACCTTTACTTTACTTTCATATGTATATTTATTGGTTGAGTACAACTCAAGTGTGACTGCCCTGAGAGGTATTTTTAAGTTAATATGCAAGTCTAGAGTAGAGCATCAAAGCATCTAGTCTGTTAGTAGTTATTCATGTTAGTAACACATCACACAATTTGTTTCAATGCAGGCTTGTATGAACTGTAGTCCCCCAAGCTAGATTAAAAAAGCTTGATCATGATGACCAAACTGATGTAACATTCTCTATGAGGACTAGGTTCACTAGACTTGAACAGCAGCAGCCCAGCTCT